>NW_020954579.1:12009078-12171907 GCF_900497805.2 Vombatus ursinus
TGTGTGTGTGTGTGTGTGTGTGTGTGTGTGTGTGTGTGTGTGTGTGTGTGTATAAAAAACCCTTCCACCTCTGTTTTTAATTAAGGTTCTGTACTTAATGGTGATAAATAATTCAGCAAAACTTTCCACCTGCCCCAGTTGTCCAAGAACTGCAAATGAATTTTTTTAAAATTGAGTTAAAAAAAAATACAACTGTTTCTTTCCCATCATCTATAATATTTTTGTCTTTCATTTCTTCTTATACATACTTATACGTACATATATGTTCACTTCCCAGAAGATATATTTCTTCTACACAATATCGGAATACATTAACATCTATGAACCTTGAGTGATGTGATCATGTTATGTGTAGATTTTATAATATCACTTTTTTTTTTTTTTTTTTTTTTTGGTGAGGCAATTGGGGTTAAGTGACTTGCCCAGAGTCACACAGCTAGTAAGTGTCAAGTGTCTGAGGTCAGATTTGAACTCAGGTCCTTCCGACTCCAAAGCCAGAGTGCTATCCACTGCGCCACCTAGCTGGCCTATAATATCACTCTTGTGTTCAGAAGTCTTCAGTGGCTCCCAAATCCCAATTGATTAAATTTCAGGTTCCTTGACTCAGCATTCCAGGTGCTCCATACTTTGAAACTACCCTACCATGGTGTCTCACTACTCCTTTCTTTGCATTCTAAGCTCTAACCAAATTCTATGTCCCCTGGATATTGCCTATACTTTCTCACCTTTGTATCTTTGCTCGTTCTATTCTCTATGCCTGGAATGTCTTCTTTCTTCCTTTTTGTCTATTGAACTCCTAACCATCATTTCAGACCTAATTCAAATACCACTTTTTTATTAAGTTGTTTGCAATATTTTGAGAACAAATGTTCATATTCTGGATTTTTAAAAGTCACTAGACTGTTAACGTTATTTTTCTTTGATGATTTTACAAATTTATTTTATTTTATTTTATTTTTTGAAGGCAATTGGGGTTAAGTGACCCAGGGTCACACAGCTAATAAGTGTCTGAGGCCAGATTTGAACTCAGGTCCTCCTGACTCCAGGCCCAGTGCTCTCTCCACTGTGCCACCAAGCTGCCCCTACAAATATATTATGTAGTATTCTTTTAAAATTTTATTCATATCTTGTTTTTTAATCATCATTTCATACTATACTCTTCTCCCATCCCCCAACCTTAGAGTGATTCCCTACAAGAAAGAAAATCGGTGCACTAAAATTAAATCAACATGTCAGACAAGTGGCAGAGTAGGTAGAGTGCTTACTTGGAGCAAGTAAAACTCTGGTTCAAATCCCATCTCTGATGCTTGCTAGCTATGTGGCTCTAGGGACGTCATGTAACCTTTCTGAGTCTCAGTTTTCTTATCATTAAAATTAAGAAATAGGATTAAACGGCTGTTGAACTATCTTCTAACTAAGTTGATGATCCTAAGCCTGATATTGTATGCATTATTTTTCACTCATAATCCCCTACTACTTAAAGAATTGAGGGAGGTGTCTTCTATATTTCCTTCATGACCAAGTTTTGATTTGGACAGCTAGGTGGTAAAGTGGATAGAGTGTCAAGCCTGGAGTCAGGAGGACTCATCTTATGAGTTCAAATCTGGCCTCAAACATTAACTAGCTTTGTGACCCTGGGCAAATCACTTGATCTTGTTTGCCTCAGTTTCCTGGAGAAGGAAATGGCAAACCATTCCAGTATCTTTACCAAGAAAACCCCAAAAAAGGATACAAAGAGTTGAACACAACTCAAAACAACTGAACAACAGCAACATGTGCCAGGCACTGTGCTAACAAAGAAAGATAAGTAGTAATCCCTGTTGTCAAGGTGCTCAGGAGGAGATGACATGTAAATGACTATGTACAAAGGAAAATTGGAAATAATCAACAGAAGGGAAATAGTTGATTTAAGGTAGATCAGAAAAAGCTTCTTATGGGAAGAGGGATTTTAGCTAGGATTTGAAGGAACCAAGGGAATCCAAGAGACAGATGAGGAGGTAGAGCTTTCCTAGTATAGAGGACAGCCAGTGAAAATGCCCAGAATTGGTATGTCCCCTGGATGTTGCCTATACTTTCTCACCTTTGTATCTTTGCTCATTCTATTCTCTAAGCCTGGAATATCTTCTTTCTTCCTTTTTGTCTATTGGACTCCTTGTTTGAGAGTATAAAAGAGGCTAATGTCAGTGGACTATTGTTGTTAATAAATTTATTAAATGAAGAAATTAGTAACAAGCATGGATCAGAAATTAGAGCTCTCAATGCAGAAAATTAGCACTCTCACAACAGAATTTATCAACGTAATTAGCAGATTAGGAAAAATTAAATCCATGATGAAGAATCTTTAAAAAAAAAAAAGTAGAAGCACACTTTAAACACAGAAATACTGAAATGAAAGAAAATTTGGCAGAAGAGAAAACAAAGACAGTGGTCTTAAAAGAACACATGAATTCTACATATGTCAAATACACAGATATCTTAAGGATCATAAGTTTCCCAGAAGAACTTAAATTAGAAAATATGAATATCATATTGCAGGAAATAATACAAGAAAATTGTATAGAACTCAATGAAAAAGTATTGCATTTTTAAAGAAAATCTAGACATTTTTAGTAGTTGTCTGTAGTAACATGTAATGCTGTATTGCAGTATTTATATAATATTAAATATATGAAGGAATCATTTTGTCTAGACATAATATATGATGTAAATTAGCAAATTTTGCCCTACTATTCTGACTTTTTATACTTTAGCACATATTTTATTGATGTGCTACATCCTTCACTGGTGCAGTTTGCATCCACTCTCTACTTTAATAGATAGTGTTTGTAAATTTACATGAGCAAAAAAAATCATCTCATGCTAGTCAATATTCTAGTAATAAATATTTACAAGCTTGGTTAGGGAGAACCTCAATATGAACATATATTTTGTCACCAGCCCCACCTTGAAATCTTTCAACCTTATTGTAGGCCCTCTAGTGCTTTTGCTATATTGGACTTTGAAAATCTGTCACCTCCACACTAAGATGATGCATCTGAATAAGGTTTTAGTACATATCTGTTTTTCTACAAATTATTGTTAACCAGGAGGAAGTAGGCCTGACAGTTGAGCTATGGGAGCAGGAAGGCAGCAGCTGTTGTCACAAATCAGCTTTTCTTCTTATGGCCTACAGGGAGATCCTGAACCTCTGGATTGATATTATTAACCTAGCCTTTATACTGAGGTTACTAATTTTTTACATTTTGTATACTAGTTTTCTTTACAGGCTAAAAAGTGCAACTATAGGAGACTGGTTATCTGGGTGCGTGTGTCTGTGTCTTTATGTGTCTGTGTGTGCGCACGCGCGCCTTTGTGATCCCTTTTATACCTACTGTGAACACTTTTGTGTTAGGTTTTCATTCATGCTTCCAGCTTCCTAAAGTTTTAGTCTGAGAGATCACCAGAGGACTGGATAAGGTCTGTGACAGCTGCATCCTTGAGAGTACCTTGTAAGCCCTACCGTATTGTTTGGATACACCTATGCCAAAGTACAGAACACTCTATTGTTTACTCAAAGAAATTAAATTGCTCATAACAACATTTGACTTTACAAAAACAGACAAATCAGTCCAATGCAAAAAACATTTATTATGTACCTGCTGAGTACAAGGCACTATGATAAGTGATGGAGATGCAAAGATAAAAGAAAAAGTGGTCCATGCCTCAAGTAACTTACATTTTACAAAATTAACTTATATAAGATTTTACTGAATGGGTATTATTGAAGATTTAAATAGCATAATAATTTTTTTTGTGAGAGACGGGAGATGACATAATGAAAATGGTGTTTTGGAAAGGTTTATGTGGTAGGAAGACATATTGGAACTGGATGAAGAATAGAACAAGGAGATTGATTAAAGGAATTATGATATTATTAGTGTGGACTGTTGCATTTGGGGGGAAATCGGTGAAACTTGTCATTTAGAATTTTTCAACCAATTGTTGTAGTACTGACCACATCACAATGAGAAATTGATGGTATTCCCAGGATTATGAAGTGTGCCCTCATAAGAACTTGGAACAAAACACCAATTAACTCTTTATGTGTATATGTCTTGTCTCCCAAACTTCATTGTGAACTTCTAGAACAGAGAACATTTATCCCTGGTGGCATTTAACAAAGCATTTTACACAAAAGAGTCCCAAATGCCAGGAATACACTCCTCATTTCTGTCTCGTGGGATCCCTGGCTTCTTTCAGAGTTTATTGCAAGTACCAACTCCTACACAAGGCCTGTCCGGATCCCTCCAGGTATTAGTACCTTCCTCTGTCAGACCCATCCTCCTTGAGTGTAATTTCTTATCTACTTTGTGTAGACAGCATGACATAGTGGGTAGAGGCCAACCTTGGAGTCAGGAAAAAATGGGTAAGGTTAGACTTTTGATACCTATTGGCTATGTGACCCCAGGGCATTTCAGTTAACCTCTCATTGCTCCAAGCAATTATTAATTGTTTTCAAAGAGTGGCATACACTATAAATAAAAGAACAATTTCCAATCTGTATTAACTGAATGACGTTTCAGGCCAAGAAACTTCTTATATCACTAAAACCACAGTTTCAGACCCTCCCAAGAGTTCCTTATTTACTTATTTGTGTTCATGTTGCTTCCCCGTAGAATAAAGGTAAGAATCTTTTCATTTTTGTCTTTGTATTCCAAGGGTCTAGCACAGTGCCTGGCACATTGTAGACTTTTAATAAGTGAATGAGTTAGTAAAGAATTGACCAGAAGAGTAAACACAGAATTATAGGATAAAGTTCTATTTGTCAGTAGAAAAATTTAATTAGGAATAGTATTAGTAAATGTATGAAAATAGTATTTTAGGCTAACGTTCAGTATAAATTTTGCCTCTTCTTGGCAAAATATATAGAATTATGGATTTACTCTCTTGGACCCATGAAATCTCAAAGCAATTAAAGCAATCCTTAAAAAGGAGCAATTAACCCAGAATAATAAGGTTATTGGGTAGGTCAAGCAGGTAATTTGGCATTATATAGCAACACAAACATTTTTGGTTAAGAAAAAGTCCTAAGAACTGTCTTCTGTATGGAAGGACATTAGAGACTGTTTAGCCCAACCCTCTATCTTTATTTGAGAGAGGTTAAGTGATTATCCAGTCATTCTGTCAGACATTTATTAAATGCCTACTTTGTCCCAGGTACTATGCCAAGCAGTGGGGAAACAAAGAAAGACAAAAGATAATCCCTACAATCAAGGACCTCATACTCTAACTGGGAAGACAACATTAAAAAAAAAAACCACTTATGTACAAACAAGTCGTGTGCAGGATGAAAGAGAAGGCACAAGAATCAGAGTAGATAGGGAAAGGTTTCCTGTAGAAGGTGTAATTTTAACTGAAATTTGAAGGAAGTCAGGAGGCAGAGCTGAAGAGAGCATTTCATGCATGTGAGACAGCTAGAGAAAATTCCCTGGGGCCAAAATTAGCGTGTCTTGTTCCTGAAAACTGTAAGGAGGTCAATGCCACTGGATCAAAGACTAAGTTCTGTATGTGTGTGTTGTTAGGTGGGAGGTATAGGGCATAAGAAGATTGAAAAAGTGAGGGAGGGGGATAGATTATACAAAGTTTTGAGTGTCAGAGGATTTTGTATTTGATCATGCAGGTGATAGAGAGCCACTGGAGTTTATTGAGTAGAGAGTTATATGGTTGGACAATTGTTTTAGGAAAATCACTTTGGTGGTTAAATGAAAGTTGAACTGGGATGAGGAGAAATTTGAGGCAGCCAGACCCACCAACAGCCTTTTGCAGTAGTCCAGGCATGAGGTGATGAGAGTCTATAGCAAGTTGTGGCAGTAGCAGAGGAGAGAAGGGAGCATATTTGGGAGATGTTGTGAAGGTGAAATTGATAGGCTTTGGCAACAGCTTCGATATGAGGGTGGGGTAGGGGAAATGGGGGTGGTTATTTGAGTGAAGAGTTCAGGATGACATCTAGTTGGCAAGTTTGAGGGACTAGAAGGATGACATTGCCCTCTACAGTAATAAGGAAGATAGAAGGTAGGGTTTGGGGGACAAATAAGTTCCATTTTAGACATGTTGAGTTCAAGATGTCTATTTGACATCCAGTTAGATGTCTGAAAGACAATTGGAGATGTGAGTCCAGCTATTGCTAAAACACACAACAGTTAATAGAAGAGTTAAGGATTGGGGCAGCTAGGTGGCACAGTGGATAGAGCACCAGCGCTGGAGTCAGGAGGACTTGAGTTCAAATCCGGCCTCAGACACATAACACTCAGCGGTGTGACTCCAGTCAAGTCACTTAACCTCAGTTGCCTCACTGAAAAAAAAAAAAGAGTTAAGGGTAGAATCCCATATTCCTGGGGTTCTACTCCATTGTGTTTTCCACTTTGGAGCCCATGTCATAGTTAATTCAACAGGTAAATATTTGATAAATGTTTGTTGAATTGAAATGCATCAAACTGATATAGTTTTATTTGTTAAAACTTTTTTTGGTAACATCATAGATGTTACATACATATATAGATGGAAAATTTTGATGATCCTGAAGTAAAACACTCTAAGGTGCATAAAATGCAAGATGTTGCTATTGTAGGATTCTTGTTCTAGTTACCGATTTTTAATTTACTGTTATTGAGTTTATGATGTATTAAAGGCACTCTGTGGAAGATGTAAAGAAGTATTATATAGTCATTATGCTCATCCAGATCAGTTCAATTCAGCAAATATTTTGAAGTTTCTCTTGTGTGCTAAGCAAAACACAATGTTCTATGATGCCAATAAATATATGACTCTGTCATTACTCTCATTCAAGTCAATTCAATTCAACAAATATTTATGAAATGTCTGCCTTATTCCCATTATGTCCGATGCTTGCTGATGGTTTTAGATAGATACTATTTACCATTTTAAGGAAAACTCCATTTATTGCTGTGTTCTAGTGTTTTTTTTTTTAAACAGGAATGGGTGCTGTATTTTTGTCAAAAGCTTTTTCTGCATCTATTGAGATAATCATATGATTTCTATTAGTTTTGTTATTGATATGGTCAGTTATGCCAATAGTTTTCCTAATATTGAACCAGCCCTGCATTCCTGGTTTAAATCCCACCTGGTCATAGTATATGATCCTTGTGATAAATTGCTGTAATCTCTTTGCTAATATTTTATTTAAATTTTTTACATTTATATTAATTTGGGGAATTGGTCTATAATTTTCCTTGTTTTGGCTCTTCCTGGTTTAGGTATCAGCACCATATTTGTGTCATAAAAGAAATTTGGTAGGATTCCTTCTTTGCTTATTTTTCCAAATACTTTATATAATACTGGAACTGATTGTTGTTTAAATGTTTGGTAAAATTCACTTGTAAATCCATCTGGCCCTAGAGATTTTTTCTTAGGTAGTTCACTGATGGCTTGTTCAATTTATTTTTCTAAAATGGGGTTAAGTATTTTATTTCCTCTTCTGTTAATCTGGGCAATTTATATTTTTGTAAATATTCATCCATTTCACTTATTTTGTCAGATTTCTTGGCATACAGTTGGACAAAATAGCTCCTAATTATTGTTTTAATTTCCTCTTCATTGGTGGTGACTTCACCTTTTCATTCACCCTTTTGATACTGGTAATTTGGTTTTCTTTTTTTAATCAAATTAACCAAAGGTTTCATATATTTTATTTTTTTTAATAAAACCAGCTCTTAGTTTTATTTATTATTTCAATAGTTTTCTTTCAATTTTATTAATCTTTTTTGATTTTCAGGATTTCTAATTTGGTATTTAATTGGAAATTTTTAATTTGTTCTTTTTCTAGCTTTTTTAATTGTGTGCCCAATTCATTGATCTGTTCTTTCTCTATTTTATTCAAGTAATCATTTAGAGATATAAAATTTCACCTAAGAACTGCTTTGGCTGTATCTCATAAATTTTGGTATGTTGTCTCATTATTGGCATTCTCTTTGATGAAATTATTATTTCTATGATTTGTTGTTTGACCTACTCATTCTTTAGGTTTAGATTATTTAGTTTCCAGTTAATTTTTACTCTATCTTTCCATGGCCCTTGATGACATGTAATTTTTATTTCATTATGATCTGAAAAGGATGCATTTAATATTTCTGCCTTTCTGAATTTGATTGTGAGGTTTTTATGCCCTAAGACATGATCAATTTTTGTGCAGGTGTCATATACCACTGAGAAAAAGGTATATTCCTTTCTATCCCCATTCATTTTTCTCCAGAGGTCTATCATATCTAACTTTTCTAAAAATTATATTCACCTCCTTAACTACTTTCTTGTTTACTTTGTGGTTAGATTTATCTAGTTTTGAGAGGGTGGGGATGAGGTCCCCCACTAGTATAGTATTGGTTTCTATTTCTTTCTGTAACTCACTTAACTTCTCTAAGAATTTGGGTACTGTAACACTTAGTGTATTTATGTTTAGTATTGATTTTACTTAATTATCTATGGTACTTTTTAGCAAGATGTAGTTTCCTTCCTTATCTCTTTTAATTAGATCTATTTTTATTTTGTCAGATCAGGATTGCTACTCCTGCTTTTTCTTTTCTTTTTTTTTTTTACTTCAGCTGAAGTGTAATATATTCTGCTTTAGCTTTTTACCTTTACTCTGTGTGTATCTCTCTGCTTCAAATAGGTTTCATATAGACAACATATTGTAGGATTCTGGTTTTTAATCCACTCTGCTTCCGTTTTATGGGGGAGTTCATCCCATTCACATTCACAGTTATGATTACTAACTGTGTATTTCCCCCCTTATTATATTTTTCTTTCTCTTTTCACTCTGTCCCTCCTCACTAGTGTCTTGCTTCTGACCACTACCTTCCTCAACCTGCCCTCCCTTGTATCAGCCCACCTCCCTTTTCTTTCCCCTTTCCCCTCCTACTTCTGCCCTCCCTTCTATCAGCCCCCACTCCCTTTTCTTTCCCATTTTACTTTCTTATAGAGCAAGATAAATTTCTGTACCCAACTGAATATGTATGTTATTTCCTCCTTCAGCCAAATCCAGTGAGAGTAAGGTTCAAACAATGTTCACTCCCTTCCTTCTTTCCCTCTACTATAATAGGTCTTTTGTGCCTCTTCATGTGATGTAGTTTACCCTATTCTACCTCCCCCTTTCCTCTGCTACCAGTACAATCCTTTTTTTAATCCCTTAGTTTTTTTAATAACATCACACAAAAGTCATCTTATACCTATACCCTCTGTTTATGTAACTAACTGCCCTAATAGAGATACAGTTCTCAAGAGTTACAAGTATCATCTTCCCATGTAGGGATGTAAACAGTCTAACCTTACTGAATAACATACTTGTTTTTTTTTCTTTCCTGTTTACCTTTTTATGCTTTTGGGGGGGGGGGGGCGAGGGCAGTTGGGGTTAAGTGACTTGCCCAGACAGCTAGTGAGTGTTATGTATCTGAGGTTGGATTTGAACTCAGATCCTCCTGACTTCAGGGCCAGTGCTCTATCTACTGCGCCACCTAGCTGCCCCCCTTCTTATGCTTCTTGAGCCTTGTATTTCAAGATCAATTTTTCTGTTCGGCTCTGGTCTTTTCATCAGGAAAGTTTGAAAGTCCCCTATTTCATTGAATGTCCATCTTTTCCATTTAAAGATTATGTTCAGTTTTTCTGGGTAGTTGATTCGTGGTTGTAATCTAAGCTCCTTTGCCTTCCAGAATATCATTTCAAGCCATCTGATCCTTTAATATAGAAGCTACTAAGTCCTGTGTAATCCTGATTGTGGCTCCTTGATATTTGAATTGTTTCTTTCTGCTGCCTGCAATATTTTCTCCTTAATATGATAATTCTGGAATTTGGCTACAATATTCCTTGGAGTTTTCATTTTGGGATGTCTTTCAGGAGGTGATTGGTGGAGTCTTTCAATGACTCTATACCCTCTGGTTCTAGGATATCAGGGAAGTTTTCCTTGATAATTTCTTGAAAGATGCTATCCAGGCTCTTTTTTTTGATCATGGCTTTCAGGTAGTCCAAAAATTTATAAATTATTTCTCCTAGACCTATTTTCTAGGGCAGTTGTTTTTTATGTTTTCTTCTACCGTTTCATTCTTTTTTTCTTGTTTGACTGATTCTAGATGTTTCATAGGGTCATTAGCTTCCACTTGCCCAATTCTAATTTTTAAGGAATTATTTTCTTCTAGCTTTTATACCAGTTTTTCCATTTGTCTAATTCTGCTTTTTAAGGAGTAGTTTTCTTCAATGGATTTTTTTTTTCCATTTGGCCAATTGTATTTTTTTTTTTTAGGAATTATTTTCTTCAGTCAGTTTTTGTCCTTCCTTTTCTAAATTGTTGATTCTCTTGCACAACTCTCATTTCTTTTTCCCAGTTTTTCTTTTACTTCTCTTATTTGATTTTTAACATCAAGCTCTTCTAAGAAGGCTTCTTGGGCTTGAGACTAATTCATCTTTCCCTTTGAGGCTTCACATGTAGGCATTTTGACATTATTGTCCTCTTCTGAGTTTGTGTTTGGATCTTCCCTGTTGCCATAGTAGCTTTCTGTGGTCAGGTCTCTTTTCTGTTTTTTGCACATTTTAAAGCCTATTTAAGCCAACTTTTAAAGTTGAGTTCTGCTTCTGGGGCAGAGGGGTCACTGTCTCAAGCTTCTTGTGCTAGGGGCCAGGAGCTTGGTCACTGGTTTTCTGTGCGGGGGCCTCAGGTGCTGGTGGCTTGCCCACTGTGCTGGGATAGCCCAGCCTAGTCACACCTGTTGTGCTGGGGTTCCAGGACTGGCAGTCTGCCTTTTGCACTGGAGCTGGAGGACTAACAGCTGACTTCCTGTGCCACAGGCCTAATGAGCCAGGACCAAGAGGCCTTGGTTGCTGATCTCTGCTGTGGCTAAGAACCTCCCCGTGGCCTGGACAGTATTTGTTCTGGTCTGTGCCTAAGTGAAACAGACCTTTCCTGAAGTCCTTCTAAGTTATCTTAAACTGGAAAATTGTTTCACTCCATCTTTTTGTCACTGCAGAATCCATTTAAAGGCTTGATGTAATGTTGTTTCTGAGGAAAACTGGGAAGAGCTCAGCCAACTTCCTCTCTTCTCTTCACCATCTTCCTGTAGTTATTTTAAATGGAATTTCTGTATCTGTTTCTTACTGTGGGAAGTTGTTGCTAACAAATGGAAATGCTTATGATTTTTGTGGATTTATTTTATATCCTGCAATTTTGCTAAAGTCATTGTTTCAAGATTTTTTTTGGTTGATTCTGGGATTTTCTAAGTAAATCAGCATATCATTTGCAAAAAGGAGTAACTTTGCTTCATCTTGCCTATGCTTATTTTCTAAATGTCCTTTTCTTGCCCTATTGCTGTAGTTAGGATTTCCCACAACAAATGTAGTGATGATAATAAACATCCTTACTTTACCCTGATCTTGTTGGCTGTTGATAATAGATAGATACTACTTACTATATTAAGGAAAATTCCATTTATTCTTATGTTTTTCATGTTTTTTTAACAGAAATGGAAGTTGCATTTTGTTAAAAAGCCTTTTCTTCACTGATTACTATAATTATTGTTTTTGTTGTCCTTGTTATTAATATTGTATGTTATGTTCTTAGTTTTTCTTAACTGATCATGCCTTTCTAGTAGAAATCTAACCTAATTACATGTGAGACTGTGATGTTAAGGCCTAAGTGTGATGATTCAGTTGTCATTGATAGTGGAAATAGTTTATTATGGTAATCGTTACAGAACTTTTATATTTTTGGTGTATATGTTGTCCTTATCCCAATTTGGGGAGGTTGATTTTACATAATTAAATCTTTTTCCAAGTTTCCTTTAAACTAGTTTTACAAACTCCCTTGCTTCACTCTGTTTTATGAGATAGCAATACTTATACTCATGTCATCTTAATAAGATTTTACAAATTTATGTTCTGAATCAGTGTTGCTTTTGGCTGCTGCCATTCTCTGCTTGGCAAGTAAGTCAAACATTTGCTAAGGGATATTTGGGGATCTTTTGGTCTTCTTGTAGTAATGAGTTCCATCAGTTAAATATCTGTATAAAATAATTTTAGTCTATGTTGATGTCACTTCTATTATCCATTTCCCATTTTTCATTGTCAGTTACTCCTTTAAATAGTTGAGAATTGTTTCAATTGTACTCTGTGTCTTCTCGTTATTATGCTTTTGTCTTGAATTTTTACTGTGTCTCTTTGCTCTGACAAGTTGTGGTTTCATTGTATGTAGACAGCTGATTGAGGGATAACTTCATATTAATTTCGGGTCTTTTCCAGATTACTAGAGTCTCTTTTCTTCTTTATGATGGTATTTGGTGCTTGCCATTCCAGTACCTACCAAGTCTTTTTTCAGAGTGTTCAGAATATAACTATATGAGATGTCCATGTAGTCTACAAACCTCTTTACGTTTTTTGAACCATGCTTTTGCATATATTTTTCACCTTCCTCACCTTTTCTTACCATCTTGTAGTTAAGCAATCTAGTATCAGAGTATATGTGGGTTTAATTGGAAAAGTTTTGTTGTATTCTTTGTAGAATTGCCCTACCTCTTCATCCTCAGTGAGTGATTGCATAAACTGCAATAATTTTCATGACAGTCTATTTGCAAATATCATCAGTACTGCAAATTATCCCATGAAATGATGTTAGTTTTGCCTTTAGGTGTATTACAAAACCAACTCCTACAATGCCTTTCTTCACCTGTCCAAGGATTATCTGTGAGTCTTCTTCATATTTAGCTACAGAAAGAGAAGAGAGAATTAGTCAGTCACTCAATAAACAATTATTAAGTACCTCTTATGTGTCAGACACTGTGCTAAGCACTGGATTAGAGAGATAGTGGATTAAGGGAGCAATTGATTCTAAGTAAAACAAACTGTAGGGGTGCACAAAAATATTTATAGCCCTTTGAGGTAGCAAAGAATGGAAATCTGATGAGTTGCTCATCAACTGGAGAATTACTGAACAAGTTATAGTACATAGATGCAGTGAAATACTGGTGTACGTAAGAAAATGGTGAAGGGGATGACTTCAAATCCACCTGAGAAGACTTATTTGAACTGCTGCAGAGTAAAGTGCATAAAATCAAGGAGAACAATTTAAACATTGACAACAATATGATTAATACTAATGACTTTGAAAAAATTATGAACTCTGACCAGTTAATCCTCCATCATGATTCCAGAGATTCACTAGTGGTGAAACATGTCCCCACTTCCTGATAGAGAGGTGAGGGATTTAGAGTGCAGAATGAAATGGATATTTTTTGGATACATACAATGCAGAAATTTGTTTTGCTTGCATCAGCACTTTTATTTTTCTTTTATTCTTATTTAGGGTAAAGTGGGGGAGAGAAAGAAGGGCTAGAAGGTAGATTTTTGCTGATGGAAATAATATTTATTTGTTTTTAAAGAAGCTTCAGTGACTCACTATTTTATCTAGCTTAAAATACAAATACCTCTGTTTGTCTCTGAGCCCCTCTCAGTCTAGCTCCATCTTATCTTCCCTGGGCTCACTTAACTCCCTCACTTAACTCTGCACTCTGCATTCCAGTCAAACTACCCTATTTGCATGATATTTCCATCTGTGCCTTACATTACTTTGCTCAGGTTGTCCCTGGTATATAGAATGTTCTCCATTGTTATTTCTGCCTTTTAGAACTCACCTTAAGGCTCAACTCAAATGATACCCTTTTCTAGAGGCTTTTGCTGCTTTTACTAGTTGTTGGTAAACCTCCCATCCCAGTCACTTTGTATTTCTATTTTATAAATTTTGTATTTATTTATCTGTGAATGCGTGTGTGTGTGTGTATATGTGTGTATATTCCCCTAGTAGTACATAAATTCCTTGAGGACAGGGACTATCTCACTTGTCAGTTAAATACCCAGCAGTTAGTACATAGTAGGCATAATAATAATGACAATAATAACAACAATAATAATAATAATAATATATTACGAGTGAAGAAAGGCATACTATCATTAAAAGGACTAGATTTGTAGTTGTAATACCAGGGTTTGAATTCCAGCCCTGTCACTTATCTCTATGACCTTGGACAAGCCATTTAACTTCTCTGAGCCAATTTCCTTTTCTGTAAAAATCAGGGTTTTAACATTTTACTATCAACTTGTCAATGTTGTTTTGAGAATCAAATGAAATAAATTATATGAATAAGTAATATAACTTTAAAGTTCTATATAAATGTGTATAAGCCACTATTATTCTAAGATAATATAAAAATTATTGCATGTATAATATTGGACCTATCACATTTCCTGGGCATGTATAGTGAATGGATTAAAATCTAAAATGTAAAACAATTTTCTAAAATATTTAGACAAACTATTTGTTCATGACAGGATTGAGTGGTTTTTTTTGGGAGGGGAAGTTAGATGAGATTTCTTTTGTAAAAGCTCCATGTTTATGGCAGTATAGTACATTTCATACCTTCCTAATGCACATCACAAAATTCAATTTATTCATGGCTGAAATGTTTAACTTAAGTCACATTTCTGTAGCAGCTTATGTAAAATTAACATGACTATATTAGCTATGTGATATCAGTCCAAAAACAATTTTGGTTTCTTACTGTACTTGTTGAGCCCTCTAGGCTTATAGGACTGATCCATGAGAACTGATTTCCTTGATAGGAAAAGTCAGTTCAGTTTGACAGTTTATATTAAATCCTGCTGATGTTAGCTTGAATTAATAACATTTTAGTGTCTGTTTCTGTCCAAATAAAGCCTTTTGATTTCATAGCTTCCATAAAGAAAATCTTAAAACTCAGTTCTGTACTTTTCCTCAATTTTCTTATCTTTAATGGCTAAGAAATACAAGATAAGACTGTTTTACTTGAGAAAGGGTAAAAAAAAATTGCTTAAGATAACAGGTAGACAATCAAAACACTTCTGTTTGTTCTTTTTTGAACACTTGGAAGGATAGTTTACCATTTTTCAATGACTTTTTTTTTTTTTTTTACAAGACCCATCTCCTCTGTGAAGAATGCAGATAATTTTTTTTCTGGCACAAAAAAAAATAGGGTAACTTGATCTGAGTCTGACAGTGTCGTTCAGTTAAGTGCTTCCATCTGTTGCCTGCTGTTCCCCTTACTCATGACCCCTCTATGTTTCTCTCTCTTTCTCCCCTTCTCTTTCCCTCTGTGCTTCTTTCTTCTGTTTCTCTCTTTCTTCCTTTATATTTTCCTTTCTTTTTTCCTCTTTCTCTTTCTTTCTCTTTCTCTATTTTTCATCTTAGCCCCTCTGAGGAAGGCAAAGTTTGTTGAGAGCCCACGAATCCCAGAATCTGATCTTGGTTCACCAACACTCACTTCAGCACAGAAACTGGACGTTGATGAATACTGCCCTGGTAAGCATGCATGCAAAGTGTCTTCTTTGAAAGAGGGAGGATTGGATTGGGCCAATTCAGCAGAGCAATATTTCACATTCATACCACATATACAAAACTTGTTAAACTTTCTCCCAATGTATTACATTTTTTTTCTTGCTAGATGGCAGACATCTTCCTCCTTTGTTGTTGGTTTTTTTTTTTGCTCCCCTCTTAATCATAAAAATAAGTACTGAAAAGTTTTTAAGGCATTTTTCAAGGGAGTTCATGTGAATTTTAATACATAGACCATTTCAGGGATGTTTTGGTGATGAGAGTTACTTAAGGGAATTACCTTCTATAGGAAAAGAAGCACTGAAAGTATGAATAAAAAGTCATATGTATTTGATGTAGAAATTTTAAGTGTGGTACTTCATACTTGAAACCTATTAGATTTCTGTACCGTTATGGAGAAATTCACAGATACTACCAATAGTATATTCAATTAGAGCAAAATTACTATAGCTCCTTGAATTGGTGTCTTATTCCGCTTGGTCTCTGACTTTTAGAGATACATCCTCTTATGAATAGTCTCTGAACAGATGTGGGAGTTGACTGAAATCTTTCAAATGCAGGAGCCAAACTGTGGTTCAGACTCATTACCAATGCTTAGATTCTTCTGAACTTGGATAAGTTGCCTGGCAACCACTTTTATACTATGCATCCAGTCTGCAGAGCTATGTAAAGGATGTTCCCTTCCAGAAGGGATGTAGCTTGCTTTTAGGTATTTTGTTTCTCTCTTGAAAGTTTCTTCTTTTGGTCTTGGAGAGGTTTGCTGATAAACCACAGTTATGTGTGACTGCTGCATTCTTAATTACAAAAGAGTCAATTTTAGTAAAATGATCCTTTTAACTCATAGGTGTGTAACCTATGGTAAGATCTCAGTGGTTCATTTTGGTTATCAAAATAATGCATCTATGGACAGATAGAGGAGAATAATTAGAGGAAGAAAGATGCTGGGTTTGTCATAAGAGAAGAATTTGATTTTATGTTTGAGAAACCAGTCCATGATTTTTCTTATCTCTTGTGGTAGACCCCATGTGCCTCAAGCTTCTATCCTTAAAGGTAATCACTCCCTTTTAAATTAATCACCACATTTTAGGAATTGACTTTTCCGTTTCCAAAGGGTAACAAAAGTTTCTATGGTGCATTGGGGTTGGGAATAGGGGTGAAATATTCTATCTTTTGAGATTTTCCCAGTGTTCATGCCATTTGGACAACAGAGAATTTCTCTTTTCCTATATCATAGCCTCTCAAGTGTGTTGATGCTAAAAATGAACCAGAGATGAAAATAGTAAAAATTCGTAAGCACTACCAGTTTGTTAACAGCAGCCTTGCTGTGTGCCTTCTCTGAATACTAGGAAAAGCATCAACTTAGAATTTAGAGAGTATAGACAGAGAAAATCTATTAGTTACCTAGCATTTGTTAAGCACCTACTATGTGTCAGGCACTGTGCTAAGTTCTGGTGATGCAAAGAACAGCAGCAACAACAACAGGTCTTAGGGAGCTCACAGTCTGTGGGGAGACAACATGTAAACAATTCTGTACAACTAAGACATATATAAGATAAATTGAGTATAGTCTCAGGAAATGCACTAAGATAAGTTTAAGGAGGACTGGGAAAGGCAGTGTCACAGAGAAGGGGGCATATGCAAGAGATGTTAAGAAGATGTAAATGACAGGACTTGACAGCTGATTGGATAGGGCAGTGCGAGTGAAGATACTAGGGTAATACCTGTTTTTTGAGGTTGGGTGACTGAGAGGATGGTGGAATCCTCAAAAGTAATAAAGGAGTTAAGAATAGGGGAAGAGGAGGATAAAGAGTTCCGTTTCAGACATGTTGATTTACATGCCAAAATGTCAATCAGGGAATCTAAACCTTCCATTATCTGATTATTCTTTTGATATCCTTAAGGTACTCCAAGGTGGAATCTAAAGAGCACGGCAACAAGTTATTATATACTAGGGAATGTCAATGTTGAATTATTATGAAATTCTAATATTATTAAAATCTATTCCACATACTTATTTATATTTATCTGCAATCAATATTAATTCTTTACTTCATGGCATATTGAATATAGTACTTGATTTGGAGGCAGGAATACCTAGGTTCAGATCTTTCATCTGACACTTATTAGTCTTGTGACTTAACCTCTCTAAACCTCAGGTTTCTCATTAGTAAAACTTAAGCAATACTTGCAGGTATTACCACACAAGCTTTGTGTGAGTTTCACGTGAAATAATGGGAAATGCTTTGCAAGCTTTAAAGAACTACATATAAATACCAGCTATTGTTTTATTGGAATTGAACCAAAATGAATCCAAGTATTATTTCCTACTACTTCTCTTGTTTGAAACAAGTATAAGCGCTCAAAAAATGCTTGGTACTCTATTTTTTGGGAAGAGATAATAGTGGTGACTTTAGAAATGAAGTACTTATTTTCTTTTTATTTAATTTAAAAAACAAAACTAACAGTAGAATTTCTTCACTTTTGATGAAATTTTTCCTTCATATTACACCCGTATTTTTTTTAAGATATAATGATCATAGTTTACTGTATATCCATTATTTGCAATTATATGGAACTGACAAAGGAGATAAATTAAGGTTGGTGGGCCAATATTATTAGCTTGTCTGCTCCAAATTTGAGAGCAAAAAAAACTACAGAGCCTGTCCCACAAATGGAGCCAGACCTACGCTGAAAGCTGTTGGGTTGCTGCCAGGTTTTTCTCAGGTTTTCCAGTTGGAAATGCTTCCACATTCCACATGTTTTTATAGGAAATTTCTCCTATCACAATTAACTGAGTGGAGTAGATATAACTTTCTTATCTGTATTACCCAAACCTAACTCCTTCCTGCCTATGTTTAAGTTGAAGGAAGGAAATCTTTGGGTTTAGAGGATGGAAGTGTAATGTTTATCTGGTTTGCCTACTTACGTCTACATTTATTGCTATGTGTTCATCTATATGAGGCCGTGGATGGAACCAGAGCAAATTATGGATGTAAGTTAAAGCTAAGTAGGACCTGGAATATGACCACTAAGTCAAAATAATTTTTGAATACAGTCTGAAAGTGCTGGGACTCAAAATTTCTAATTCCAGTTTGGATGATCATCAAACTAGTTTTATGCTAGAAACTTAAAATGAATTGATTCGAGTTCTTAAAAATTACACAGCAAACAACAGTATCATGTAGGTGAACTACAGGACAACAATTGTTATGTGTCTTTTTTGTGTACAAAGATGAAAAAACAATTATCCCTGCTCTCAAGGAGCTTGAAGCCTAAAGGGAGAAATACACCATATGCCAGAATGAGTTTGATTCCAAGTAATGTGAATAGGACAAAGTGAATAGAACAAAGATAACAACTAGACAAAGTTATTAGTTCATCTGGACAAATAATAGCAATAGCTAGCATGTATGTAATACATCAGAAGTGTCAGACTTGCAGGCCATAAGCAGCCCCCCGAAACTCCAAAGTTAGGCCTGAACCAGATAAAAATGTAATTGGGAAATGTTTAACAAAATAAATAAAAATACAGTAAAATAGAAGTAATGTTAATTTGTGATATAAGTCAGTCAGGCATCTGTTTCTGTTAGAGTTTGACACCACTCTCTCTCTCATTTGATCCTGAGGCAAAATCTGAACTAAGAAGACTTCATGGAACAGATCTAGAGGAATTCAGTTGATTATGTATACTTTTTTGGTTTTTATCTTGGGGAGAAGAAATGAAGCCTAGAGAAATTAGGTATTCTCTGCTGGCTCATAACCAATATTCAGACCTGAATCTATAAGTGCATTCGAGGTTTTTAATCTTCTGTCGTCAAGAATCACTATTTCCTACCTTCTGTAAGAAATCTTTCCTAGTTCTCCTTAATCCTAGTGCCTTCCCACTGGGAGTATCTTTACTTTATCTTGTGTTTATTTGTTTTCACATAGTTGTTTGAATATGAGAGTAAGAGGTACTTTTTTTTTTTTGCCTTTCTTTGAATCCCTAGCATTTAATATAGTGCCTTAGTAAATGGTGTTGACTTGACTAACATGCATCATTATGGTTTATTCTCACTTCAGATAACCAGAAACTTCAAATAACCAGATTTTTTGTGGAACCAGATGGGGTACAATCTATAATTTATTTTTATGAGAAAGGGATAAATAATGATGTAAACAAGCTAAATAAATCTCTAGAATTTTTTCCAAGAAAACAGTTTTCCAGATATACATGAGTTGATATAAAAGTTAACCCAAGCTTTTATACCTTTAAGGTTTATAATATTGCACAATGATAATTGATGTTCACAATGATGACCCTAAGGTACTTTAAGATTATGAAATACATTTTGAATCATTCTAGAAATATATTTAAATGCTTAGTATATTTTGTATTAAATATATTTTATATTATTATTCTAACTGGATTGTGACTTTAAAATTTTTAATGATATTTTTTGTTTTTATATCACCCTCATCTCCAAATATATTACCTCTCCCCCATTACTAACCTTGAGAGCCATCCCTTGTAGCCAAAAATATAAAAGAGAGGACAAAAAAGTTCAGGAAAATTAACCAATACATCAACCAAGCCTGACAAAGGATTCAGTATTCCTCCTCCCCTGTCCCCCAGCCCCACTCCCCATATCTCTGCAAAGAAGGAAGGGAGCTGTATTTTCTTTGGGGCCCGTCTTGGTAATTATAATTGCTCTGTAGTCTCTGATGTACTTAATTATTCCTCAGGTTCCTGGAGGTAGAACTAGATGATCTGTAAGGTTCTCCCCAACCTTGAATTTCTGTGAATCTTTGATATGTGGTATAGGCTTAGTTCATATGTTGAGCACTATTGCAAGAGCATGTTTTTCTTGGAGAAGGTTGGCTAGATGGTCTCTAATGTCCTTTTCAACTTTGATTCTAATTCCAGAAGTTTAATTCCAGAAGTAAGTCCTTTAGACTTGCAATATAAAGGCCCAGGAGGCAGGCTTAGAGGACAGTTCTTCATATCATATTAGGCTAGGAAGTACTGCCAAAGCAGTATTCTGAGCGTACACAAATTTTGACCCATCCCTAATATTTCTAGAAGACTTTGAGGTGCTTCTTTTTAATGATGGACTATTTAAATCTCCTTTTTAAAAAAGTCATATTTTTAGGATATTTTTTAAGGTAACAGAAACAAAATTAGAATGTATTTTAAAGTCAAGAATAGAAAGCAGTTGAGAGGCAAATAATTTAGCCACATTCATAACTACTTGGTATTACTTAATCTTTTTATGCAGAGTGTTTGGTGGAGCCCATCCTCTTCTCACTATGCCTTTTCAGGTAAAAGTTCATCAATTGTATCCAGGTTTATTTTCTGTATGATATAAGTGACCATAATCATTTTTGTAAAAGCAAATAAAATATTGTACATAGTAGAACAAATAAAGGAGTGACTAATGTTTTTACTCTTCTATTTAGCTTACTCTAGGTAAAACTTTTAAAATATCTTTAACTCATTTCATTGCTATCATTTTACGTCCCAATCCTTTCTATGCCAAGAAAATTATCAAAAACCACCTTTATGTCTAAAATGCTTAGGCATACAAATTTTTCTCTTGCTATTAACTTTTCCACTTCTAATTAGTGTATTACATAGGTTGTCTGACATCTTTAAATACAACTTTAAAGACTGTTTGTTTTCTCCTGCTTTCCTTAATTTTCTTTGTATGTATGTATTGTAAACACAATAGATAGAGGCAAAAGTGAAGTATATATGAGGGTAATGTTGTAGTTGTGATGGTGTGGATATAGAGCCAGACATTCTGAAGAATGAAATCAAGTGGGCTTTAGGAAGCATTACAAACAATAGGGCTAGTGGAGTTGAGCTATTTAAAATCCTAAAAGATGATGCGGTTAAAGTGTTCCAGCAAATTTGGAAAACTCAACAGTGGCCACTGGATTATAAAAGATCAGTTTACCTCCCAGTCCTAAAAAAGGACAGTGCCAAAGAATGTTTGAATTACCAAACAGTTGTGCTCATTTCACACACCACCACGGTTATGCTAAAGATTCTGCAAGTTAGGTTTCAGCCATACGTGAACCAAGATTTGCCAGTAGTCCAGGCTGGTTTTCAAAGAGGCAGAGGAACTAGAGACCAAATTGCCAATATTCACTGGATTATGGAGAAAGCAGGGGGAGTTCCAGAAAAACATCTACTTCTACTTCATTGCCTACAGAAAAGCCTTTGGCTGTCTGGATCACAAAAAATTGTGGCAAGTCCTTAAAAGAGGTGGGAGTCCCTCAGATCATTTTACTTGTCTCCGGAGAAACCTGTGTGTGGGCCAAGAAGTGACAGTCAGAACTGAACATGGAACAACTGATCACAAAGAGGTTGGGGTCACAAAGAGTTGGACGCAACTGAACAACGACTGCAACAAAGGTTTATAAACACATATATGGAACACATGAAAATAGGGTTGAGGTAGGTAGTAAGTGGACTAGAGGAAAGACAGAATGAATATATGACAGTCAGAAAGAAAACACAGACTGGAAGACAAGGAGGAATAAACAGAGATTTGAAAGCAATTAGAATTGACTATACAGAATGGAATTGCTGAACTCAGTCAATCCCTATGCTTTAAAAGCTTACAAAAATATCAGGAAGTATGCTACAGATGTTCTTTTTAAAATAAATATCCCAGATGGTTTGAGTGGGCAGATGCTTTTACAGATTGATCTTTTGATTTGAACATTCTTCATTCATTTTCCTGATTTATATCTGTGTCTTTACACAGGCTGTCCTCCATGCTTGGAATATACTCCCTCCTAACCTTCATCTCTAGAATCCTTAGATTTTTTTTTTCAAAGCCTCGCTTAAGCTCTACTTTCAGCATTAGCCAGTATCATCTATTCTCTCTCTAATCTTTAGTCTCTCCCTTTTTACTGGTTCCTTCCTTGCTGGATACAAACATGTCCAAGTGTGTCCCGTCCTTTAAAAGATCTGACTAGATAACACCATCCTCGCTAGTTTTCATACCATATTCTCCCCTTCCTTTCTCAGCTAAACTTTTTGAAAAAACAAACAAAAAGAAACCACATATGCTTAGTCTCAGCGCTTCCTCTCCTTTCACTCTCTTCTTAGCCTTCTGCAGGATGATTTATAACCTCATCAATCACCTGAAACTCTGCAAAGTTTTCAGTGATCTTCTAACTGTTAGAGATCTCATGGTTAAAACAGAAGTCATTCTCCACCAACCCTCCTCTCTTCCAAATTTCTGTATGAATGCACCACCATCCTCCTACTCACTCATGTTTGCAGTCTTGGCATTATCCTGACTCCTCAAACTCTCTAAACCCATATTTCCATAAATTGCCAAATCTGATTGTTTTTATATGTGTCTTACATTTGTCTCTTTCTCTCCACTCATACTGCCACACCCTAGTTCAGGCCCTCATCATTATCTTGCCTATTGTTATTTGATCATGTCCAACTTTTCATGACACATGTCCATGGGGTTTACTTGGCAGATACTGGAGTGGTTTGCCATTTCCTTCTCCAGTGGCAGAGAGAAGGCCACACATGTAGGAAGTTAAGCCTAGCTCTCTATCCACTGTGCCACCTAGCTGCTCTCAGTTCTTGCCTAAATAACTGCAATAGCCTGCTGGTTAGACTTTCTGCCTCAAGGTCCAGTCTGTCCATTCCAATCTATCTTCCACTCTTCTCTCAAAGTGATTTTCTTATGTCAGCCTCTTTTTCAGGCTTTTCCTCCAGGATCAAGTATAAACTCTTCTGTTTGGCATTTAAAGCTCTTCACAAAGTGACTCTTTTCTACCTTTCCTATTTTCACATTACTCTTCCCTCCTGTCATTCAACCTTAGTGGCATACTTGCTGTTCCTTGTAAATGAAGTGCCATCTCCCAATCCCACGTCTTTATACTGGCCATCCCTCGTACCTCGAATATTTTTCCTCTTCATATCTGCCTTTTGCAATCTCTGCTTTCTTTCAAGGGTCAGCTGCAGTAGCATCTTCTGGAGGAAGCCTTCTCTTGTCCCTCAAATTCTAATGGCTTCCCATTCAAGGTAACCTTGTGTCAGCTTTTTGTGTTTCTTACATATAACATATATGTACATGTATCTTTCAATAGAATATAAACTTCTCAAGAGTAGTTGCATTTTTGTTTCTGTATCACTAGTACCTAGTACAATGCTTGGCATAGAGTAGGTGTTCAGTAAATGCATGATACCTGGGCAGTTGTATGGTAGCAAATAAAGCAGTAGGCCTGGAGTCAGAAGTAACTGAGTTCAAATCTAGCCTCAGACACACACTAATTTGTGAAATCTTGGACAAGTCATTTAACCTCTGCCTGCCTCAGATTCCTCAGCTGTAAAATGAAGATAATAATAGCACCTACCTCCCAGGGTTGATAAGAGGATTGAATGAAATGATATTTGTAAAGTGCTTAGCACAGTGCTTGGTACATGGTAGGTGCTTAAAAAGAATAAATTTATAGATAAATAAGTGAAAATAAATGTTTGTTCCCTTTACTTGTTGAATGAATTCTTGATGCCCCCCAGCTGCTAGTGTCTCCCTGTTTGTGTGTGTGTGTGTGTGTGTGTGTGTGTGTGTGTGTGTGTGTATACAGAGAGAGAGACTGGGACACTCTGCGTTTTGTTTTTATATATCTATGTTACCTCCCTCAAATTCATGTAAGATCCTTGTGAGCAAGGATTTTTTTTTTTGTCTTTGTATTCTCAGCAAAGTACCTGACGTATAATAGGTGCTTAATAAATGCTTGCTAATTGTTTGAAAAATTAGCCATGGCACAGTATCTACTTTTAGTGTCATTAAATCTTCTTCAGATGTTGTCACAAATCTTAAAGCGTACATGTGAAATATATTGCTTGCTTCACCTTGTACTGAAAGGCATATTTTTAGAGCAGTAATTTAATTAGATATCCCTATGGATCTTTTTCATTAACTCGAAAGCCACTTGCCCTTCTGGCTTTTGGCTCATATCAGTGCCTGATGACCCAGGATATTGTGGGAAAAGATAAGCTATTACCGGTGACTTTTCTTTTTCCTTTTAATCAGATTGCTTTGTAAGAATGAAATAATACCTATGTAACTTATGTTTTAGTTTAGTTTTCAAAACAACTAGCCTCAGACCTTTCTTTTTCTAGGTAACATATCTCTTTCTGCAACCAAGAGTTCACGGAAACAGGGATTGAAAGTATAGGCATCATAAACTAGTACTCTGACGCTGGTGTGTATTGTTATACATATAGGGCTTACTGGGTCTGCCTGAGCACAGTGTAATGTCTCAAAATAAAAATAGGTATTTTGCATCTCATTTTAAAAATTGTATCTTAAAGCATAATTGATCATTTAAAAATTAAGTTTAGTTGAGTTTGGGTTTGTTTGGTTTGTTTGATGAATAAAAATAATCTTCTTTATGATTAAATGATCAGTAAATGTTCACTTTTTAAAAAATTAAATAAAATTCCCTGGATGCACACCCTAATGAAATGTACTCCACGATACTACTAACATGGTATTTGTGAGTTCTAATTACTGTCTTTCTTTGGAGGCACAAGTTGTCACTAAGTCATAGTGTCTGTGACTTGTTTTTTCTGCTCTCTGAAAGGCATGAAAAATAGTATTTCACTGCCTCTGGAACAAAACATAAACTCTTCTTTTAGCTTTTTAAAACATTTCACAGTCAAGTTCCAACCTCTATTATACTCACTATACTATACATTACTCCCCTTCTGAGCACTGTGATCTGGACAAATTGACTTTTTTCTCCTTTCTTTGCACAAAGCACTTCATCTCCCTTTTCCATGCATTTGTACTGGTCATTCCTGGTACTTAGGTATTCTCTCCTCACTGCTGCCTCTTTGAAAGCTCCTTCTTCAATATGAGCTCAAGTCCCAGCTCCATAAAATGTCTTCTCTTATCTGTCCAATTCTTAGTGCCCTGGGTCCCTAAAACTTGATTTAAGTACTTTACATTTATTTAAATTTACTCACTTTTTATTTATGTTTTATGTACTTGAGTCTCCCATTAGAATGTAATTTCCTTGAGAATAGGAATTATTTCATTTTTTGTATTTGTATATCCAGTGGGTGCTTGAAAAATGCTTCTTGATTATTTAATTGATTGAATTAACCAATTGTAAAATGCTGTGTAGGGCAATTGGGTGGCACAGTGGGTAGAGTTCCAGGCCCGCAATCAGGAAGACTCATCTTCCTGAGTTCAAATCTGGCCTCACATTTGCTAACTCTGTGACCCTGGGCAAGTTGCTTAGCCCTGTTTGCCTCAGTTTTCTTATCTGTAAAATGAGCTGGAGCAGGAAATGACAAACTACCCCCAGTATCTTTGCCAAGAAAACTCCAAATGGAGTATCTACAAAGATAGATAAACTGGTACATGCTAAATATTTTTTAACAGATATGTGTGATAATAGTTTCTCTTTGTTCAAAAAGAAGCACTACATCTTCCTTTCAATGAAAGAAATAAGTTATACTGTATAAATCACAAAAGCAGCTGTAGCATTTTCAGGAACACAGTTGAAAATAAAAATTTGGCTTTTTGGGATTCCATAAAACCATCAAATCATTCTTGATCTAGAAGATTATTCTGCTATCTTGTAAAAATTAATCTCTCCATGACTTTTGTTTTATGAGCTTTGGACTACAGAAGATAGCCATCTTTCTTTCCTGTGATTTTGGATCTTTTCATAAACTAATCTTTGTGTAGTACTCCTACTCCCTCTGGGCTTACTTCCCCAACCCACACTGACATCTTTAGACTAGACTGTGTTCCCCAAGAGAGGTGGCTAATCCTATTCTCAGGGTTCTAGGAGTTATCTGTGGGGTACTGTCTCCCTTTTAACAGTCAACCGGTTAGCTTCAGTCAGCATTTTAGAAAAAACATGTACTCAAGTGGCATGGGGCAGCTTGGTGGGTCAAAGGAGAGAGAGTGTTGCCTCTGGAGTCAGGAGGACCTGAGTTCAAATGTGGCCTCAGACATTTACTAGCTGTGTGACCCTAGGCAAGTCACTTAACCTTGTTTGCTTCAGTTTCCTCTTCTGTACAATGAGCTAAAGAAAGGAAATGGCAAACCATTCCAGCATTTTTGCTAAGAAAACCCCAAATAGACTGATAAAGAGTCAGACACAACTAAGTGACTAAACAACAACAACAAAATGGCATAGCAAGATTAGTAATTGCAAAGCATTTCTCTAAAAACAAAACAAAAAAAGCTGAGGTGTACTCTCCCACAAATACACACAGAGTACAGTGGTAATGAGGCACAGGTGTAGAGAACACATGTGACCAGGTTAACTCATAACTCTGGAAGAGTAGGTACTCAATGTCCTTTCTTTCTCTGGAGTACTCACATAAAGTTCACTGCAGCGTAGAAAATTAGTAATGGACAGGTTGCTCTAATATCCAGCTGGGCTCTCTGCTTGCAAGGCATCAGGTCCCAGATGAGCAGATGTCTGCCGCTAGGCAGAGTCAAGAGTTGCTGGGCTGTGGGACATAGCTGCTGATAGGCTAGGCCAGCAGGTTGCCTGACCTCTGAGAAGTTATTGCCTACTGGTACCACATAAATCACTTTGCCACTGGGCTGCTGCTGTTGGAATAGGCTGAGCTTTTTGTAGAATAGATTCTCTACTATTTGGGCCAATTTGTTAGACTCTCTGGGTTTGATCCTTCATAGACAGCATCATTCTTTCCATTTCCGCTTGTGGCTCTTTCAGCTGATGCTGCACTCTTTAACTGGAGTGTTACCGTGCTTTTGCTTTTTTTTAATTAGACAGCAACCTGTAACTCAGAATTAACAGGAGTCTCTCATCTTGGACTCTTTTAGAGCTTTGGTTCTAAAGTTTGTCACCTCCAGGCAAGAGGTGGGATATGCTCTCCTGTTTAACATCCTGCTTGCTTCAGAGGTGGCTTCCCTAAGTGAGGACTTCACTTTTACTTATGATCGCCCAAGTTGCACTTCCCGATTCCTGCAGGTTCTTATGCAGATGAGTGGGTGGTGTCTATGGGGAGACAAAGGAATGGAGGTGGCCTGTGCAGGAGGGAGGAGTTCCTTGTCTAGTTGGCCTTTTCATATGCAGTTGAATTATTCCAACCTCTGACACATTTTAGGTTGTTTAATACTTCCTTTAGACCTGAAAAGGTTTTACTTTTACATTTCAGTGTCTTTGTTTTAGAAGGTCTTCTAACCTTCAGCTTTACTGAAATCTCAGTGGGACACATACTATTACATTTAATTGTACAGTGTACTCATTGCACAAATAATCAGTTATTATCCCTGTGACTGTTTAGCATTTTTATGTTGTAATTAATTGAGTTGAATTGCGTTCTTAAAAATGAGGCAGATATAAGACAATTCCAAAGGAGTTATTGATGGAAAATACTGTCTACCTCCAGAGAAAGAACTGATGGAGTCTAAATGTAAATCAAAGCATACTTTTTAAACTTTCTTTCTTTTTCCTAGTTTTCTTTCTTTTTTCACTTTCTTTATCTTTTCTTTTCTTTTTTTTTTTTTGGTCTCTGTTTTCTTTTGCAACATGGCTAATATGGAAATATGTTTTGCATGACTGCAAATGTATAATCTATATCAAAGGGCTTGCCTTCTCAAGGAGGGAAGAAGGGAGGGAGGGAATTTGGAACTCAAAAATTATAAAAAAATGAATGTTAAAAATTGTTTTTACATGTAATTAAGAAAAAATAAAATAAAAACATTCTTTTAAAGAAAAGTGAGGGGGCAGCTAGGTGGCGCAGTGGATAGAGCACCGGCCCTGGAGTCAGGAGGACCTGAGTTCAAATCTAGACTTAGATACATAACACTTACTAGCTATGTGACCCTGGGTGAGTCAATTAACCCCATTGCCTAGCCGCCGACCCCCCCCCCCAAAAGTGAGGCAGCTAGGTTGCATAGTGGATACAGCACTGGGCCTAGAATTGGATAGACTTGAGTTCAATTATGGCCTCAGACACTAGTTCTGTGACCCTGGGCCAGTTATTTAACCCTCTCTATTTGCCTCAGTTTCCTCATCTGTAAAGTGGGGATCATAATAGCACCTACCTCCCAGGGCTTTTGGGAGGATCAAATGAGATAATAATTGTAAAGTGCTTAGCACAGTGCCTAGTACATTATAAGTGCTATATACATGTTAGCTCTTATTACTGATGCCTATCCCGTAGTGGGAGGGAGTAAAGTTCAATTACGTAATAAAGTGTAAGGCTAATGACTTAAAACTGCTTTCGTTTTCTGAGATTAACTCTTCATTTTCTTAAGTTTTAAGCTTTTGTTGATAACCTTTTATTTTTATATCAATTTCATTTCTAAATATATCCTTCCTCTTTTCCCTGCCCAGCACACTAGTAACAAAAAATACAAAGAGAACAAAGAAAGCAGTTCAGCAAAATTATCCAAAGCATCAGCTATCTAACAGTGTATGCTTTGTTCCAAACCCATAATCCCCTAACACTCCAGTGAAAGGAGGGAGGTCCATTTTCTCATATCTTCATCTAAGACAAGCTTGCTTGTTATAATTACACAGAGTTAAGTTTCAGATCTAAAAGTCTACAGTGACCTCTGCAAGGGAACACAAGCAGTTAAGTGGAGCAGTATGGATAGAATGCTTAACCCTGGAGTCAGAAAACCTGAGTTCAAATCCTGCCTCAGATACCTATTAGTTGTGTGTCCCTGGGCAAGTCATTCAATCTCTATCTGACTTAATTTCCTCTACTGTAAAATGAAGATAATGATAGTACCAGGGTTGTTGTGAGGATCAGATGAGATTATATTTGTAAAACACTTAAGACAGTGACTAGAACATAGTAGGTGTTTAACAAATGCTTCTTCCCCATTCCTTCCCCTTTTATCTTTCCATATACATTGTTGTAGACATTTAGGTGTTCCCATATGTCTTATGGCACAGTAATAATTCATTACATTCATGTACCCCAATTTGTTTGGCCATTCCTCAATAATTGGGCATCTACTTTGTTTCCAATCTTTAGCTACTACAAAAAGGCTGCAATAAATGTTTTGATGTAATGGGAACTTTTCTGCCTTTAACTCTTTAGGGTATACTTTTATTTGTGAGTCAAAGGGTATGGACATTTTATTCACTCTTTTATTATAATTCCACATGGGTTACTAGAATGATTGGACAAATTCATAGCTCCACCAACAGTTTATAAACATGCCTTTTTAATAGCATCTTAATTATTAACTATTTCTATCTTTTATCACATTCTTTTTCCAAATTTGTAGGTGAAACTTAAAAATTGTTTTGATTTACTTTTCCCTCATTATTTGCAATGATTGTCAGTATTTTGCAATTTCTGTGGGATTTTATAGAATTTGTTCATATACGTAGACCAGTTATCCATTGAGAAATGGTGAAATATCCAAGGCCTTGTTCACATACTCCACGATTGTCCAGATCACTTTCTGTTGCTCAATGTAGATGTCTTCAAATGCCTAAATGGGGGACAGAAAGCCATGAAAACACTTGGAGGAACAGGAAGATGGAGAGATGTGCATATACCAGCAATGTTGGTAGGGAAGGAGGAGGAAGTTGGTTTCAAGTCTTGTTCAGTCATTTGCACTTGTGTCCAACTCTTTGTAGCCCAGTTTGAGGTTTTTTTGGCAAAGATATGAGTGATTTGCCATTTCCTTCTCCTGCTCATTTTACAAATGAGGAAACTGAGGCAAACAGGGTTAAGTGACTTGCCCAGGGTCACACAAGTAGTAAGTAACTGAGGCCATATTTGAACTCAGGAAGATGAGTCTTCCTGATTTCTGGGTCCCCCCAACACAGCCTCCCCACCCCTACCCGGATTCTGTGCACTATGGTGCCCCCTAGCTGCTCCTTACTGTCTTGCTATTTATCCTTAAATATTTTGTGTTCTGCTGACTTGCAGATGAATAAAATAACTGCTTTTTGAAATCAGACAAAAGTTTGGTGAAGTAAACTTATCTTCCATAAACTCACTGAAAGCATCTTTAGGACAATTCCAGTAACAGATGGGATGACAGGGATGACACATGCCTCGTGCTCTTCTCATATTGTTTCAATTTCTTCTGCTAGGTCTAAGAAATTTTGATAGCTTTTTGTTCCAGGTGACTCAAAAATTATCTATTTTTGTATGGCAACATCTATTAAAACATCCTTAAAGTGTTATGGCTCAGTGTTGTGCCTGGGCAGTTGTGGACACCAGTTCTGTCTGTTGTGATGCTGAGGTTCCTATAGTTTATTTGCTGGATTCTCAAATATACTATAAAGTTAATATTTATAACACAAGGATATATTATCTGTTAATTTATGAAAGCAAGCTTGTGGTATATACTTATGGCCACTTGTTAGTATCTTTCTTGTTACCAGATAGTCTAAATCTCTGCATCTTACATATGTTACAGTTTCCACCACTTCGTTACATAGTCTGTATCAATCAGTATTAAGGATCATCTTTCAGTAATTTCTGATAACAGTAACCTAATCCTGAATTTCTATTACAAATTCCTCTGTTTTGATAAACAAGTTTAATTTATTCAGCCATTTTTTCAAGAAATCTTTGTTGACATATTATTGGTTGAGTTCATGTAGATGCTGCAGTGGTGCTGGGAACTCCCTATACTGATAAAATCATATATAAGAACTAAAAACAAAATAAAACAAAAATTTAAAAGCCTTAATCTAAAAGTAGTCTTGAAATACCACATCTTATATCAGTTGTTTTTGACATCATTATGTTGGTGTTGTGTTTTAGAGGATAGTTTTTTGTGTGACCATCAAATATTACCACATTCTCACCATTCTTGGATCTTTTTAATACATTTTCAGTACACGATTAAGGCTTTGTGATAATCAGTAAAGGGGAGTATAAGTGTTACAGTGCTTTCAGATGGCTGTTTTGGTAATGACAATTAATAACGAGTTGCCCTTTATTCCTGTTATTCCTGAGGGTCTTTTGCATGCCATTTTTCCTCTAAAACCAGTATGTTACTTTCTTGCACACACTTATAGATTTATACCATTATATGAGCTGTAAATGTTTTATAAAGTACATTAACACATAAACGATCTATAATTGGAGGGATCGTTGGTATTCTCATCTTTTGCTAATGAATGTGATACCTTCTAATAGGAAAAGTGAAATCTGGCTTGCATAAAAGAGGAATCTGGTAAAGAACTTTGCTAGAAATTCATATGTCTCTGTAAAGCATTTGAGAAAACAATTATGGATATTATCTAACCCTGCTACTTTCCTGTTTTTCAGAGAAGCTAGTATTTTCAGTCACTTCCTTCGATATAATTTATGTCATTCATTATAGTACACAAGTTTTCTTTTAGCATTTAAGCCAAACTGTACTTGCATTGTGTTAGACTTCCGTTGCCAATATCAATGAACAGAAATTCTCCATATCCTCTTTCTTTTCATTATCTCACTCTCCCTTTCTGCCTTTCTTTTCTATGTCCCTCTCCTCTCCTGTCTTCTCCTCTAATGTCTTTGACCCTCAAGCTTCTATAATACAGTTTTTGATTGATATGGAATTTTTTTAATTTTGTTTTTCTCTGTTTTGATTCCATGTGTCACATTAACGTTTTGACTTTGACTTTTAATTGTTGACTAAAGGTATCAAGGCTTTCTGATTTACTTTGTTTTCCAGATTGCATTCTGCATATTTCTTTTATATTTGCACTTAATCAGGTGATAGATAAAGTATTCAAATTTTCTACTGCGAATACTAGCTAGGTAATTATATGAAGCCCAAGGGTGATATTATCCCCTAATTGTATTTTGTACTTGCTTGCTCAACCCCACTCATATCATCAGGTCTGAGATTCCCAGAAAGGTGTCACCGCCACAGTGCTACAACTCAGACTTTTAGGAGTAACCATCTCATAGAGAGGATATATTCCTTATCACTATAGTTCATGAACTCCCATGGATATAGTTCTCATTTACATGAAATAGTCAAATGGTGTCATTAATTTTTTTTATTAATTTATTTTTAGTTTTCAGCAATCACTTCCATATGCTTTTGAGTTTTAAATTTTTCTTCCCTGCCTTCCCCGCCTCCTTCCCCAAGACAGCGTGCAATCTGGGCTCTACATATACATTCCTATTAAACATATTTTCACATTAGTTGTGTTGTAAGGAAGAATTAGAACCAATAGGAGGAACCACAAGAAAGAGGAAACAAAACACAACAGAAGAACAAAAAGAGCAAATAGTATGCTTCAATCTACATTCAAACTCCATAGTTCTTTCTCTGGATGTGGATAGTATTTTCCATCATGAGACTTTTGGAGATGTCTTAGATTCTTGCATTGCTGAGAAGAGCTAAGTCTATTAAAGTTAGTCATCACACAACATGGCTGTTACTGTGTATAATGTTCTGATTCTGCTCACTTCACTCAGCATCAGTCCATACAGATCTTTCCAGGTTTTTCTGAAGACCACTTGCTCATCATTTCTTATAGCGCAATAGTATTATATTACATTCATGTACCACAACTTGTTCAGCCATTCCCCAATTGATGGGCATCCCCTCAATTTCCAGTTCTTTGCTGCTGTAACTATTTTTGTACATGTGGGTCCTTTTCCCATTTTTATGATCTCTTTGGGATACAGGTGCCATTAATTATTAAACGTAAAACATTTACCTACTGATAATGCAAAAGAAATAATATCACAGTTACTCAAAATAAGGCAAAAACAGGGATAATAGAGTGTCTTGTTTGTGGAACCACACAGAGCCAATGTCACTGGACTAAAGTATGTATGGTGAGGAGTAAGGTTTAAGAAGACTGGAAAGGTGGGAGGGGGCTGGGTTATGAAGGGCTTTAAACACCAAACAAAAGAATTGGTATTTGATCCTGGAATTGATATAGAACATCTGAAATTTATTAAGTAAGAGAGTTGAGATGATAGGACCTTTAGGAAAATCACTTTAGTGGTTTTATAGAGAGTATGGATTGGAGTGGAGAGAGACTTGAGGCAGGCAAACGCACCAGAAGACTGTTGCAGTAATCAAGACATGAGATGATGAGAGCCTGCACCACAGTGATGGCAGTATCAGAGGAGACAGTTATTATTTAGCCCAGAGAAGGCTATTTTCCAAAGACTTTGCCAGTTTTGTCACTTTCCTCCTGGCCTTACGTTCTTGATATTATACCAGTTCAGTGCTAAACTGTCTTCTTCTCTTGCATCCCTTGCGCCATTATCATACCATTGATAATTGCTCTGCCAAGCCCTTAGCCTTGGATCACTCCCACAATCTGCTGCCCTTGATTCCACAGCGCTTTCTATTGAATGAAGGTGAAGAAAATCATGAAACCAGGCTTACTAGGCCTACTGCAAATTAATGTTAGGTTACCTCAGTTGGCCTCTAAATGCCGCAAGGCAGTCATTTTACATCTACCTAATTAACTCAATATCCCCTTCACCACAGTGGCTCTTCTAAATCTTTCTCAGGGCTCCCCTTCCCCTTTCCTGTCAGCTGAGAACCTTACCTTATATTTTGCTGAAAAAAATTGAGGCCATTTGCTGAGAGCTCCCTCTTCTCCCCTCCCCCGTTTCATTTCACATTGCCCAGATGTTTTATGTAACTATCCCCTCCTTCACCTCTGTCTCACTTGAAGAAGTGGTCCTTTTCCATACCAAGGCAAACACCTCTGCATGCACAAATGATTCCATTCTATCCCTTTTTCATGAGCAGATTGCCCCTTTCATCATTTTTACCCTCTTACTTATCTTCAATTTTTCCTTGGTTACTGCCTATAATCATGCTCATTTCTACCCCATTCTCCAAAAAAAAAAAAACGAAACAAAAAGAAAAAAAACAAACTTCCCTATTGCAGTTGAGGGTACCACCATCTTCCTAGTCCCTTGGGTTTGCAGCCTGGGTGTCATCCTTGACTTCTCATTCTCACTCACTACCCCCTCCCCCCAACTCATGTTCTCAAAACTTGTTGATTGATTTTACATTCTTAACATCTCTCGCATAGGCCCCCTTCTCTCTTCTGATACTGCCACCACTCTGGTGCAGGCTATCATCAGTCAAGTTTCTCTCTCATCCAGTCCATCCTCCATCCAGCTGTGAAATTAATCCTCTCAAAGTGCAGATCTGACCATGTTATTCCCCGACCCCCATTCAATAAACTCCAGTGGATCCCTGTTACCTCTAGGATCAAGTATAAAATTCTCATTTTGGTACTCAAAACCCTTCACAACCTGGTCCCCTCCTACATTTCTAGTCTTCTTATACCTTATTCTCTACCATACACTCTGACATCCAGTGATACTTTACATAAGACATTCCATGTCCCAACTCCAGGAGTTTTCACTGGCTATTTATCATGACTGGAATACTCCCACGTCTCATTAATATCTCCTGGTTTTCCCTGGCTTTCTTCAAGCTCTAGCACAAATTACCTCTTCTTTGAGAAGCCTTTCCCAATCCCCCCTAGTACTAGTACCTTTCTTCTTAACTCCGATTTATTCTGCACACATCTTGTTTATATGTAGTTGTTTTCGTGTTGTCTCTGCCTTCAGACTGTGAGCTCTTTGAAAGCAGGGACAGTCTTTTATCTTTCTTTGTATTCCCAGCACTTTTCAGTGCCAGGCATATAACTGGAGCTTAATATGACTGACTTATTGATTGCTTGGCTGAGTCCAAAACAGAACATTGTTCCGTAATACAGTATCTGACCAATATGGATCATGGATCTTCTAGTTCTAGCTTTGCTGTTAACTAGCAGTGTGGTTTTGAATAGATGACTTTGCTTTTCTTAGCCCAAGTTTTCTCATCTGTGAAATAAGGAAGTTAGACTAAATTTCTGAAATTCCTTCTAGACTTTTGTGGCTTTGTGGTTCTAGAATTCTATGATTCCTGATTTTCTGGCCGAAACACAGCACTGACAGAGAATACTATGATTCCTTTACTCACAAACACACACACACACACACACACACACACACACACACACACACACAATGACCATATATATAATAATTAGATTTCTACCACAAAATACAGGACATAGTCCCATTTCTTTACGCCCTGTAGACATAACTAAATATTTATTACAGACGTATATACATTTAAATACACTAACCTAGAAACATTAAGAAGAGAAGTAATTCTCATAAATGCTAGTAAGTGGGTAGAAGAGAGTAGGGATAGGTATGTAAGAAAAAAATGTATGAACTGAACAAAGGGTGAATTATAGTACTAGAGAAATGAATAGATGATCGTGTCATATTGATTAACTTAAAATTGTATTTGTAGGAGATTAAATATCATTGATTCAAATTCTGGTTAGCAACTATCACTTGTCTAGAGACTAGTGATGTCCTTCATTCTAATAAAATCATTCTCTAAGCATTTTGTACGGATAACATGCTGCTAATATTGATGGACCTTTAGTAGCCTGTCAAATCAGTTTGGTTTTATAATGCACATACTCCGTTAAGCAAATTTGTAAGTATTATAGAAGGCTAATGTTTTTAAATACTTACCAAGTCAAGGCTCAGTGACCTTTGGAACTTGATGTGCCAAGTTGGTAATCCTAGTTCTAATACGTTAAGAATAATGTCCAAGATTCAGCTTCATGTTGGACTTGGGAGGTGGGGGAGGAGGGGGATTGTTGGAAATGATCATGGGCTGATTCTCCAGAAGAATAGGGGAGACATGATGGGCATCTACTCTCACAGGCTTTTGGGAGAGAAACTTCGCAACCGTATTTAGGCTCCGTACCATTTGGGGCACAAATGTAGGATTCTGGCTTCTGATCTAAGGACTCATCCATTTTTTAATATTCTTTGAGAAAGGAGAAAGTCAGCTTGTAATTTAAGAAGTAATAAAGGAAAATATAAGTAGGTTTTCCCTGGCAATAGGGATGAGCTAGTTTGAGTTTTTATATTCCTTTGGGGGAGGAGGTATTGGATGCTTTATTTGATTTCATGTGGCAGTAGTTTCTGAATCTTAAAATAGCTAAGAACAAGCAGTTCACAATTAAATCATCAAGGAGAATAGCCTGATAGAATTTAGTAGCTAAAAATGCTTAGATAACGTTGAAAATTGAATGTCTGTTACTCTAAAGCTATGGTTTTTCTATGTTATTTGTGTGCATGCTAGGTATATAGATTGTAAAGTTGAATATCTTGGATGTTAGTTCTTGGAACATTTCTCATTACTTTATCCCTATGCACTCTGGATAAGTGGGAGTTTTTTTCCCTATGAATGCTATAAAGTGTTAACCATCTCTCCCTAGAGAGTTGCTGGGCTTCTCTGGAAAAACAAAGACAAGAATATACTTTAGAATATTTAGCAGTTGCTTTCTTTCGTTGTATGTTATCAAATACTGTTGATTATGCTCCCACTTGCAAATTGTGTTTAGCCAGGCACTATAGAAACCAATTAATAATGTGTGGTAATTGTCAATTATTTCAAGTCAAACATTATGTGAAATATACATTATTTTCAACCTAGGGGCTCAGTATGAAATTTAATCATATCAAATAAAAAATGAGACCTTGACTCTTCAAAATGGATCCCATATTTTTGTGAGTCTAGAGTGTATCATTCTAATAGCTTTAAGCCCTATCTGAAACTAGTGCTTTGAAAATGAACACACATCCTCTCTTTCCTTCTCAGGAAAGGTAGAGGACATTAGAGGGTGTTAAACATTACTTATATAATGTCAGACTTACCTGATTTGTTGGTTAATTTTGACAAACCACTTTTGTGTTGTTAGAAGGATTGTCTTCATTGAGTAGGGAATGAGAAAGGGATGTGTACAAAAATAAAACTGATGCAAAAACAGAAGATGTGTTCCCCCCCCACCCCCGGCAATTAAACATTTTTAGAAAGTGAACCAGTTTGAAAGACAGTGTTGCAAAATGGATAGAGAGCAGACCCCTCAGTCAGTAAGACCTGGGTTCAAGTTCCACTTCTGACCAACCAGTCACTAAACTTATTGGTGCCCCAAGAAACTCTCTAAAACTGTACATGGTAAAAGATTCCAGAAACCATACTCTTTCCACTGTACTGTGCTACCTCATCAGAGGAGGAGTTATATCTCTGAGAACAAATATTAACAAAATAGAAAAAATATTAACTAATGGAATATGCAATTAAAAAATAGAAAATTAACAAACTCAAAATAAGCACAAAAGTAGAAAATTTCAGAATTAGAGGAGAAGTAGTTAAACTGGAAAAAAAAAGAATGTGGAACTGACTTAAAAAGGAAAAACTGGTTCTTTCTAAAGACTAACAAAATCAAGAGTCTTTTGGCTAACACAGGGGTTCTTAACCTGGGGTCTGTGATTTCAGGGTAGATTTCAGGGGATCTGTCAATCCGGGTAGGAAAAAAAAAAGGACGTCTTTATTTTTACTAACTTCTAACTGAAATTTTATATTTTCTTCATTTAAAAAAAATTCTGAGGAGGGGGGTCACATGACACATAAAAGGTTAAGAAGCCTAAGCTCACCTGATCATCTGTCAGGAAGCACTTACCAAGCACTTACTAGGTATCAGCCTGCACTGTGCTAAGCAGTGGAGATAAAAAGAAATGCAAAATTACTATTTCTGACTGAGAGGAGTTCATCTAAACTTGAAGTAGGAACATACAGTTACCAAAATAAATATTCAAAAAGCAAAATCACAAAAGTCAGGAAATAAAAACATTATCAGAACCCACTATATACAATGATTAAAAAAAACTAAGAATTTTTTAAAAATACAATTTCATTTACAACAAAAGAGCCACCAAGGCTAGGAGCAGGGGATGGGAGTTGATTGAGCTTTGTTCAGAGAGGGTTGCAGGGAAATTTTATTCAACATTTAAGTAACAATACCTATAATACATAAATTGTATTTTAACTGAGAAAAAAATCACTCAATAAAACTCCTTTTAAAGGGCAAATAGAGTGATAATTGCTAAACCAGGAAAGAATACAACAAACAAAAGAACTATAGATCAATATCATAAGTTAGTTAAAATTTGTAAATAACATCCTCGCAAAAAAATAAAAGACTACAGTAATATATCAGAAATAATTCACTATGATCAAGTTAGATTTCAGTTGGGAATACAAGGATAGTTCAACATTAGGAAAACAACTAATATAAGAGTAAAAAGAAAAAACCCAATCCACATAATTATATTAATAGATAAAGGGGGAGAAAACCCTTACGGTAAATTATAACATTCATTTATGGTTTAAACAAATTACAAAGCGCAGGAATAGAGTAACTATTTTTAATATGATAAAAAGTACGCATTTAAAACAGGAAGATGCTGTTAGTTGTAATGAGAAAAACCTAGAAGCTTTCCCAGTAAAAAGAGCAATAAAACATCCCCCACCATTATTTGGCATTGCTAGAATTTCTAGCAATAGCAGTAAGGCAAGAGAAAGAAATTAAAGCTAAAAACATAAAGGAAGAAACAAACTGTCCTTACTTGCTGCTACTAATGGTTTACTTAGAAAAATCTAGATGAATAATAATAATAATAATCAAATTACACAGTTCAGTAAAATATCATGAAACAAAATAAACATACAAATTTAAAAAATAGTAATGGAATATAGGAAAAAGAAATAATAGAAAGAGGAATTACATTTAAAACAACTACAAAGTGTGTTTAACACTGTTGTCTACCTTCTCCTTCTGCCTGAATATTTACTTATACGGGCCGCACGCCGACCCTCTGCCAGTCGTGCGCCAGTACCCACTTCTCTTAAAAGAAGTACACCACGAGAGTCTTACCCACGCCTGGGTCTTCGGTTCTGAGCCGGATCACCACACAGAGACGAGCCATCGGGAGGCACCAACACCAGAGTTTTATTCAGAGGCCAACACAGCAAACCATCATAGCAAGCCCAAGCAGCAAGGCCAGAGCAACAGGGCAGGAGCCAGGGGAGAGCGCACGCACGTGTGTGATCTGACCACACTTGTTCCTAAGTACCTACTTAGCTCCTCCTCCCCAGCCCGCTACTAGCCAATGATTGTAGGGTCAGATACCGGAAGGGGCTGTCTGAGTTTAGCACACCAAGGGGGAGGGAGTGACGTAGGAGGCTAGGATTGGATACAGGAAGGAGGCATCTGGGATTGACGCATAGACAAGAGTACGTGACCTAGGAAGTCAGACTCAGGAGGGGTCTGGGTCAGTGCTGCACAAAGGGACCAAGGAAGTCAGGAAGGTCACAAGAGGCATCTGGGGATGACGTTGCATATAGGGAGGGGACTAAGCAGAGGGAACTCAGTCCTCTGCCATCCCACTCCCATGTGGCACCGCCCCTTGCCTCAGGAGCTCAGGCTCGGCTACTTCCTTGCACCCAGCTTATCTCATAGCACTGCCCAATTGCCTCATGGCTTCTCCGTATCCAGCCCATCCCAGTACACACGACTCTGCCTACCACAGTCCCTGCGTCGACTTCCAAAATACCCAGATCTTACCCTACCCTTGCCACAGTACCCAACCTGGTAGCTGCCAACATCAGACAGTCCCTCACATTTACTCCTCTCTGAACTAGTAAACATTTAGTAAATGCTTATTACCTTGCTGTTCTCTTGGTTGTCAGACTACTACTGCTCAGCCTCTTTTATAGGATCTTCATCCATAGAATGACCACTAACTGTGGATGTCTCCCTTGGCTCTGTTCTGAGCTTTTTTCTCTTACTATTTTCTCTTACTTGATAATATCACCTCCTGTGGATCTAATTATCATTCGATGCAGATGATCATCAGATCTGTTCTTCCAGCCTTCACCTTTTTTGAGCTCCAGCCAAATATCACCAGCTTCCCATCAGAAAATCTGAACTAGTTGCCCCATAGACATCTCAAACTTAACATGTCCAAAAGAAAACTTCTTTCCCCACCTCAAAAAATCCATCTCCTTTCTGTCCTTCCCAATTACTCAGACACCACCATTTTTGCAGTTACCAAGTTCTCAATCTCTATATCATTCTCTCTTACTCTTTCTCTCTTACTCCATCTAAGATTTGCTAAATTCTGTAATTTCTTTCTCTGTAACATTTCTTCCATATGTCTCCTGTCCATGCACAAAGCCACCATCCTAGTTCAGACCCTCTCACCCGAACTATTTCAATACCTTTCTGATTGGGCTCTTTGCCACAAGTCTCTCTCCAGTCCTGTCCATTCTGTGCACAACAGCCAAAGTAATTTTCCTAAACTATAGATCTGACCATGTCTCCTCCCTGTTCAGTAACCTTCAAACTAAAGGATAAAATGTAAACTCTTTTGTTTGGCATTTAAGTCCTTAACCACATGACTCCTACAGTCCAGCCTTACTGACCTTCACATCTCCCATCTCCATTCCTTTATATTGGCTGTCTGTCCTCCATGGAACTAGCATAATGTCTGATGTGTCTGTACAGTTATTACCTGTGTCACATCAAAATGCAGCATTGCTGAACTGAGAGGACATGCTTGCCGTTTATAATTCAATTTATAGTTCAGTTTAGCCTTTCACTTAAATGACAAACTGTTACTCTCTTTTTAGGCTTTTGTTCTCTTCTAGGTAATGAGAACATAAAGAATTTCAACTTGTCCTGACCTAGAATTAGGCTATAATTTGATTTATTTATGAAGAATGTGACAGTTTGCATAGCATTTTCAGTTTGTTTGAGAGGATGATAGAGACCAGAAGAGTGTATGAGGTTAAGCTTACAGAATAAACTAAGCAAATTCCCTTATTGTTACAAGTTGACTTTCTGGTTTTCACACAGGGAAATCAGCTGTTCTTCATGTATTTAACAAGGTGCATTTGTCTCCTAGATAGTCATAAACCTCTCAAACTTCCTTTTAAAGAATTATAAATATGATTCTTGTTCAAAAACTGTTTGTACCTTATTACTTATATTCCATTTACTTTGTGGATAAGTGAGTAGATTATGTGGCTCCTGACTGCCTAGAGATTTTCAAGTAGAATCCAAATATATTTATATGGTTAGTAGTATTCTGCTAGGCACAAAGTCTGTCATCCTTTCCCTTGTCCTTGGATTTTCATCTCTACTCTTGTTAGATCTTCTGTGTTCTTCTCTGGGTATATTTTAAATCTCAAATGGCACTGACTTCTAAGCTCAAAGCTATCACTTGGGAAACTGTTTCAAGAAGTTGTTGTTTAATAATTTTCTTTTTAATTTAATGGGAAAGACAAAGTGAAATGAAGTAATTTTTATCTTAAATGTTTAACATAATCTCCTGAAAAACACTTACTGGTGCCCCCTTTTCCCATTTGACCAGAGCCATGCATTGTTCTGACTTTCCACTTATCCTCTGAGAGAATATGACTGAAAATAGTCTGGCTGATAATAAATTTACATGAGAATAAAATTTATTCAGTCTTTGTCATTTTTTTTCAGATAGAGGAAATTTAAGAGTTCTCAATAGTTTTGCACTCCTGTGAAATACTACTGTAAAGAAATATGACTGGTATGTTAACAAACATAACATAACTTGGAATATATCATACAAAACATTTTTTAATTCCTCCTTTGAAACTACCTTCAGAACATGGGGTTTGGTCGTGTAAATAATCTCTATGTTGGCAAGTAAAATGCATTTGATTTTTAAATAACTAAAGTCATTGGGACTGTGTTTAGAAGCAAGTGAATAAAATGAATAATCAAACTGTTTAATACCATTCTGAATAAAATAAAAAAGTAAAAAGTGACTATTAAGTATTGATAGCTGATTTTTCTCATACGGTTCATAAACTGTCTCTGAAGGCAGTACCCAAAGAAAAATATTTTGAGCAATGGCAGTATATTTGAATGAGATGGATAGTTAACCACAGTGACTATGTGGAAAAAAACAATTCTCACTTGAATATATATTTTTGTGATTTTGGGGGAAAAAAAATCAACTGCTTTATTTCTTGATAATCACATCTTATATTTAGCAACAGTATTGTGAAAATGACTTTCCCATTAGCTAAGTTATAATGAAGGCAAATAGTAGTATATTCTTTCCTTGGGACAGATAAAACCCTAGTGGAAGCTTGTCTGCCACCTGAAATGAGGGACTTTGCTTGTGGTAGGCATTTAATAATACCGAACATTTTGGACATCTGATACGAGACCCCAAAGTTTACTGTTCGGAGGAATGCCACAAATGACTGACTCTAACAGGTTATTTGTTATGGAAGTGGCACTGTATAGTAGAAAGAATACCGGGTTTGGAAACAAAAGATCCTGGCTTGAGTCCTAGCTCAATCATCTTTTCCATCTGTGTAACTTATTGTGTATGACTGTCATTGGTAAAATAGGGACAATAGTAACTACCCTACCTACCTTTCAAGTCTGTTTGAGCCTAAAGAACTTTGCCAATTGTAAACCTACTTTATATATTATTAATTATTAAGTCAAGAGGTCACTGTTGAGGTTGAATTATGTTTAAGCCCAATCAATTTCACTCACTAGATAGACATTTGAATATTTTCCTGTAAGATGTGCATTATCTAATATAACTTTTTGAATTTTAAGATAAATATTTATTTTAACATTTTCCCAAATTACTTCTGCAACCACATCAGGAGATTAAATAATGATTTGATTATTGTATTCACAGAAGCAGGCAATTTCTAAAATTATCAGCTGGTAAATCATCAACATGGAGCAGTGGATAGTGTTGGCCCTAGAATCAGGAAGACTCATCTTCCTCAGTTCAAATCTGGTTTCAGACACATACTAGCTGTGTGACCCTGGGCAAGTCACTTAACCCTGTTTGCCTCAATTTCCTCCTCTGTAAAATGAGCCAGAGAAGAAATAGCAAATCACTCTAGTGTCTTTGCCAAGATAACCCCAAATGGGGTCTTGATGAGTCAGACAGGACTGAAACAATTGAACAACAACAAAGTCACGGATACTCGGTAAATTTTACTTATACTGTATCAAAAGAATAAATACTATCCTTTAAAAAAGTAGACATTTAAATTTCTCTGTTTACATAAAACAAAAAACTTAGCATTTGGATGTTTGGCATGAAAGTAAACAGTTTCACGTAAGTCAGCTTACAAAACCTGATTCTCAAGTTGACTTGATATTTTCGCCTTTTATTTATTCATAATCTGAAAAAGAAATAGGCTATCTAGCAAGTAATTGTTCAGTTTTCAAATGATATTTTCATTAAAATGAAGTATTTCAGGTAAGGAAAGCATTCTTTCTACCCATTTAGATAAAGTGCCTGGCATTTAAAGAAATCTATGTGACCCATATTCATTTAAAAATTGTTGGTATGACCTTTTTCATCTTAATAACAAATGTCTATTTCTTATTAATTTATCTGAAGCTCTGAAATGTATTATAGTTGATATTTTGGATGAACAATTGCCAAATGCACATATTATAGCTACCCTTTAAGCAGGTATCCTTTAAAAAATGTTGTTTTAAATATTATGCAATTAGAAATTATAATCCTTATTCCCTGATATTTTTGTAGTTTAACAGATCTTGAAATAGACATATTTTCATTTAACTTCTTTTTAAACAAAAAAAAATTTAATAAGTTAAAATTTTTAAATCCAATTTTCAGGTTTTTTTTAAAGTAATCTATAGTTATCTACCCTATAACTTGTAAGAAAGTTACTGTGTAGCTCTTTGTGTCACTCCATTATAATTAGTCTAGAAGCAATGGGAGCTGTTGGAGGGATTCTTGTTCTTTATGTCATAGATTAATAGTATGAATACATAATTTGCAGTTAATACCTATATGTCCTGCTTGGTGTGTCTGTGTTGAGAACAGCGTTGATTGACTATGGTTGTATCCCCACAAGGTATTTGCTTAATCACACTCATCAAAAAAAGATCATTTTCATTAAAAAAGAATACTCATCTCCTGGCTTCCCCCCTCATTAGTAAAATTTAGGCTTAATGTAGTGTTTGTCTCTGAAAAGATAAATTATAACCCTAAATTGATTCCCCAGAAATATTTGACTAATCAATTAATTAAAACATGAAAATGATAGAATCTTAAAATTAGAAGAACCTAGAGGTCATTTAGCCCAGCCTCCAATGCAGTGCAGGAATTCTCTCAGCGCCCCCCCAACCCCCAGTAAGTAGTCATCCATATTCAATATCAGTTGAAATGGATCAATTCATAGATGTTACAACCCCAGTATAGTTTGGAGAAAGAAGTACAATGCTTGATACTAGGTTTTTTGTTTAGTTTTTCCTTTCTGTCTTGTGTATTATATTTCCTGAAGTTTTCTCAATTTTAAAATGTATTTCTCTGTCATTTAACTTCGGTTCTTGGTAGTCTGCTTTATACAAATAAATGATTGTGCTTACAATAAAATTTGAAAAAAAAACATGTCTTAAATGGAATGAATCAAAAGTAAATCTGATAATTCATCATGTTCTTATAACTGTACATAATATTGAACAATAAAAAAAAAATAAGAGCATATATTTAGAGCAAAAGGGACTTTAAAGACCAATTCCCTGTTTTACAGATGAAGAACTGAAACCCAGAGAGATTTAGGTTATTTGTTCAAGGTCACAGAGGTCATAAGAAGCAGTACTGGGATTTTAACCCAGCTCTTCTGATTCCAAATCCAGCACTCTTTCATTGATAATAATGATACCTGACAGTATAATGCTTTTAACTTTTCAATCCTAGACCCTTACAAATTTGAAGGAACCCTAAGACCATCAAGGTCAGAGTTAACATTTTAATAGCTGTCTTTCAGTATAATTGGTTTCCTTTGTAATCCTATGTACTTTGTGTGCATTTTAAAACATTCTGAGGTGGTGTCCATAGGCTTTACCAGACTACTAAAGGGGTGCCAGAGCACCTTAAAAAGGTTAAAACCCCCTTCCTGATCAAGGGCAACCCTCATTAAGAGAAGGAATTTCTAATACAATATCCTTGACAGATGGTATCATTTTACAATGACTTCTGTTATAGACAAGTTCACAAAATCTTTGAGTCTATGAATATTGTCAGTTTAAAATTTGTATAAGCTCCACTCACATTTACCAATGCTTCCATGTTATCAACTATAGTCTCTCGGCAAAATTGCTCTTCACCTTAGCAGGCATATCTCATTCTGCCTTTTGTAAAAACAATAGCAAAACAGTTATGTAAAGAGAGTTTGACTTTTGATTTTGAGAGTCAGTAAGGGTAACAACTTCTGAAAAAAAATTCTGGATCATAATTATACTCTTTAATCAGTTTTTACTTTATAAATTTATTGAGATTGTGGAAAATCTTCTGTCTGGGCTGATTGACCAAATGACTATTGAAAACCATAGCAGGTGGAGATAAGTCTCAATATCTGCTCCACCTCCCACCCCTCTTCTCCATACAATAGTTCTCTATATCACTGTGCTAAAAGAACACAGTCATCTTGCATTCAGATCCACTAGAATCCTGGCACAAACATCTGTATAACATAACAAAAAGTAATAAATAAGAGACAGACTTGATTATATTTTCTTTTTGCTCATTCTTTCATTTACTTTAGCCAAATATTTAAATTCTAAAATGTTTAGAAATAATTTATCATTGTTATTGTTACTCAGTCATGTTCAACTCTTCATGACCCCATTTGGGGTTTTCTTGGCAAAGATATGTAGTAGTTTGCCATTTCCTTCTCCAGCTTATTTTACAGATAAGGAAACTGAGGCAAACAGGGTTAAGGGACTTGCACGGAGTCACACAGCCAGTGTCTATGACTGGATTTGAATTTTGGCCCTCCTGATTCCAGACCTAATGCTCTATCCATTATGCCACCTTGCTGTGCCTCATTTTGTTATTTATTTTAGCCAAATATTTAAATTCTAAAATATTCAGAAATAATTTAACATAGATTTGCTAAACTATATCTAAAGCATTACCCGGATAGTCTAGTTTAGTAACCCTATTCAAAAGGAATTAAATTAAGTCTGACATGACTCATTTTTGTTGAAGCCATGATGGTTATTTGTAATCACTTCCTTTTCCAGATGATTACTAACCATCTCTTTTTTGATCTATTCCAGAATTTTCCCAAGAATAAGTCAATATCATTAGCCTATAGTTTTTAGATTTCCTTTTTTAAAAAATTCTGAAAGGCATTTGCCCTTCTGCAGTCTTACAGTACTTTTCCCGTTCTCCACAATCTTTCGTAAGTCACTGTAAGTACCAGAGCAGTCAGATCCCTCAGTTCTTTAAGTATCCAAGGATATAGTTCTTCTGAACCAGGTAACTTGAATTCAAGGGCTGCTGTATGCTCTCCTGCCCTCGTGTGGCTATCAGCTCCAAGCTAGTATTTTTTTTCCCATTCATTTCTAGTCCAAAGGTCATTCTCCTTGGCCAAGGAAATAGCTTCACTGTATTCATCATATTAATAATTTCTTATAATGTAGTAATATTCCATAATATTCATGATGGAATTTGTTTAGCCATTTACCAATCAGTGAACATTTACTTTGTTTCCAATTCTTTGAAACATTTATGTCATAAAATTGCTACTAAAAAATATTTTGTTGCCTGTGGGGACTTTCTTATTATCTACAGGTTCCCAAACTTATTTGGCCGACTGCCCCCTTTTCAAAAAATTTTTTTTTACTAAGAACCCCTTAGAAATCTTTCTTTAACCCTTTAATGTTTTTTTAAATTTGCATCTTTTCAAAAAAATATAAATTTTTAAATGACATATCTTAAATTTAATAATGTAATGTATTGTAAATTTGTGGCATTTTCCTGCATTAAAATTGAAAATGACACAATATTGTGTAATGTAACCATATAGTGTTGTGTTGTAAACAAATCATTACATGCACATATTCTTGCCAGTGCATGCTAGACTTCCTGACATGAACTAATTGCTTGCCTGCCAATACTTGCTTATTAAGACCTGTCAGAAGACTTGATCGCTGATCAGTTATAACTTGCCTTTTGTGTGTTTATTTGGAAAATAATGTAATCACTATGACTTAACTTTGTCATGCCACAGATAAAATATGTTTGAACAGTTTTTAAAAATTTTCTTCTCTTCTTTCCTAATGCTTCCACCGCCCCTTTATTTTTATTCAGAACCCTCGCCCCCAGTTGCACCCAAGGCTGTTACCACCCCCCTGGATCATTCCAAGGCCCACCAAGGGGTGGTATCACCCACTTTGGGAACCTGTATCTTATCAATGACCTCATTTGTTTGAAGTCTTGCTTCTGACATACTAGATAAGTAACCATGGAGAAGTCGTAACCTTCCAGTGCCCCCAAGCAACTCAATAAAACTATAACGTACAGCTAAGTTATTTATCTGGATCTTTGGAACGACTTTCTACACCAAGAGCTCTCTACATTGACACAGTCTGGACAAAAATAAATGAACATATTAAAAACAAAGTTACACTTAATTATTTAAAGATATTCATGAGTGATATAGGAGTTGCTAGAGTTCAAGGGGAAAAAAAGAAATGAATCTGTGGAGGTTTCACGGAGCAGGTTATAATTAAAAGGAGTATGTAGAGAAATGATTTAACTAAAATAATTAGATCAGGGATCTCCAGCAGGGGAAATGACTAATACAAATGTTTGAAATTGATCATAGGTATTGCAAAGAAGATATGATGAATGGGCTTACTGGCTGGGGAAGAAAGCACATCAGAAAATCAAATAAATAGGGAAGGGCTAGTTGGCTTTGGTCCCTGAATTTTGGTTAACAGTTTTAATTTGATTTGGTTTGATTTTTTTTTGAGGCATTTTGAGGCATTTGGGGTTAAGTGATTTGCCCAGGGTCACACGGCTAAGAAGTCTAAGGCTGAATTTGAACTGAAATTCTCCTGACTTGTCACTATGCCACCTAGCTGCCCCTTTAATTTGATTTTAGAGACATTTGGGAGCTGTTATTTTTTGGAATTAAAAGAGTCATGTCAAAATGATGCTTGCTGAAAGATTCTTAATGTTAGATAGATATTCTGGAGGCTTAGCTTAGTTTAAGAGTATGAACGACTGAAAAAGAACCCAGTATTGTAGTGATTGACCAGTCATTTTTTAAATTACATCATGGATTTTTTTTAAAGGTGGTCTGTTAACAAAAGAAAAACATTTGAGGCATTCCTGGGGGGAAAAAAGAGAGAGAGAACAGAACATTCTACTTGGAGAAACACAAGAAAAGCAAATAAGTACAATTCTCAAAAAAGACAAGTGAAACCAATTCTTATCTCTTCATAGATTATTAAAAAATTGGAATGAGTAAAATTAATAACAGACAGATTTTCAAAGGACATAAAATGTAAGGAACTAAAGCTTTAAGAAAATCTTAAAGAATTATGAGGGGGAAGGAGGAAAAGCTAAGTTAATTTTTAGTGGATTAAATTCCACACTTTCTTTGTAATTGAATCAGTATTTTTTATGGGAGGAATAATACAATGGGAAATTGCTGGAATAGGAAGAGCAGGTGCAAGTGATGTGCACCCCCTCCCCTCCACCAAGTCCAAAGGTGAACAGAGAAAAGACAGAAACTTCCTTAATCCCTCAACAAGAGTCGGGGACAGTGGGGAGAGCAGGGTCCATGAAAGGGGAATTAGAAGGTGGATGGTTCCGTAGAAGGATGAATGAAACAATGCTATCAAAGAACATTCTTATGGAAGCAGGACTGTGAGGGGAAAGGACCGACTAGCAGACTGTTTTATTCAAAGAAGAGTTGTGGGGCAGCAAGGGGGCACAGTAGATACAGCACCGTCCCTGAAGTCAGGAGGACCTGAGTTCAAATCTCGCCTCAGCCCAAACACTTGACACTAGCTGTGTGACCCTGGGCAAGTCACTTAACCCCAATTACTCCCTATGGGAGAGGCTGTAGAGAATCCTGGTGGCAATGAGCACCTGGAATGGTGTGGGGATATGCTATAGAATGAGAGATTGGATAAACCGGCCTTTGTAGTGGTGAGAGATCATAGTAAAAGAACTCGGGAGAAGGCCCTGTGTTTTGTGACTTGGGATAGTGAATGATTCCTATCATACTTTATGAATTAGTTGATTTTACTGAACTATTTTTCTTTGCTACAATGGAAGCCTCACTAGTGGGGAGGGACAGTGGTGGCTTACATTCAAGAATGGCTATGATGTAAAAAATAATAATAATAATCAATAAAAACTTTTTTAAAGTAAAAATTTTAAAATATGGATCCTGAAAAATTGGTATCACAGAACAGAATGAGGAAATGAAGTACTACTACCCTAGCACCCGGGGGAACATGGACCAAATAGTAACAATGATTTGTTATGTCTTAGTCTGGATATATGAAGACTTACAGAAATTTTATCAGACTATTACTACTAGTACAAAATCCTTTTTTACTAGGCTTTATCCTGTACGCAACAAAATTAATATCCTTCTGGAAGAAGAATAGGTGTTATGATAGCTGACCTTATAAGTGGGAGGTGAGAAAAAATCAGAAGAGATTTCTAAAAGATAATGTGAGGAATCATTGCATTAAGTAGGTAAAATGTATGTGCTAGTAGTATTTTAATTACATAAGAAGACTTCATATTTTAAAATTTTTAGTTATTTGAATTTATCTCTTCAGCTATTTTATTTGTTTGGATATAAGTTGGATTCCTGTCAGAATTAGAAACACTTATTCTGTGGTCCCCAGTCACTTCAGGATCCATAGTCTTTTTTGTGAAGACTATCTACTTTTCATTATGAAATGAGAGTGCCTCTGTGAGCCTCTCTTGCTTCACTTCAGAAACATTGGCAAACTTTAGAGAAAAGAGAATAGCAGAAGCAAGCAACTTGGAGATGTGCCAGACCTACTGGTAGAACAGTTAAGACTGACCATGAAAGATTGTATAGCAGCTTAGGTATCCCTCATATCTCCAGCAAAGATCTCAGAGAGACACCAGGTCAAATAATAAGCAAGAAATCCAAAGAGAAACAATAGTAAATTCCTTCATCCAGCTTTGGGCTGCACAAAATGCTGTCTAGGAGCCTGCAGGACTCCTTTACTAGGGGAGCCAGTGTGAGAACAAGTAAACAAGCAGTGAGTCTGCCAGCATTCTGTCAGCATTCTGTCCTCAGAAGACAGGAAGCCCAGAAAGTTCAGAAGGAGAAGATTCAGGAGAATCAGAACCTGAGACACTTGAGCTGCAGACATGGATTGGGAATCAGCAGTACTGTCAGTGGGATAACCCCAGCGGACACAGGATTCCAAAGCTGTCTGACCTTAGATACTCCCAGGTACCCTGAAGACTTAAGCGCTCAGACCTTGGATGATGTAGGTGGGCAGCAAAGACTGACCCAGGCACAAAGGCCCAAACCGTAGACTGAGGCTGGACAAAGATACTATACTCTGTGAAGAAATATTACTGACCAAAAGACATCCAAGAGGTAAACACAGAAAAAAAGAGTGCCTCCACAAGAACTGCTAGCAGAATCTCAGAGAGGGAAAGATGACTTAATTGCAAAGACTACAGAAGTATCTGAAAGAAATGAAATGAGATTTTTTTTTATTCGAAAGTATTTATTTATTTATTTTTACTTTTCAGCAAAAACTTTCATAAGCTTTTGATCTTCAAATTTTCTCCCGCTCACTTCCCATCACCCTTCCTAAGACAGTGTTCAATCTGAGATAGGCTCTGCATATACATTCCTATTAAACATATTTGCACATTAGTCATGTTATAAAGAAGAATTAGAACCAATAGGAGGAACCACAAGAAAGAAGAAACAAAACAGATAAAAAAAAAAGAGCAAATAATATGCTTCCATCTGCATTCAAACTCCGTAGTTCTTTCTTTGGATGTGGATAGCCTTTTCAATCATGAGACTTTTGGAGATGTCTTAGATCCTTGCATTGCTGAGAAGAGCTAAGTCTATCAAAGTTAGTCATCACACAACATGGTTGTTACTGTGTACAATGTTCTCCTGGTTCTGCTCACTTCACTAAGCATCAGTCCATACAAGTCTTTCCTGGTTTTTCTGAAGTCTGCTTGCTCATCATTTTGTATAGCACAATAGTATTCCATTACATTCATATACCACAACTTGTTCAGCCATTCCCCATTTGATGGGCAGTCCCTAAATTTCAAATTCTTTGCCACCACAGAAAAAGCTGCTGTAAATATTTTTGTACAAATGGGTCCTTTTCCCATTTTTATGATCTCTTTGGGATACAGCCCTAGAAGTGCTATTGCTGGGTCAAAGGGTATGCACATTTTTATAGCCCTTTGAGCATAGTTCCAAATTGCTGTCCAGAATGGTTGGATCATTTCACAACTCCATCAACAATGCATTAGTGTTCCAATTTTCCCACATCTTCTCCAACATTTACCATTTTCCTGTTTTGTCATGTTAGCCAATCTGATAGGTGTGATGTCATACTTCAGAGTTGTTTTGATTTGCCTTTCTATAATCAATAGTGATTTAGAGAGTTTTTTCATGTGACTATAGATAACTTTAATTTCTTCATCTGAAAACTGCCTTTTCATATCCTTTGACCATTTATCAATTGGGAAATGATTTGTATTCTTATAAATTTGACTTAGTTCTCTACATGTAAAATGTATTTTGTTTATATTCATTTCACTTCCCAATATGTCCCTCTCCTTCTTCCACTAGAGAGCTCTCCCTTATAGCAAAGAATAAAAGGGGGAGCGGAGGATAAGATTCAATAAATTTAGTCAACACACCAACCAAATCCAATATTAAATGCATTGTTACATATCCATAGTCACCTACTTCTGTAAAGAAAGTAGAGAGGCACATTTTTCTATATTTCTTCCAAGCCTGGCTTGGATATTGTAATTATACAATATTCATTTTACTTACTCTTGTTTCCCTCATTCTTTACACTGTTATCATTGTGTGTATTATTTTTCTTGTTAGATTATTTTTATCAGTACGTGTATCCTCCTATGCTTTTCTTTTTTCTTTTTGTAATTAATAAATTTATTTTTTGTTTTCATCATTTACTTCCACAAGATTTTGAGTTCCAAATTTTCACCCCATCTTGCCCCTCCCCCCACCCCAAGATGGCATGCATTCTGAATACCCCTTTCCCTAGTCTGCCTTCCCTTCTGTCTCGCCCCTCCTTCTCTTATCCCCTTCCCCTTCTATTTTCCTGTAGGGCAGGATAGATTTCTGTACCCCATTTCCTGTATTTCTTATTTCCCAGTTGCATGTAAAAACATTTTTTTTAAACATGTGTTTTTAAAACTTTGGGTTCCAAATTTTCTCCCTTCCTCCCTCCCCACCCACCCTCATTGAAAAAGCAAGCAACTCAATATAGGTTATACATGTGCAGTTATGCAAAACACTTCCATGGTGGACATGCTTTGAAAAACTAATTCTATTTCCCTTAATCCTATCCTGCCCCCCCCATTTATTCTACTCTTTCTTTTGACCCTGTCCCTCCTCAGAAGTATTTACTTCTGATTACTCCCTTTCCCAATCTGCCCTCCTCTCTATCATCCCCCTACTCTCTTGTCCCTTTCCCCCCTATTTTTCTGTAGGGTAAGACAGATTTCCATACCCAATTGAGTGTGTATGTTATTCCCTCCTTAAGTCAAATCCTTTGAGAATAAGATTCACTCATTCCCTCTCACCTTCCCATTTCCCGTCTGCTGTAAGAGCCTTTTCTTTTCTGTTTTTTTTTTTTTTTTTTGGTGAGATAATTTATCCTGTTCTTACCTCTCCCTTTCTCCTTCTCCTAGTATAATCCTCTCTCACCCCTTAATTTTATTCTCCAGATATGGCCCATTCATCTTCAACTCACCCTGTGCCCTCTATCTGTCTGTCTATCTATCTATCTATCTATCTATCTTATCTATCTATCTATCTGTCTTATCTATCTATCTATCTATCTATCTATATACATATACATACAATTTTTAGCCTCCAGCTACCCTAATACTGACAAAGGTCTCATCAGTTACAAATATCATTTTTCCATGCAGGAATGTAAACAGTTCAACCTTAATAAGTCTCTTATGATTTCTCTTTCCTGTTTACCTCTTCCATGTTTCACTTAAGTCTTGTATTTGAAAGTCAAATTTTCTGTTCAGCTCTGGTCTTTTCATCAAGAATGCTTGAAAGTCCTCTATTTCACTGAATGACCATTTTTTCCACTGAAGAATTATACTCAGTTTTGCTGGGTAGATGATTCTTGGTTGTAATCCTATCTCCTTTGCCCTCTGGAAAATTATATTCCATGCCCTGTGGTCCCTTAATGTAGAAGCTGCTAAATCTTGTGTTATCCTGATTATGTTTCCACAATACTTGAATTATTTCTTTCTGGCTGCTTGCAATATTTTCTCCTTGACCTGGGAACTCTGGAATTTGGCTACAATATTCCTAGCAGTTTTCCTTTTAGAATCTCTTTCAGGAGGAGATTGGTGGATTCTTTCAATTTCTGTTTTGCCTTTTGGTTCTAAAATATTAGGGAAGTTTTCCTTGATAATTTCTTGAAAGATGATGTCTAAGCTCTTTTTTTGATCATGGCTTTCAGATAGTCCAGTAATTTTAAAATTCTCTCTCCTGGATCTATTTTCCAGGTCGTTTGTTTTTCCAGTGAGATTATTTCACATTATCTTCTATTTTTTCATTCTTTTGGTTTTGTTTTACAATGTCTTAATTTCTCATAAAATCACTAGCTTCCAATTGCTCTATTCTAATTTTTAAGGAAGTATTTTCTTCAGTAATCTTTTGGACTTCCTTTGCCATTTGACCAATTTTGCTTTTTAGGGCATTCTTCTCCTCATTGGCTTTTTGGACTACTTTTGCCATTTGGGTTAGACTATTTGTTAAGGTGTTATTTTCTTCAGTATTTTTTTGGGTCTCCTTTAGCAAGCTGTTGACTTGTTTTTCATGATTTTCTTGCATCACTCTTATTTCTCTTCCCAGTTTTTCCTCTGCTTCTCTTATTTGCTTCTCAAAATCCCTTTTGAGCTCTTCCAAGGGCTGGGACTAATTCATATTTTTCTTGGAGGCTTTGGATGTAGGAACTTTGACTTTGTTGTCTCCTTCTGGTTGTATGTTTTGATCTTCTTTGTCACCAAAGTAAGATAATATAGTCTGACTCTTTTTGTGAGGTTTGCTCATGATCCCAGCCAATTGCTTGAGTTTTAAACTCTTTGTTAAGGTAAGGGTCTGCTTCCAATGTGGGGAATATACTGTCCCAAGCTTTGAGGGTTTGTATAACTGTTTTCAGAAATACTTCTAGGGACCTGTAAATTTTCAGTTCTTTCAAGGTGGTATGATAAGGGGTGAGGTGTTTCCTTTCCACCACCACCACAAGCTTCACCACACCAGCACTCCTCCTTGCCCCAGGACTGCCCCTCAGAACTGTGACCCAGATCCAAGCATGGGTGAAGCAAGAGATTCCTGCCTCAGCACTGGCAAAGAGATCCCTGCAATCCCCCCCTTATCAGCCACTCAATTCCCCCTCAGTCTGTGGGCCAGAAGCTCAGGAAGCAGCCTCTGCCCTGGGCTGTACTAGGGATTTGTGGCTGAGACCTAGCCTCTCTCTCACCACAATCACAGACTTTTCCCACTGACCTTTCAAGTTGTCTTTGGTGTTCATCGGTGGAGAAGTCAGGAAACCACCACAGCTGCTTGTGATTCAGTCCCCTGAGGCCTGCTCCTAGTTCACTGCAGCCTACGCGCCCACACTGAACTGCGCTCTTCTCCCCACCTGGCGCGATATACCTTTCTGATCAACCATCCAGATTGTCTTGGGCTGGAAATTTGTTTCACTCTTTTTGTGGGTTCTGCTGCTTTAGAATTTGTTTAGAGCCATTTTTTATAGGTATTTGGAGGGGTTTGGGGGAGAGCTCAAGCAAGTTACTGCTTTCCCTCCGCCATCATGGCCCCGCCCCCTCCTGAAATGGGATTTTTAGAATATATATGTTTGAAATAAGAGCTCTGGAGGAAAAAAATTGAAAGGAAAATAAATAATTAGAATAGGAAGTAGAAGACCTTACCCCTAACAGATTGCCTAAAAACTGGAATAAAACAAAAAGAATTCAATAATTCCATGAGAAAACATGCTGAGTGATTCTTGGTTGTAATCCTAGCTCTCTTGCTCTGCAGAATATCATATTCAAAGCTCTCCAATCCCTTTAATGTAGAAGTTGCTAAATTGTGTGTTATCCAAACTATGAAATAAGAAATATAAGCCAAAACAAATGAGAGGCATGTACGTAGATAGCAATATAGAGTTAGACAAATGTTCTGCAGATATTAGATTAGCTATGTACCCCTGATCAAGTCAGGTACAGAGGAAAAGGAGCAATATGTACAAGAATACTCATAGCAGCACTTTTGGTGTTATCAAAGAATTGGAAATAAAATAGATACCCATCAACTAGGGAAGGGCTGAGCAAAGTATTATATGTGATTGTAATGGGATTTTATCACAGTATAAGAAATTATGAATATGAGAGATTCAGAGAAACATGAAAAGACTTTCATGAATTGATGCATATTGAAATGAGCAAACCAAATGAACAAGTTATATGACTATGATAAAAATGTGAGGAGAAATAGCTTTGAAAGACATCAGAACTCTGAAAAAAGCAGGAACTCATGACATGAGAAAACTGATAATGTAGCTTGCCTCCCACCTTTTTGCAGAGAAGTGATGGAGTAGAAGCACAGAATCAGATCTATTTCTCACACAGGGTTCATGTGTTGATTCGTTTTGCTTGGCTCAATATTTTTTACAATGAAGGACCTTTACTCATGGTGGAGAAGGGGATGTGAGTTAGCAGGTAGGGGGAGCACATGCTTAAAAAAGGTATACCAAAAATAAAAGATCTAAGAAATATAGTACAGGGGCAGCTAGGTGGTACAGTTGATAGAACTCTAGCTTGGAGTCAGGAGGACCTGAGTTCAAATCCAGCCTCAGACACTTGACCCTTACTAGCTGTGTGACCCTGGGCAAGTCACTTAACCCTGATTGCCTCACCAAAAAAAAAAAGAGAGAGAGATAATAGTACAAATGGATGTACATAAAAGTATACTTACAATGAAATTCTTTATGTATAATATTACCACATAAGTTTTCCTGCAATTTATATATTTTCTCCTAAATCTGTTGAATTTGGTGAAGTTTCACATTATTTGTATTGCATTTTTTTCATAATTTGGATAAATTTCTCAGGAATATTTCCATTTCTGATGCATAAGAGATGCTTATCATCTCTTAAGATGCATAGCAATACAGCAAAAACATAGATGCTTATGCCCACCGAGAAATATTAAGAACCCTAATAACAATGAAAATGCCCTTTAAGTTAACCAGGTTGATGCTCCCTCAGTTTCTAGTTCTTTGTCACTACAAAAAGAGCAGCTTTAAATATTTTTGTAAATCCTTAGAGTTTGTTTTCCTTAAGACTAATCCTTTCTTCAGTCTACTCTTTCTCTTATTCCATCCTTCCCCCTCCTGTGCCTCCTGTTTCCCTGTTGAGTGAAATGTATTCTTTATTCAACTGAGTATACTTCATCTCCCTTCCCTCCAGCTCCCCCACCCCACCCAGTATATTCTTATTTCCCTCCTTTTCCAGTCTTCAATCAGACATAACAACCATTCTCAGGCTCTATGTCTAAGTAGACTCCCTCTATGACTCCTGATGATATGTTCTGAGATGACACATGTATTATCTCCCCGTATTAGAATGTAAGCAGTTTATCTTCGTTTAGTCCCTTATGATTGCTCATTCACATTTACCTTTTTATCTTTCTCTCAATGCTTGTGTTTGTGTTCTGAAATTTTTACTCAGCTCTGTTCTTTTCATTATGAATGCTTGAGAGTACTCTATTTCATTATAGGTCTATTTTTTCAGCTTTAGGATTATAGTCAGGTTTTCCAGGTAAGTTTTACTTGAATGTAAGCCTCTATCTTTTGCCTTCCAGAGTATCATATTTCACACTCTCTACTCCTTTATAATGGTGACTGCTAAATCTTCTGCGATGCTGACTGGAGCTCTTTGCTACTTGAATTCTTTTCTTTTCTGACTACTTGTGGTATTTTTTCTTTTATCTGGAAACTCTGAATTTTATTTCTGATGTAACTGGAAATTTTTATTTTAGGTTTTCTTTTGGGAAGTGACTGGTGAATTCTTTGTATTTTCACTTTGCCTTATGGTTTTTAAAAAAATGATATGGGTAGTTTTACAGTTTCTTGAAATATATTGTCTAGGCTATTTTTTGGGAGGGGAGGGGATTCTATGCTTTCAAGGTAGTCCCTTGATTCTTAAATTGTCTCTCATCAGTCTCTTTTCCAGGTCATTTGTTTTGGCTATGAGATACCTTAGATTTTTTCCTATTTTTTTTTCAGTCTTTTGACTTTGTTTTAATACTTCTTGTAACCTCAGGTAGTCATTAATCTTCTTTTTGGTTCATTCTAATTTGCAGGGAGTTAGTTGCTTGGGCATGATTTTGGGCCTCTTGTTCCAAGCTGTTAACTCCTTTTCCAGTTATTTCTTTCATTGCTCTAATTTATTCTCACCCCACTTTTTTTTTTTTAACTCCAGAGGTGTCATTTGGTTGTTCAAAATCTTTTTTTCAACTCTTGCTTCATCTCTTCCAGTAATTATGATTGAACTCATGCCCAAGCTGTGTTTTTCTTTGAGGCTTTGCTTATAAATGTTTTAGAGACATTCTTTTTTTCCTGAGTTTGCATATTGAGCATCGACATCACCATAATAGCTTTTTATGGTAGGATTCTTTTTTTGTTTGCCCATTCTTCTAACCTTCTTCCTGACTTTGAACTTTATGTTAGGAGTGGGCCCTGTGCACTTCTGTGACTGCTTTCTTGGAGTATTGAGTGTTGTGTTATTTCAAGCTCTCAAGAACAGCTCAGTTTGGAGATCTGTGTGTTTTCAGTGCTCCCAAAGTAGTTCTTCGAGGGCAAAGTATGATCACTCCCCTCCTGTTCTAAGCTGTGCAAGTTCCTGATCTAGGTTTGGATATGAGCAGTATATCTGTGGGCTTACCCTGTTTGGAGTTCAGTAGACTACTGAAGGACTAAGCCACTGTCATCTAGCTAGAAATTTCTGCTGTTTCAGAATGACAGAATTGCAGGCTCCCACTCATGTCTGTGGTTCCTAAGCTGGCTGTTTCTCTGTAGGCTTCAGGCTGGACTGAAACTTGTTCTGATAAGTTACTATGAGGATAACGTGAGATAATATTGGTAAAGAGCTTAGCACAGTAAAGGAAAATAATGTAGGAGCTATATGAATGCTAACTTATCATCATCATCATCATCATTATCATCTCCCACTCAACTCCTGGGATCAGAGCCACACAGTTGCTGCTTGCTTCTTGTTAAGTACAGAGCCTAGGTCCTGTGACCACTCCTCACCTTGCAAAGCTATGCCTATCTAGGTGCAGGTCCCCTCCTCAGTCTTAAGATTTGTGACTCATAACTGTGTAGTGAGCAACAGAGCTTCCAAATTTAGGCCCTTTTGTGCTGGATTTGGAACTTCTTTTCCTGCTGCACAACTTCTCCCTAGGTCCTTACAGTAATCTTTCTCCAGATGTCTTCTAGGTTATTAAGCTTCTCTGCCATCCCCATTGCAGGACCCCTGGAGCCATCATCTCTTCCAACCATACCAAAGACAATAGACACAGTCACCTCTGCTCCCCATACTGCTCTTACTTAATTCTTGTTTTGCTTTTCTCTGTCAGTGAGAATGAATGAATTTGAGATTAGAAAGACATAATAAAAGTAGTTAGTAGGGGATTGTTATTCAATACAAGTAACAAGGTAGTAAAATAGTCCCTAGTCTCACCCTAGCTCTCAAGGGCATGAGTTAAGTCATCTGACCGGATTGATTAACTGGCCAAATGTTGCCTTGATTTTAAAAGAAAGGAAAGAGAATCCATTCTGAAAACTATAGGCTCATAAGTCTGAATTCAAGTGTTAGTAAGTTTCTAGAAAATATTATAATTAAGGAGATTGTTAGCAAATATTGGGTTAAAGAGATGGTCCTCTCAAAAGAGCCATCGTGTCTTCATCAAGAACAGGTCATGGCAGGATTTTTTTTTTCCTTTTTTGATAGGGTTAAGCTGTTATATCAAGGGAATGCTATAGACATAAGTACCCATATTTTAACAAAGCACTTAATGATTGTCCTATTGTAGTGGAAGAATTGGATAGATGTAAACTAATGATAATACAATTTAGATAGATTTGGAACAGGTCAAATGATTAGACATAAAGAGGAAATATTAATGCTTCCACGTGAACTTCGAAGGAGGTCGCCAGTATAGTGACTTAGGGACCTGTGTGTGGCTCTGTGGTTTTTTTTTTAATGTTTTTTATTTATATCTTGAATAAAGGTATAGGTGGCTTATCACATTTGTAGATGGTACAGAGCTGGAATAGACAGGGAATACATTATTGGATAACAGTTAGAATCCAAAAAGTTCTTAATGCGCTAGAATATTTGCCTCAATCTAATAAGATGAAATTCAATAGAAGTAAATCAGAATCTTATACTTGGCTTCAAATAACCAATTTCACATTTAGAAGATGAAGAAGGAAGGGTTTTAGTGGACTATAAGCTCAGTATGAATCCATAGTATTATATGGCCACCCAAGAGAAGCTAATATGATTTTTGACTATTACTTGAGAAGTATCACTTCAGAAATGAGGAGATAATAGTCTTGCTTCACTCTGCTCTTGTAAGAGACCACATTTGAATTATTGCATTCAGCTTTGGGCACAATATTTTATGATACAGCTTGGGCCCTGACTTCATACCATTTAAGGATGAGTTGAGGGAATTATAGATATTTAGCCTAGGGTAGTTACAGTAGATGTCTTAAAGTGATCAAGGGCTAGCTAGCATGCAAAAGAAGGTTTAGACATTTTATTTGATCTCTTAGAGAAGAAGGAGTAACACTGAATGGACATTGCAAAGAGACAGATTTAGGCTTACTGTCAGGAAAACTTCATAACAATGACAACTGTCCAAAAGTAGAATAGGCTGCCTCTGAAGGTTGCAAATCTTCCCCTTTTCCACTTTGGAGGTCTTCAAGCAAAGCCTGGATGACCACTTTCCAGATACTGTGTATAGCACAATCTTTTCCAGGTATATATTAAACTAATTCCCTTCCAACTTTGAAATGTTGTGATGTATGCAATATTGGCAGAACCCAAGACTAGGACTGCATTATGATGTAACTCCCCAAAGAGATGATTTTTTTTCTTTCAAGTTGTTTTCAAACATAGCCTTCCCCCTAAATTTATCAAGGTTTAAAGTAGATAATTCAAGAATATGATCAAATTAGAGTTAGTTTTCACATTGTCACATTGTGAAAATCTGTTTCTAGACAGAAAACTGTGATAATTGAAATCAGGGTGTGAAAAGTGGGTAAGTCACTGAAACAACCCAGTGAAAGGAGTAGAACCATTCCCATGCCACTGTGACAAATTTATTTGTTTTATTGTATTCTTTTTACTCTAGGTGATGTGGAACAGGAACTTGGGCCCCCTCCATCAGTAGATGAGGCAGCAAATACACTCATGACTCGCCTGGGCTTCCTCCTTGGAGAGAAAGTCACAGAAGTGCAGCCAGGGGCCCAGTACAGCATGGAGGTGCAAGATGAAAATCAGGTGAGATGCTTTGTTTTAGCATGATAAATGAACAAGCTCCTGACTTTCCATTTGCTCTCTGTAGCATGCTATCAAGCTGCCGTACTGGGGGAAAAGGGCTTTTGAGGCCTGTGGAAATAATTTCTCTTATGGAATTTAATTTTCATATGTATTATGTTTTGACAGGTAATGGAAAAGTATTTTATTTTGTATTTTGGTTAAGTAGTATTTATGTCACATAAATACTACTGTTCCTTGTAATATAAATAATATGTCACATAAATACTTCCTGTTCCTTGTAACTCCAAAAGGAACTACCTTCTAAACTGAGTTTTTTTGCTGCATTCAGGGCAGTACAGATAATAATGAGCCCCTATTTCTTAAACTAACCTCTTATATGACCTTGGATATGTCACATTATTTGGACCTCTGTTCTCTCAACTCTAAAACGGGGATCAGATTAAATGATCTCTGAAGTCCCTTCCAACTATGACATCCTTTGACTCTAAAATGGTTTTAGTTTATAAGTTAAGTGCATTCTAGTGAAGTGCTTCTTTAAAAGGTCCCCTGCCCCTCAAGAAAAATTGTATTGATGATGAAAGGTATTAGAAAATTGTATATTTTCCTTAGTTTTTTTTTAATCTACATTCTTAATTATTAGCAGGGGTCAATGGCGAAAATTTTCTAACTTTTGTTTTGTTTTGCCATTTTGGCCAACAGCAAAGGATAATGGAATATGTTAAAGTTACATATTAATCATGCCAGCAATTGTTAACAATTTTATCACCATCATGGTGATATATTTCCCAAATTCTAGAAAATGGAGAATGCAATCTCTACAAAACATTTTTAAATTCATTTCAGTTTTTATTTTTTGATATTGATATTCAAGTTTTTATTTAAGATATTCAGTTTATATTATTGTCAGTCAACAAATTTTTCTAGAGTTCCTGCTGTGTGCTAGTCACTGCTAGGTTTGGGGATTCAGAAAAAAAATGAAACAATCCATGCTTTCAAGTAAATTACATTTTATTAGTGGAGACAACATATATATACATAAGGATGAATAGAATAAACACAAGGTAGTTTGGGAGTGAGGGCACTTGCAGCTTGGAGGGGATCAGGAAAGGCTTCATGTGGACTGTGGTACTTCAGCGGAGTGTTGGAGGAAATAGATTCTATGGGGTAGCAGTGAGTTCATTCCAGAAATTGAGGACAGATCATGCAAAGGCATGGAGGTAGACAGATTGCTGTGAGGGGCAAAGAGTCTGGCCTCAGACACTTGACACTAGCTGTGTGACCCTAGGCAAGTCACTTCACCCCAATTGCCTTACCTCCCTCCCCGCCCCCAAAAAAACCAACTGTCAATTACTTTGAGATCCTTCATATCTCAGTTTTGGGAGAAATAAAAACCTAAAAGCGATGGATTGAGTCCTATTTCTGTATTCATTGAATCACAATGTAGTATCATTAATACTGAAATATAGTACATTGATTTCTTTGAATTCATTTTTCGTGTTATAGCAGAAAAAAGGACTGGACCTGGGTTCTAGTGTTGATTCTGCCACTTGCCACTTGCCGTATGACCTTGAGTAAATCACAATTTCTTCAAAATTTAATTTTCTCATGAAATAGGGATTGTATTGTAATGATGATCAAATGAGATAATGTATTTTAAGGTTCTTTGAAAAAGGAATTAATATTATTAACAATAATAATGTGAAATGCCAATCTATTTCAATTGGAATATACCCTGGAATTAGATTGGAATCAAAAAGAAGTATAACATTAATTAATATAATTTCTAGGGCAGAAATATGATTGAGGAGGCCCTTTATTCACTTATAGGTCTTTTTTGTTGAACTAAAGAGAGAAGACAAACAGAAAAGTCCTTCTTTTAAAACATTATTGAAGAAATAGTCCGTAGTATAATAGTAGCAGTTTATAATATACTACTTAGGTAAGTAGTATATTATTATTATTATTCTAATTTTTAAAATGAGGAAACTGAGGATCAGTCAAGTAAAATGCCTTCCATCCAAGTTTTAACGTGGCTGGTAGGTGTCAGAGGGAGGACTTGAACACACATCTTTTGACTCCAAGTCCATGATACATTATACTCTATAGGATATAGACAGTATCAAGCACAGGTGAAAGGCAGTGAGAGTCATTTTTTTTTTTAACTTCTTGGGGGGGGCGGTTTGTAAAGGAGGCAATCAAGTTTAAGTGACTTATCCAAAGTCTCACAGCTAGTAAGTATCTGAGGCTGGATTTGAATGTTCAAATAATTTTGGCAAGAGAGATCAAATAACTATTTAATTTTATTTCCTCTGAATGATATCTTAGGGTATTAGAAAATGACTCAGTACTCAGCAGAAAATTTTGATCAAATGCAAAAGAACATTCTCCTTTGCCTAAAGGAGTTTACCTGTAAAAACACTAAAAAGTTTCAGTTTGGGAATTTGAAGAAACACTAAAGAATAGTCAGCTTGGCAGTAGCATTTTTGATTCCATCAGAGGTCTGGAGTTTACCTTTAGCATAAATCAGTGTTTTATGCTCAGATTCAAGGCACTAAGTAAATCCAAAATGGTATTGCTTTTCTTGAACTTTGTGATTTATCTGTGTCTCATTAGGGTAACAGAAGCCTCTTTTGATGGATATAGGTCCTATTTCTTTCAGGCTTTGTTTTTGTGTATTCTGGCACATAGTGCTTAGTCATTGCTTTTTCATTCATTCATTCATATGCTCTTAAAAGCATTGAACATTCAAGTCCCACCCTGCGTCTTCCACCCAGTTATGGCAAAAGTCAACATCAATAACAAAAGATGCTAATTTTATTCCCAGTTAGATTTCAATCACAGATAAGTGTGGTTCCTCTTAGAAAATCTCATCATTTGCCAAGTAGCTACAGGATGAATCTTTTATTTTAAGAAAACAACTACCTAATGTTCTTTGTTGGGGTATTGGAATTAATTAATGTTGGAAGTAGTATGAACATTTTCTGTGATTAGCTTATGCCAACAGTGTGTGGCCCTGTCTTGGAGTATCTACTGTTTCAGGCAGAAATCACCCTAACGTGATACTGTTCAATTATTTCTGTCTTATCTGAGATGATCCCATTTGGCAAAGATATTGGAGTAATTTGCCATTTTCCTTCTCTAGCTCTTTTTATAGATGAGAAAATCGAGGGAAGCAGGGTCAACTTGCCCAGGGTCACACAGCTAGGAAGTGTCTGAGTCTGGATTTGACCTCAGGAAGAGGAGTCATTCTGACTTCAGACCCAACACTTTATCCACTGCACAACCTAGTTGCTCCAGCATCCCTACCACTAATGTAGTGGGGAATCCCTTCTTCGAGGAACAGACCAAAGAAATAACTTGTTTAAGAATGTTAGTAACTGTTTATAAAGGCACTCTCCTCATCCAAATGATGAATAACTTTTTGGTAAGAGAGCAATATAGAAATAGCTAACTATATAAACATGAACAGAGTTGTTTGTTGTTGTTTTTCCCCTTTATTATTTACTCTAGACAAACATCATTTTACAGAATGTAACTGATTGAAACCCCTGCTTAATAACATCAGTGAGAAATCATATAACTTTGGAGAAAAGAATTTGGATTAAAGGTGTTTATTGAGAAGTTAAGTAATTTTCCCTAATTATATTAAAGAGATTAAAGAAAATCATTCAAGTTGCTGAATCCTGAGGATGTCAATTACAGATCACAGAATCTCAGAGTTTAAAGGGACCTCAGAGGCAATTTAGTCCATCAAGAATTCCCTTGACATGACATCAAGTAGCCATACAGCTTTTGCTTGAAGACCTCTTGAGACCTTACAAAATGCATGCCAAAAAAAAAAGTCTTTGATTCCTGTTGATATTAAATATAATGACATTCCCAACAAAGAACATTAGGTAGTTGTTTTCTTAAAATAAAAGATTCATCCTGTAGCTACTTGGCAAATGATGAGATTTTCTAAGAGGAACCACACTTATCTGTGATTGAAATCTAAGTGGGAATAAAATTAGCATCTTTTGTTATTGATGTTGACTTTTGCCATAATTTTGCTTCAATACTGTTTGAAGGATCTTTGATGTGGGTACTTCTTCTACCAATGCAAATTGAAATTCCTCATACATTCTTCATGAATTGCCCAAAAAATGCATCTCTCTTTAGCTGAACTGTTGATGAGGCTTATCAAACATGGCTAGGTCAGACCTCATACTAAAAATAAAACAGTCACTTATACTTTCTAAGCAGTCCTTTCTCATTGCTTAAATAACTTGCTGTAACTTATGCACTGATATAGTCTTCAAAAATCCAGTCACCTTCTATTAAAGAAACTACCCTTCTCCAACAAAAAAGTTAACAGCGTTAGAATACAAGGAATTTTAGGAAAAGCCTGCACCCAAGAAATTGCTAACAAGAAAGAAATACACCACATCATTTAAGAGCAATTAATCTCATTATCTTCTTCAGCAATGGCCAATAAGATGCCTAATGAACTAGGTTCCACAAAGGGTCAGGGACAGGGAAAGGGAATAGAACTGTAACTTCATTGATATGGGAAACTCCCAGGTGAGGAAACCGTCTGAATTGTTCTCCTTAAGTATTTAAATAGCACTTATTATTAAGTCCCAATTACCTTCTGTCATGGTTTCTCCTTTGCATCCTAGTTCTTTAAAACTGGTAGCATCAGGTATAAGATAATAATAATAGCATTTACATAGTACCTGCTATGTGCCAATGTTATGCTCTTTAAAAATATTTGCCAATTTGATCCTCACAGCAACCCTGAAAAGTAGGTGATGTTATTATCCTTTTACAGTCAAAGAAACTGAGGCAAATAGAAGTTAAGTGACTTTCCCAGTGTCACATGGTAAATATCTAAAGCTGGATTTGAACTGTCTTCCTGACCCCAAGCCCAGCACTCTATGCACTGAGCTGTCTGCCCACTATTAATGAGTAATTTTCAATTTTTAGTGAAGTCACTTCTCAACATACATTACTTTATTAAAAAAAAAATAATTTGTTAAGCATTTATTGCTAAGCATTGTGCGAGGTGTTAAAGGAGATTGAAAGAGGAGACATTTTCATGGAGCTTGTGGTCTAGTAGGAGGATAATTGAATGTTATTAAGTTCATAACTGAAATGCATACAATATATGATATAAGTTCCAAACAAGGAAAAACATCATTTCTAACTGGAAGGCATCAAGGAAAACTTCATGGAGGAAGCAGAATTCAAGTGAGCTTTGTGGAATGGATAGGAGTACTTGTGTATTAGAGAAACATTTTCTTTGGATGAGGAAATATATATATCTTCTCTTTGACATATAGACATATCTTCACATTTTTCCTTATGTAAAAGAAACATCAAGAAGAAAACTTTTAAGCATTGTGAAATTTTCACATGACTGAAAGTAGTATAGAGATCCCATGTTTTCTAGGATTCCTTTTGTGCACTAATGCCTTGACATGATAGTAATTGGAGGGCAGTAGAGCAGCTATGGTGGGTGTGAACAGACTGCTACTTAATAAATAAAGGAACTTTGAAAAGGAGGAGTTAATAATGTCATCAGGAAAATGTGTGAGAAAGAGATAACCTGATCACATGGTTGGAGCAAAGGATAACTAACTGGACAGGTGGACAATCCATGTACTCCCTTGATACCCTCATGATGTCAAGAAAAGGTGAGGAAGGTTTTTAACATATTGAGTGGGCCTTTGCGATGAACTTATAGAAAGATATCAATAAGAATCCTATAGGATGTACAGATATAGGTTCTGATCTTGTCTTTGTAGGTATACAAAGTTGGCACCCTTTATACCACTCCCCAGCTGGATGGGGTGCGTCCTTCTGGGGCAGTATCTCTGCTGCTAGGGACCTTGGGGGCTGGGAAAGAAGAGTTTGAAATCCCTTCCTCCACCGTTCCCCACCTGCCCCTCCCTGCAGTCCTTTCCACAGGCAGCAAACTGCCCAACTCTTGAACCTCAAACTTCTCTTTAGGGCTTAGTTTTTAAAGCCCTGTAAGGGCCTTTTTTTTTTCTTCTTCTTCATCTTCCTGCCAGTGATGTTGCTCCTTTCTAAATCAATCAGAAAACTGTTTATAGTTTGTAATAGAAAAGTAGGTGTTAACGTCATGTTGATGCATCTAACCTTCTTTATCAGTGAGTGCATCCTATGACTATATAATCACCTGAGGGGAGATTGAGGGGGTAGAGCAGGGAATCAAATCTCCACCCCACCCCCACCTCCAGGGAACACCCAAATTGATGAGATCATCACAATTCCATTTGAGCCATGCCATTAACATTGCAAGGAAGGTGAGGTCATGCAATTACCTAGTCATTGACATTTCTCTAGCATTTGCTGGAGTAGAATAATAAATTGCAGCCTTTGTTCTTAAGGATGACACTGACTTTATCCTAACTTGATGCTAATTGAAATAAGAACTTTACTGAAGGGTAACATGGCTTGGGAATAGAATTCTATACTTGGTTTCTGGAAATTGTGGATTCAAATACTTCTTTTTTTATGATGGTGGACAGTCATTTAATCTCTGGCCCTCAGGCAACTCTCAAAACTAAGTTATAGCTGGGTTTTGATCTGTATCAGATACCAGATGTATTGAGCTAACTTCCCAGAGAGAATTTAGCCTGCTGTGCCTGTTTTTCTCCCACAGTCTCTGCTTGTTTTAAATTCACTGAATTTCATGTTGAATGCAAGACTTGGAAGCTTACATGCCCGGAGGTGAAAAGAAATACAAATTAACTAAGCTCTGACTAGCTCAGCATTTGTCTAAGACAAGAGAGGTTGTACATTGTCGGATATTTCTTTTTCTTCTGATCATCTTTGCTGTTCCAAAAATGTGTTCTACCATGCAATTTTACAACCATATTGATAGTCATTTCTACAACTGTTGATCATTGCAAGTAATGTATTCTTGCTTTCCATCTTTCAGACCTCAGTAGTCACTCAACGAATAAGTCCTTGTTCCACATTGACTAGCAGCACTGCCTCTCCACCAGCCAGTAGCCCTTGTTCTACCCTTCCACCAGTCAATACCAATGCAGCAGCCAAGGATTGCAACTATGGGGCTGTCACCAGTCCAACTTCCACACTTGAAAGCAGAGATAGTGGTATCATTGGTGAGTCCTGATTTGTACTAATAACTCTGTTTGTTTTTCTCATTTTTAAAATGAAACTTCATGAGCTTTTGATTTGAAAAGATGTTTTATATTCTGCTTTTTTCAAATGTATATATATAGCCAGAAAAAAAAAAAAGTATGTTTTCCTATCTTTGACTGTGTATCTTATTACCACAGTAAGGAGTAAAGTGGGAATAGGGATGTGTTTGTTATGAGCTTTAATGAAACTTTGAGAGAGAAGTAGAGGTGACCAATATCACTCTCCTACTCTTCCCACGACTGTAAAATTATTATATGAGGAATGATTTAGCAAATAATTCTAAACATTCTATTCAGACAGTCAGTTAATTTTTCACTCCCACCTACAGGGGTTGTTTAGTGAGAAATCAGTCCTCTTTGGTAGAGAGATTTGCCAAAAGGAGGAAAGTAAGTACACAGTCACCTAGCCAGCTACATTGTCTTGAGGTATCCTGGGTTTCATTTGCTCTGAAGATCAACCCTTTTCATATATTTCAGAAACCACTTCAGACTGCCACCATTTTTTATTTCTGATTGGCAGTATTAGCTTCAGTTCAGTTATGTCTGATTCTGTGACACCATTTGGGGTTTTCTTGACAGCTCCAGCTCATTTTACAGATGAGGAAATTGAGGCAAACAGGGCAAAGTGGCTTCCCCAGGGTCACACAGCTAGTAAGTGTCTGAGGCTGGATTTGAACTCAGGAAGATGGAGCCTTCCTGACTGCAGGCTTGACACTATCGGCTGGGCCATCTAGATGTCCCAGTAGCTTCAGATAGTTAGCCCAAGATAAAAAAACCTTCCACTGTGATGTGAAAGTATTCCTTAAGTTTCAGAAACTTTAAGCCAGTATCACCTCACTGTAGGTTTTTTAAGTGAGGTAAAAGAAGGAAGAAGAGGTACCCCAATCTCATCCATACCTAAGGGAGAATTTGATTTTGTCCCAGGGTTTCATGATATACCAGTGCATGAAAAATGAGGAGCTTAAAATTCTTCCGTTGGTATCTAGAACTTGGAAAGTCCCCAAGAATTGAAATTTGTCAGTTTCAGCTTTCTTGTGTGAATTTTCAGATGTCTTACATAAGGTTAAAATTTCCTCCTGGAACTTAGAAGCATTATCCAGTTACCTTTAGCATTATTATTAGCAGTTTGAAACTGAAAAACAACAGAACGCTCTGACAAAAGAGGAGGCTGATGACAATTGATGTAGTTTGTTGTTTCCAGTGGACACTTTTGAATATTTAATCATAAACAGCTCTAGACTGTAATAATCTCTTTTATTTTTTAGAGCAGAAGTTCTTAACCTTTTTTTGTGTGTGAAATGGTCCTCTTTGGCAGTTTGGTGAAACTGATGGACCCCTTATCAGAATAATGTTTTTAAATGCATAAAATAAAATACATAGAATTATAAAGAAAAGCAAATATATTTAAACACATTTTTCAAAATATTAAAAAGTTTACAGACCCTTGGTAAAGAACTCTTGCTTTTAGAATCTTCATAACCATCATTTATATGCATTACTGTACATCTTTAGTTACAAAAGGGGAAACTAGGTGGTACAGTGGATAAAATACCAGACCTGGAGTCAGGAAGATCTGAGTTCAAATCTAGCCTTGGACACTTACTAGCTATGTCACCCTAGACAAGTCACTTAACCCCTGTTTGCCTCAGTTCCTCATCTGTAAAATAGGGGCATGCTGGAGAAGGAAATGGCAAACTACTCTAGTATCTTTGCCAAGAAAACCCCAAGGACAGTGACCATGGGGTCATGTAGAGTTAGACATGACTAAGTGACCAAACATCAACAACAATACTTATAAAGAGACAGTTTGGGAAAAGAATTGTAATGTAAAACCAGATAACATATTTATAGCTCATTAATTATTTTGTCAGCCTCCAGATTTTTTTTTTCTTCGTGCAGGGGAGATTTTTACAAATACACTTTTTATCCATCTCTATTCTGGATTAGTAGAGATGTCAGTTAAGAGAACAGTCTCCTAAATTTTTGTACCTACTGCTGAATGCTGAGCTAACTAAGTGGGTCCTTTGGCCACTTGAATAACCTCAGTGTCCTCTATCTGCTGGAAGAAAAGTCATTAGTCCATAATATCAGATAGGCAGTGTGGCAGAAGAGACTGCATGACCAAGGTTGGCAATGCTGGAGATATAATTTGCTTTGGCCCCATGTGGGAGATCTTGGTCAGTCTTTCCACTGACCAATTGTATTTGTAGGAGAGCATTCTCCATCTTACAGGAGAGAGATGTAACTGTGAGATGTAATATCACAATCCATCTATAATTTAATAGAATTAGATTTTTTTTTTATCTGTGCCATTTCAATAAATGCCTTTACTTTGAGCCAAATGCATCTTCTGGCTGACTGTTAAGGAGTAAACATCTCTAGAGGCTCAAGAGTTCTAAGTTTAGGAATCAGACCCACAGAGTATCATGAACCTGAGGGAGCCATCTTCCATGCCTGGACCTGTGAGTTTAAATTGGGAGTGCTTCTATAAAGAGCACTACACTGTGCTATCTAGAAATATCTATGTACACTGTGCATATCTAGAAATGAAGATCAGCAATCCCAAGTTGGATTTAAGCAAAAACAGTGTGTTGTGATTTTTTTTTATATCCTTTTAGGTACTACTGTATTGCATAATTATTTCAAGGGACGATTTAGAAAACGTTGATATTACTTCGTGTACAAGAGAGTGTTATTGTTTTTGTAGTCAATTCTGTGTTCTAATTGAGAGACACATTAGCACACATTCTGTGAACTAGAGATAACTTCCTCCAGTTTTCCTATCTGCCACTGTAGCGTTAAAGTCTGAGGTACAGCTCAAATAACATGCAGAGACATGAATATAAGAAGCAATTCAGCCTGAGTTTGAGGAAGGTGTGCATGAGGAGGAAGGAACTGGTAAATATGAATGTCCTTTTGATGTCTATCCTCCAAATGGCTCTTCTTGGGTTCTTTATCTTACATTGTTGGGTAAAAATGTATTAGTCAGGGAAACAATCTTATTTCACTAAAATACCCACGTATATTTGCAGTACACAGAGGAGAAGAAGTTGAGCAAAATAGCAGCCTCTCTAGTATTTTCATCTCTTTCTTCTTCTGTGTTCAATTACGAGCCATTTTCAATTCAGTTCAGTAGGCATATGTTAAGTATCTTGTGTGTTCAGAGCTTTATGCTAGGTGCATGGGATTCAAAGACAAAGTGAAAAGTAGTCCCTAACCTCAGGGAACTTACATTCCATTTAAATAACACTGCAGTTAGATTTGAAACATGCTGGGAAAATAAACTCCTTCCCAGTTTGTTGCTGTTGTTCAATCATTTCTCTGTTGTGTCTGACTCTTAGTGACCCCATTTAGGATTTTCTTGGCAGTGATACTGGAATGGTTTGCCTTTCCCTTCTCTAGCTCATTTTACATGTGAGGAAACTGAGGCAAATAGGGTTAAAGTGACTTGCCCAGGGTCACACATCTAGTAATTGTCTGAGACCAGATTTGAACTCGGGTAGAGATGTCTTCCTGACTCCAGGCCTGACACTCTATCCACTTCACCACCTAGATTCCCTCCCTTTTCAGTTGGTAGCCCTCTTATTGGTGTATTTGAGACAGTGAAAGGGAGAAAGCCAATAGCTTTGTAAGATTATCTTTGGGAAACAAGGAAAGCTATGTGAAAAGGAGAAAGTCTACCCAAGGACAGTGGGCACGGGAGAATGAGGCAGAACATAGAATGTTTAAATACTCTGCAGTGAAAAGAAATAATCCAGAGTTGAATTTGCTATACTTTTATTTATGCATTGCTCAGTGTTATTAGGGCCATCCTCAAAACAACAGCTTAGAGTGCAAATTGTAGAGATAGTGAAAGGATTGGGGGACTTTTCAGCCTCAACAGTTAATAGTTATTCCATATAATGAGAAAAATTATTAAACAATTTCTCCACCGGTTTCCATTATCATAATGGTTACATACAAGTCTTTATGAAAGAATTTATAAACAAATGTCCCTGGTCTGCTTGTGAAGAAACCTGCTGGTTTAGGCCTCTCTCTGCATGTCTGTGCTGGCAGGGAGCATTGAAGTGTGACTGGCATTTTTTGTAGAGTATGAGGGTGGAAATAGGGCAGAGTTTATATACAGGATTCTGTTTTCTAGCCAAAAAGTATAAAACCATTACCTGTTGCTAGAAGTTCTGTAGCACAAAACATTGAGGAATTCTGGGAAGAGTTAGCCACACTTGTTATTTAGCATCATAACTATACAAGGAACAAACTGAAATACCAAATCAATAGTATATGTTATTACCTTATGGACATTGAGGAGTTTGTTTTCCCATTTTTATGGTGATAAGTTTGTTTATAAATGTTTGCAATTGGTTGTCTTGATGGCTATTTTGAGCTATATCTATCTTTCAAAAAGCAAATTCTTTTCTTAATCCATTCTTGCAAACTGACTTTTTATGTGCTGGGCAATGTACTAGGCACCGGACATAAAAAGACAAAACATAAAATAGCCCCTCAATCAGTCAACTAGTATTTATTAAGCACCTGCTGTGTGTTAGTCTCTTGTCTTAGGTATTGAGGATTCAAAAACAAAATAAAAAATAGTCCTTTGCCCTCAATCAATCAACAAGTATAGATTATATGCCTCCAATGTACTGGTGCTGTGCTAGATACTGAGGCTACAAGTACAAAGAATGAAACCATCCTACTTGAAATGAGCCTTCATTCTGGTGAAGAAGACAATAAGCATATATAAAAATTCTGCTGGCAGGATTCAACATCTAAACAGATACTTAGATTTGCAATAATTTGAGAAGGAAGAATGTGCTAACAGCTCAGGGCTCAGAAGACTTTCCAAAGAACATGACACATGAACTAATCTTTGAATGAAGCCAGGGACTCTTAAGATATTGGAGGTGAGGAGGAAGTGCATTTCAGACATGGAGGGCAGACTCTGCAGAGGTACAGAACAAGAAACAAAATGCTGACTTCAAGGAGCAGCTGGTAGGTCAGTTTGGCTAAAACGTAGAGTGTTATGTAATGTGAAGTAATTTTGGAAAGGTAGTCCGGAACCAGATTGTGAAAGGACTTCAAATTCCAAGCTGAGGAATATATATTTTATCCTAGAGGCAGTAGGGAGCTATTGAAGGTCATCGAACAGGGAAGTAACATAGTCAGACTTCTGCGTTTGGAAGATTTTTTTGGCAGTTGTGTAGGGGATACATTAGCAAAGAGAGAGACTGAAAGCCAGAAGTCTATTTAGGCATCTGTTGCAATGAGGGGCTAAATTAGGTTGATGGCTAAACAAGTAGAAAAAAAGAGGATAGATAGAGTAGATGCTGTGTAGGTAGAATTGGCAAGACTTAGTAATGATTGGATGTAGGATGTGAGCAGGAAGTAAGAGTCAAAGCTGATGGTAAATTTGTAAAAATAGGTGACTAGAAGGGTAGTAGTGGCCTCAACCAAAACAGGAAAATTTGCAGGGAGAAGGGGATTTGGAGGGGAAGAGTGAGTTTGGTTTGCATGTGTTGAGTTTGACATGCATACAGAATATCCATTTGGATGGAGAGGTGATGGATGGAGCTCAGGAGAGAGGTTAGTATTAGATATATACATCTGGAAGACATCTGCATAGAAATAAATGAGCATTGAACCTATGAGAGCGGATGAAAACCGTGGGTTTGAAAGGGTAGAGAGAAGAGAGTTCAGAACAGAACCCTAAGGGACACCCTTGGTGAGAGGGCAGAATATGACCAATGATCCAGGAAAAGAAACAGAGGGAATAATCAAGATAGAGAAGAGTCAGGAGAATGGTGAAACTAAAGGCAAAAGACCGACAGTAAACATTTATCAAACACACACTGGCATGTGAAACTGTGTCTAATACAGCAGAGAAATCAAGAAGAATTAAGCCTGGAAAAAAAGGCCATCAGATTCAGCAATTTAAAAAGTATTGGTAATATTGGAGAGAGCAATTTCAGTTGATTGGTGAATATGTGTCCAAAGAGAAGTAGATGCAAGGAATGTGGATTGTTTTTCCCTAGGAGTTTGACTATAAAAAAGAGGAGATAGAGGACAGCATCTTGAAGGGATGGTAGAATTAAGTGAAGAATTTTTAAGGATGGGGGGGGGCAGGTGAAGGGAGATGTGGGCATGTTTGTAGGCAGCAAATAAGGAACCAGTAGATAGAGGCTGAAGTTGCAACAGTTGAGGGGGAAACAGAGGCATAATTATTAGGTCAAGCTCCTGGCAGAGATAGAATGAAAAGGAAAGAATATGTATTCATTAAGCACCTGCTATGTGCCAGGAACTGAGCAAGGTATTTTAGAATTATCTCATTTGATCCTCACAACAACCCTGGAAGGTAGGTGCTATTATTATTATCCCTATTTTACAGTTGAAGAAACTAAGGCAGACAGATTAAATGACTTGCACAGGGCCACACAGCTAGCAATTGTCTGAGGATGGATTTAAACTCAAGTCTTTCTGACTCTAGGCTCAGTGCTCTCGCCTCTACCTGCCTTCCAGAGGTGGGAGAAGATGGAACAAAGGCACAAGTAAAGGGGTTGGCCTCAACAGGGAGAAGGACCACCTCAATAAGAGAAAAGAAAGGAATGATAGAGGAGTTTGTGGTATAAACTAGGAGATGATAGGAAGCAATTAGACAGATGACCTCTATTTTCGGGATAAAATAAAGGCAGGATACCCTGAAGAAAGGGAGAGGGAGAAATGGTATAGCAGGATGAGAAAAGCTATTAATGGAGAGTCAATAATAGTCAGTTAAGGAAGAATAAAAGTATTATTGTGAAGCAATGAGGGTTCAATTGAAATTAGGAAACAAGTTGTGGTGGACTCTGATTTTGTGACTTCCTCCAGCATCATTCAGCAGCACGGAAGAGCAGAAAAGGCAGGTGGAGGTAACTGATGTTTGGGGCTTGGCAAGACGTGAACAGCTGTATGTGAGCTAAAGGATCAAGAGCAGATTCCAGGATGTATTTGATTTGGTTAAATTTCAAAGGAAGGAAAGGAGACCAGAGCAGGGGCGATGAACTGGAAGAGAAAGGAAGGGTGGAGAGACTGAAGGGCACAGTGAGTACGAAGAATAGGTTTAGGGGAGAGAGGTGGGAAGATCAGAGGTTGCAGTCAAGAGGAGCTTCAGAGTTCCAGATCATGGATAGTGAACAATTAGTGAGGTAAAAATGTATGACTGTCCCTGAAATTGGCTGAGGTGGAGTAAAGATGCAGGTCATGGAAATTGAGGAAGTTGATGGACTGAAAGACCAGAGTATTTGCAATGTCAAAATATGTGTTGAAGGCCACGAATATGAGAGCAGTGATCGCAGTGGAGTGAAACTCTGAACCAGAGACTGAACTACTTGAGAAAGGATAAGTGACGTAGGAGCCAGGAGATAACTGTGTGTGTGTGTGTGTGTGTGTGTGTGTGTGTGAGTGTGTGTGTGTGACTCCTGGACTGTTAAAATAACCTTTCTTTTTTTAATGGCCCATAGACTTTGGTTTTGGTTTTTTTTTTTAATTAAATTTTCAAAAAAGATCAGTCTTCTTCCTCTCCCACTTACCCCTCCCCACCTTGAGATTGCAAGAAAAATATAACCTCTGTCACACACACACACACACACACACACACACACACACACACACACGTATATGTGTGTGTGTATTATATATAATATATATATATATATATATGGATGGATGGAAAGAGGTTTGTGGGTGATGGCAATAGAGAAAAGGTCTGGTGGTGTCAATGGGAATAAAAGAGTATTCCTACTTTTTCTCTTGAATCAATGTGTTGTGGTAGAGGAAAAGATGACTGGGGAATAAAAGAACGTGTATCCAAAGCTGGAGAAGAGGCAGTGTGTTTTGAGAGATCCAGGTTTCCATGAGTGCAAGATTGAAAAACAGTAGTTAGTAAAACCATGTATACCCTTTGACCTAGCAGTGTCACTACTAGGTTTGTACCTCAAAGAGATCGCAGAAAAAGAAAAAGGACCTATATGTACAAAAATATTTATAGCAGCTCTTTTAGTGGTAGCAAAGAATTGAAAATTAAGGGGATGCCCATCAATTGGGGAATGGCTGAACAAGTTGTGGTATGTGACTGTGATGGAATAATATTGTGCTATAAGAAATGATGAGCAAGATGTTTTCTGAAAAACTTGGAAATGCTTATGAACTGTTGCAAAGTGAAGTAAGCAGAACCAGAAGAACATTGTACACAGTAACAGCAGTATTGTATTATGATCAACTATGAATGACTTAGCTATTTTTAGCAATACAAAGATCCAAGACAATTCCAAAAGATATATGATAAAAAATGCTGTCTACCTCCAGAAAAAGAACTGATGGCAGCCGAGTGCAAATCAAAGCATACTATTTTTTACCTTTTTTTGTGGTCTTTTTTTTTTTTTTTTTTTTTACAACACGACTAATATGGAATATGTTTTGCATGACTTCACCTGTATAACCAATATCAAATTGCTTGCTATCTTGGGGAGGAAGGGAGAGGGAGAATTTGAAACTCAAAAACTTTAAAAATAAATGTTAAAAATTGTTTCTACATGTAAATAAAAAAAAAATTTTCTGGGGAAAAAAAGGAAAAACCAATAGTCAGACATCTGCTGGAAGAAGAGGTCTAAGATGAAAGGAAGTTTGTTAATGATGGAACAGGGATTCCAGAGGGTATAATCGAAAGATGTCATAGGACAGGATAGGGACTTGAGAGGAATAGTGATTAACTATCTGAGGATCAGGGAGTGGGAAGTTGTAGCAGGAGAAAGGAATTTTTACCTAGGCAGCCTGCAGCTCTGAATCACACAGATTAGAGGAGGAGAGTTTTCTAGCCCACTTTGAGGCCCACATCCACAAGGACTGTGTGCTGATGGAAAGTGGCATCAATGAGACTTTTCTCAAATGCCAGAGAAAAGGGGAGATGGGGGCAGGCATTTAGGATAGAAAGTGAATATTCACTTACTATCACAAAGAAGCACCAGCTTCTTTGCCTTATTCTAAACTAGCAGGAGATGATTGATCCACAGTGACAGGATTTCCCGTACTTGGCCTGGTGTTTTGTCTGATCTCTGAAACCCTGTTCTCATGTGGCATTCTGGCAGCAAGAAGCCTGATACCTGAGGCTCTGGTCCTAGCTTGGGACCTGGAAGTGAGAAGTGTGGTTTGTAAGACTTTGGTCCCATATAGGTTTTTGGCAGCAAGAAGAGTCTGATTGTGGAGGTCAGTGGTTATAGAGGGCCCTGAGTATTATTGATTTTTTTCATTCTTCCTAAGAAGGAATAGCCACTCCACCTGTCCTGAATCATAGTAATAGAGAGCTATACATTATTAGTTATTAGTTGGTTTTCTCATCCTTCCTAGTGGCTGGGACTCTGGTCTTAGGAAGGATACCTATTGGAAGAAGCCTGATGCTTGGTGATGATTGTGGAGGGCTTAGACATTACTGATTTTCTCATCTTCCTTGGCAAGCAGTACCAAGACAGCTCTGTCTAATCCTAACTTCATGGTAGTGGAGAGTTATAGCTTATTCATTTTTTTCAACTTCCCTGATGGTCAAGGCACTGGTCCTGGTGACAAGAATCTCCATCAATGACTGTGTAAAGCCGAGGTGTGAGTTTTCTTTCCCTTCCCAGCAAGCAATGTCAGTTACGTGACAGCCTTGGTTTAGTGGTACTTCCTTTTTCTTTACCTCCTGTGGTTGGACTAGACCTGTGATTTTGTTAATATTGGGAGCCCCCAGAGGAAAATTGACTATGGCTGTATGTTGTTAACTTCAGAATTTTTACTTAATTTCAAGGAACTATCAATTACAAATACTTTTTAACTCTTCTGATTTATGAAAATGTTATATTTATGCTTATTCTCATAATTTTCATGATTTCTGAATCAGTATGTTGAAGATATAACTCCTTTCCCAATTTAGTGATCTTATTTTCTCATTATATCAGTTACTCTATTAGTTCCAGACTAGAATAACACATTTCCCAAGATAAACCAGGAATGCTTATATAAACTTTCTGGAGAGTATAGACATGTCAGTTCCAACTGTCCTATCCTTTCTGTAGGTCTTTTTTTCATACTTTGTTGTCACAATTACCACACTTTCTTTCTTTCTCCATTAAAAAAACAACAACACTGTTTTCCACCTGCTGTTTTTCTTCCAAGCATTTCTCTTCATTCACAAGTATCTCCCCTTGTGACTTATTAGCAGTAGGTTTGATAATGTTTTTTAAAGAACAGCCACAAAATATCTGAAATCAAAGCTTTCTTTATCCTCATATAATATGGAATTTTTTTCCCAGGATGATTGATCCTGAGACTAGAAAATAAAAGTCCCTGTGAAAAAGGTGACTCATTTTCTCAGCTTACTTACTGTGTAAGAGTCTAAGATGTTCTTTCTGCCAAACCCCATAAAGTGGCATTTAGATTCAACTTTATGTGAAGCTTTGCTCGTTACCAAACTTCTCATGTAGAGGTCATTTTAGAGATAAGGCTTATAGATTTCAGTGATTTTCTGAACTCTGGAAAAATTCTTCAAAGGTGCAGCTATTATTACAGCTGGTGCCTCAACCTCTTCTCAAGCCATTCTTACTGCAAATTCCTACTATGGATATAATACCCATTTTTCTTACAGAGCTATCTTGGTAACACCCCGTCTATCTTGTCTGTGACCTAGAATGGTGCAAGCAACAGCTGAAAAGGGTGAAATAAATAGACTAATTATGCCAGAGCTATGAGGTAACAGCTATAAATTTCTTTGGCAGAATAATAAGCCAGAGAGCTGAGGCAACAATGAAGTTTGCCTGGTACTAAGGAGGGACCCATCCTCTAATTTTCATCTTCCAGTTACTTTTGGAATGATCCATCAACAGGTTGATAACTGTCTTTAATACATGTAGTGCTCATAAACTCTGAGTATCCTGTCTCACCTCACACTCACAGAAATGAGTCAGGTTCCCTAGAACAAGGCTCCAATTTTACCTTCAGGGTTCCAGGGATACTCCTGAGGAGTTGGGGGGTGATCCTCTAATCCTTTTGACTTGAGTTCCTGTTCTGTGTTCTCCCCAGTGTTAGTCATCTTTGATGAGTGCCCCAGTTTCATTTAATTAATTTCAATTAACTTTTACAAAAAGATACTTACTGCAAAGTTATAGCAACAAAAGCAATTAGAAAACTTTATTCCCCCTCCCCAACCTGGGGTGGGGTCAGGCAGATAATGAGTTATGCCTTGGACATTATTACTTTGAGCTGCTCTTGAAATACCCAGTAAGCTGTTGGTGATGTGTGACTAATGCTCAGAAAAGTGACCTGGGCTAAACTTTAACACAGCTCTCAGAATCATCTATGTGAGAAAACAGTTGAACCCATAAGTACTTATAAGGTAGCAGGGCAGTGAAGAAAATCACACACTTCCCTTCTATATAACCTTAGTCTTTAGGAGAGTGGATTCATACTTAAAATATTTACTACAAGGCATGGACCTCACCAGATTCGCTTCTGAATTTGGAATGGCCAGTGGACCAAATCTCTTCCTGGCTGTAGAGATACATGGGGGAAATCCACCATGGAACTGAGTTATTATTTATATAACACAGCACATACAATCTTTCAGAGCTAATACAGAAAGTAGAAAAATCTCTCTCCAGAAAAATCTTTCACCAGAGTAACAAAGCCCACATTTTAACCCTTTTCTTTGAAAAGAACTTATAATCACTTTCTTTTTTATATACTTTTCCTGCATTACTGGGGATAGTTTTCTTGATGTGCTTTCCTTATCCATATTGCAGCCACTAAACATGGTTTCTCTCAAGACTCTGTCCTAAGCACTCTTCCCTTTTCTCTGTTTATTTTCTCACTTGGTGCTCTTATAAGTACTCATGGGTTCAATTGTTTTCTTACATAGATGATTCTGAGAGCTGTGTGTTTAGCCCTAGTCACTTTTCTGAGCATTAGTCACACATCACCAACAGCTTACTGGATATTTCAAACTGGATGTTCCATAAGCAGCTCAAAGTAATCATGTCCAAGGCGTACCTCATTATCTTTCCCCACAAAAATCCCATCTCTGCTGAACTTCCCTATTATTGTTAAGGGCACCACCATCCTTCCTAGTCATCTAGGTTCACAGCCTTGCTGTTATCTTCTCTCTCTCATATTGACCTCACACATCCAGTCAAATGACTAAATCTAGTAAAATTATCCTTTCCACATTGTGACTTTCCCATTGCAGTTTCAATACATTACAAGTTGGCACAAGGAATTATGGGAGTTTTGGGGGAGCCATAGGCAACACAAATTCCAGCAGATGACGCAGAGCCTATGACCAAATACTTAACCCAGATTTTAGAGTGAGGTACTGTAAATACGTCAAAAGAGAAAAAGAAAAAGTTCAGACTTCTCCTCTGGTACAAAGGAGGGCCAAGGAATTTTGCACGGATTTTCTAGGTTACAGAGGTGCTACATCACTTATTCCTGTGATGTGGAAGAAATAACTATAATTTCTCTGCTCCAGGCCCTTCTCATCTCTCTCCTAGACTATTGTAGTAACCTTCTCTCTCTTTTTTTAATGGCTTATAGACTTTTTTGGTTTTTTTAATTAAATTTTATTTTCAAACAAAGATCAGCCTTCTTTCTCTCCCACTTACCTACTCGTCACCACCCTGAGATTGCAAGAAAAACATAATCTCTGTTTATATATATATATATATATATATGCATATATAGAGAGAGAAAGAGAGAGAGAGAGAATGAGAGTAATACAAAATTACTAACTGGCTATGTCTACAAAAATATATGTCTCAATCTACTCTCTGAGTCCATCACCTTTGTCAGCAGATGGGAAGCATGTTTCATCATGAGTCCTCAGGAATTGTGGTTGAACATTATGTTGATCAGAGTTTCCAAGTTTTAGTCAGCCAAGATCACCCTCTCACCCTCACTCTCACCCACTCATCCATTGAGAACACAAGAAAAACAATATCTATTACGTACACATAGTCAATCAAAACAAATTTCCATATTAGCCATGTCCTAAAAAATATTTGTCTCGTTCTGCATTCTGAATCTTTCATCTCTCTATCATTAGATAGGTAGCATGTTTCATCATTAGTCATCTGGAATCCTGGTTGGTCATTATGCTGATAAAAGTTCAGCATAATAATATTCCATCAGATTTCTATACCATAACTTGTTTATCCATTCCTCAATTTATAGGCACCTCCTCAGATTCCCATTCTTTGCCACCTCAAAAAGAGCTACAAATATTTTTGTGCATCCTCAGAATTTGTTTTGCTTAGGACTAATCCCTCTCTTAATCTATTCTCCCTCTAATTCCCCCTTTCTCCTTCACTTCCTTTCACTCTCATTTTTCTTTTGAGTGAAGAATATTTCTCTACCAAACTCTATGTGTGTCTTCTTTCATTTGACCAGTTCAGATGAGAGCAAGATTCAGATGTCAGCCACTGCCCCCATCCCCTCCTTGTTTGTGTGGGTATCTACTTATATATCATCATTATGTGAGATAATTTTCTCTAACCTTCCTTTCCCTTCTCCCCCAGTATATTCTTCTTCTCTTTTCTTTCCATTTTTTTAAGGCAATTGGGGTTAAGTGACTTGCCCAGGGTCACACAACTAGTAAATGTCAAGTGTTTGGTCTGAGGCCACGTTTGAACTCAGGGTCCTCCTGACTCCAGGGCTGGTGCTCTATCCACTGCGCCACCTCGCTGCCCCCTTTCTTTCCATTAAGAACATCAGAACATAACATAACCACTCCCAGGCCTTACCTAATTAGAGTCCTTCTGTGAACCCTGATGATAATGGGGATCAGAAGGGACAACTGTATCATCTTCCCATGTTTGAGTGTGAGCAGTTTATCCTTTTTTAATCCGTTATCATTGTCCATTCGTGTTTACCTTTTTAGGTTTCTTTCACTCTTGTGTTTTTACTTCAAAGTTTCTCTGTAGTTCTAGACTTTTCATCAGGAATGTCCTCTATTTCATTAAAGATCTATTTTCCCCCCTGAAGTATTATACTCAGTTTTGGTAGATAAGTTTTTCTTGGCTGTAAGAATGTATCCTTTGCCTTCTGGAATGTCATATTCCAAATTCTCCACTCCTTTGTAGTGTTGACAGCTAAATTGTGTCTGATCCTGACTATGGGTCCTTAGTATTTAAATTTTTTCTTTCTGTCTGCTTGCAGTATGCTTTTTCTTTGACCTGGAAGCTCTAGATTTTGGCTATGATGTTCCTGGGAGTTTTCATTTGGGGGTTCCTTTCAGGAAATGACTGGTAGATTCCTTCTCTTCAACTTTGCCCTCTGGTTCTAAGAGATCTAGGCAGTTTTCTTTTAAGATTTCTTGGAATATGATGTCTAGGCTCTTTTTTGGGTCATAGCGTTCAAATAGTCCAGTAATTTCTCTATGAGAATAATAATCTCTATGAGATACCTTACATTTTCTTATTTTTTTTAGACATGACTTTGTTTTAGTTTTAATCTCATTTCCCAATGAGATACCTTACATTTTCTTATATTTTTTTAGACTTGACTTTGTTTTAATATATCTTGTTGCCTTCTGGAGTCATTGGGTTCTATTTGGTTTATTCTGAATTTCAAGAAGTTTGTTGCTTGGACAAGGTCTTGTATCTCTTGTGCCAAGCAGTTAGTTGACTTTTCATTTTTTTTCTTTGATAGCTTTCCTTTCTTTTCCAATTTTTCTCAAGCAGTCTCATTCCATTTATTTTTAAAAAAATTAACTTGTAAAAAAAAAGTACTAGCTTCATCTCTTCCAGAAATTCTAGTTGAGTTTGTGCCTAAGCTGTGTTTTTCTCTGAAGCAATGCTTGTAGATGTTTTAAAGATATTCTCTTCTGCCTTTATGTCTTGAGCATCCCTGCCACTGTAAGAGCTCATTTGTAGTGGCATTCTTTTTTTTTTTTCCATTCTTCTAGCCTACTTCCTGACTTTATATTTAATGTTAGGCCTGAGCTCTGCAACACTTCCTCCCGGCTGCCACCCAACTACTACCTACCCGCATCCCCACCCAGGGCAGACAAGCCAGGCTAGCTGAAGCAGCATGGCACCCTGAGAGACAGATAAGAGGTGGTATGTACCCAAAAAATCAAACTACCATTACCATTTTGACCACTCCCTTCCCTCAGACCACAGTGAAGGCAATTCAGAAGCTTGAGCCCAAAAGACAAGTATGTCAACACCCTGCCAGACTACTGACCAGGCTTTCAGCATAGCCCCTACAGCTACCAGCCAAGGAGCCAACCATTGTGGAGATCCAACCTGGCTACTACTTCTGGCTGTAGCTCCTCAGCAGCCACAGCTAATTGAAGACTTGGAAGAGAAAATTCTTATGATCACAGTAATGATTCATCATCAGAAATGGGCATTGTTTCATCAGTGAAAATGACATTAAAGAAGATGAATTACCATCTCCTTTGTCGTTGTACCCTAAGGATCATAAGACCTTTCCATCTGACTTGTAGCTTAAACTTCTTGTATATGTTACCTCCTCATGTTAGAATGTGGGCTCCCTGAAAGCAGAGGCTGTCTTGCTTTTCTAATTGTATACCCAGTTTTTAACATAGATCACTGCACATAGTAAGCACTTAATCAGTGTTTATTGGTTTCTTGATTAAATTATTTGTGTCATTCCCTTTCATTCATAACTAGGTTACCCACTTTCCAGAGTATTAGCGTCTGTGCATCATACATTGTTACCCCTAGTTGGAGTAGTCAAAGCATGAGTGAACAACCTATTTTTCTCCATCCTCTTTCCTAATTTGAAAGAAAAAGACCTACCAACATAGAGTATTAGTGTTTGCCCTTTGTTCAGAAAAAAAAAAGTTAGAAGAAATAAAAAGCCTCAAAGAGAGATATATTACTGAAAGTTTGTGTGAATTGAATTAAGATATATCAAACCCTATTTCCTCATTGACATTAATGATAAATAAGGAAGCTTTAATTTCATTTCAGATGCTTACCTGTTTGGCAGTGATTGCTAATACAAGTTCTTAGTTACTCTGCTTCTAGTGCCTGTCATGTTTCTATAAAGATGTGCTTAAGTGCACTAAAGGGACAACCCTGAGCAGAACCAAGAGAACATTGTACAGTGATTATCTGTGAATGACTTAGATCTTCTCAGCAATACAATGATCCAAGACAGTTCCAAAGGACTCATGATAAAAAATGCTGTTCACTTGCAGAGAAAGAACTGATGGAGTCTGAATGCAGATTGAAGCATAGTGTTTTCACTTACTTTATTTTTGTGTGTGTGGTTTTTTCTTTTGGTCTGTTTTTGTATTTCACAACATGACTGATATGGAAATATGTTTTACATGATTGCACCTGTATAACATATATCAAATTGCTTACTATCTTAGGGAGGGGGGAAGTGAGGAAGGAAGGTAGGAAATTCAAAACTCAAAATTAAAAAAAAATAAATGTTAAAATTTCTTTACAGGTAATTGGAAAAAATAAAATATTAAAAAATAAAGAAAACTTTATTGTAAAAAAAAAAAAGCAACTTCAGATCACACTCACTTTTTTGGTTATCAAATACCTTGTTGCTTCCTCTGCCTTCTAAAGGATGAAACTATATAGACAGGTCAAGTATTTCTCAGCTGCTATGCTTTAGTAGAGAAAGATTTACAGTAGATTTTTGGTTAGTTGTGGTGCCCCATTGCTCCTATGTCCTATCTCTAAGCAGCTTTGTCATTTCTTTCTGGAGCTCATCAGTCAAATTCTTTCTTCTGGCTAAGTCTAGAATATGCTCTCGCCACAATATTCTTTCTGTTTCTCTCTCCATTGGTCCTCACCCAAATGATCTCCATTATGCTTTCTTTCTCTGGTTTGTTGACTTCAAGTATTTCAAAGGCTTTTATGTTGAAGAGGGATTAGACATGTTCTGTTTGGCCCCAGAAGGCCAAACCATTTAGCCTTTATATCAGGAAAACCTGCCTAACAACTTGAGTTGTCCAGAAGTGGAATTGTCATAGAAGGAAATGGATTCCCCTCATTGGAGGTCTTTAAACAGGTTCTGGATTGTCAGGTGTGTGTGTGTGTCTGTGTCTGTGTCTGTGTGTCTGTCTGTCTGTGTCTGTATGTGTGTCTGTGTCTGTGTGTTCATATGTGCATGCATTTGTACGTACCTGTGATACCAGGCTTAGCAGTTATATGTGAGTCCTTTTATCATCTCCCTCCATTTTCAGTTTAGAACCTTCTTGATCAGATTTAGAAGGCTCTAGGCCAGTATGTGGAGCAGCTAGGTGACACAGTGGATAGAATACCTAACCTGGAGACAAGAAGACCTGGGTTCAAATATGAACTCAAATGCTTAGTAGCTGTGTGACCCTGGGCAAGTCACTTAACCCTGTTTGCTTCAGTTTCCTCATTTGTAAAATGATGTAGAGAAGGAAATAGCAAACCACTCCAGTATCTTTGCCAAGAAAACCCCAAATGGAGTCACAAAGAGTTGAACACAACTAAAACAACTCAACAACAATAACAAGGCATATGCGTGTGTGTGTGTGTTATATACATGTGTAGGTATGTATGTATGTATTGTGGTTGCTAAATTCAAAATAAACACCTCAGTCATCTATTACATTAAGGTACTGCTTCTTATTACCAGTCTGCCAGGGATTAGCTATGTATCCTTGGAAAATTAACTATTTCTCTAGGCTTCAGTTTCCTACTCTTTAAAATGGGAGGTTTGAACTAGATGACTTCTGATGTCCCTTTATTGTGGTAAGATTCTGTGACTTTTAGATTGCTAATTTAGGTTTATGAAGATACCTATTTTATGGCTGAAGTGTTTAGTAGATGAATAAAAGTATGAGATCCAATTAGAAAGTTCTTCTTACAAAACTTATAATTATATGACTTGGCATAGACAGAATATTTACCATGTGGTAGGCACTCTGCTAAGTGCTAGAGGTACAAACACAAGCAATCAGCTTGGTCCCTGCCCTTGAGGAGGTTATGTTCTGTTGGAGAAAAATAACACATAAAATGGAGACTGGTGGGAAATGGTACCCAAGCAGGGCCAAGATGTCAGACAGGATGTGGAAGAGTCTAAAGAGTTAAATTGAACCAATAGTGGCATGATTGTGACTGAAGTCCTTTATGAAATGATGTCCTCATTTAGTGCCCTACCTCAGCACAGAGGTTTCTCAGGGGTTGGAAAGTGGAGGTAGAGAAGGAGGTAAAGGAGGTAGAGAAATCCAAAGAGTGAATTGATTCAGGAGTGCAGAACCAGGGTCTTTCTTGTAGAGATTAAATAATAAAGATCAGGGATCCCCTATAAAAGTAGCTATTGTTCTTTTAGCAAAACAGCTTTTGTGATTCCCAACCAGAGTTCTTCCTGCATTTCTCTGTTGGTATCAGGTTATCTGTAACTTCATATCAGCATATTGCTCTAAGTAAAAATAGCTTTAGTAATATATTCATACAAGTAGAATGGATTATACTGATAGCGGATAATGCCGTGTCTGTTTGCAAGCAGTTACCTTCAAAAGGAGCTCAAGGACACTTCAGTATAAAATTAGAATAAAATGTATATGTGTTCTGAAAATTTTTAAAGGAATTCTTTCCTTATCTAATGTTCCTAAAAACTGTGTTCAGATAAATTTTCAAAATTGAGTCTCCATGAAGTAAATGGCTTGGTGGATAAGAAGCTAATTTTGAAGACTGATCAGATGCTATGTTTTTATGATTATGAATACAGAAACAAATTGGCCTTCAGAGTAATTAGAGAAAGAAAAAGAAAGGCTGTCTGTCAGATATTTAATCAAGTAAAGGGTATACAATCATTTAGGTCATAGAATTGCTGTCATTAAATATTAGTAATTTTTCTTGGAAAATAATTCCTTTGCTTTTCACTTTTATTTGAAAAATATGCTTTGAATAGAAAGAAAATTATATTTAGTAGATAGAGAGGTAGGCAGCTAGGTGGCACAGTAGATAGAGTACCATGACTGAAATCAGGAAGACTCATCTTCCTGGGTTCAAATCTGGCCTTAGACGCTAACTAGCTGTGTAATCTTGGGCAAGTCACTTAACTCTGCCTCAGTTCCCTCATCTGTAAAATGAGTTGAAGAAGGAAATGGCAAACCACTCACTATCTTTGCCAAGACAACCCCAAATGGGGCTAGAGTCAGACAAAACAACTGAAATGACTGAATGACAACAAATTATAAAGGAGTATGGGAGGCATCATTATTCTTATTATTTTGTAAATCATCTGAACTAAAATACCCTAACAGTCCTATTGCTCATTATAGAAGTATCCTTTTTTTTTCCCAGATTGAGTGCTTATATGGCATCAGACATTGATTTCCAAATTGTGACTGATTGGTCTTTTAGGGCAGAATGCCATGACATATCATGACATATTCATGAACTAATCAGAAGCTGTGATACTTGCTACGTAACCATAGAGTTTGTTTAGTGCGTTCATCTTATGGATTTATTTTATTTTTTTTTTACTTTTAGCCTTTTTTTTTAGTTTTTTTTTTATTTTTTTTTTTTTAAAAAAAATTTTTTTTTTTTTTTTTTTAAGGGAAACTCACAACTCTTTTTTATTTATTTATTTATTTATTTTTAACAGTGTTTTTTAAAACTTTGGGTTCCGAATTTTCTCCCTTCCTCCCTCCCCACCTACCCTCATTGAAAAGGCAAGCAACTTGTTACAGGTTATACCTGTGCAGTCATGCAAAAACACTTCTGTAGTAGTCAGGCTGTGGAAAACTAAGTATATTTCTCTTCATCCTATCCCGCCCCCCATTTATTCTATTCTCTCTTCTGACCCTGTCCCACCTCAGAAGTGTTTGCTTCTGATTACCCTCTCCCCCAATCTGCCCTCCCCTCTATCATCCCCCTGCTCTCTTGTCTCCTTCCCCCCCCCATTTTCCTGTAGGATAAGATAGATTTCCATACCCCATTGAGTGTGTATGTTATTCCCTCCTTAAGCCAAGTCCTATGAGAATGATTCACTCATTCCCTCTCACCTTCCCCCACTTCCTCTCCACTGTAAAAGTCTTTTCTTGTCTGTTTCATGTGAGATAATTTACCCCATTCTACCTCTCCCTTTTGTCCTTCTCCCAGTATAATCTTCTCTCACCCCTTAATTTTATTTTCCAAATGTTACCCCTTCATCTTCAACTCACCCTGTGCCCTCTGTCTGTCTATCTATCTATCTACACACACATAATTTCCCCCCTCCAACTACCCTAATACTGACAGAGGACTCATGAGTTACAAATATCATCTTTCCATGCAGGAATGTAAACAGTTCAACCTTAATAAGTCTCTTATGATTTCTCTTTCCTGTTTACCTCTTCATGTTTCACTTGAGTCTTGTATTTGAAAGTCAGATTTTCTATTCAGCTCTGGTCTTTTCATCAAGAATGCTTGAAAGTCCCCTATTTCACTGAATGACCATTTTTTTCCTCTGAAGGATTATACTCAGTTTTACTAGGTAGGTGATTCTTGGTTGTAATCCTATCTCCTTTGTCCTCCAGAATATTATATTCCATGCCCTGTGGTCCCTTAATGTAGAAGCTGCTAAATCTTGTGTTATCCTGATTATGTTTCCACAATACTTGAATTGTTTCTTTCTCCCACCAAAGACCCCTCAGACTTCTCTACTGCCTCAGCCACCATGACCACCACCTTGGCCTCCAAAACCAGCGGGCTTGGCCCTCTCCAGATTAACTTTATTTCCATCAATCTCCCCATCTTCCATGGTCTCTTTCGCAGCTTTAACATTTTCTTATGAGTTGAAGTCCATGAAACTGAACCCTTTAGATGACCCTGTTTCCTTATCTGTGACTATCCTGGCATCAGCAGAGCCATAAAATGAACCTTTCACTGTTTCTTCTGTCATGTCTTCAGACAGACCTTTGAAGAACAAAGTGTTTTAGGACTGGCTCCTTGGTGCTGAATTCTATATAGTTAAAAGAATTCAAAGCTCTTTATGTGTCTTCTGCAGAGGGAAATTCAATGACTTATGTACCCTTTAGGTCAGCCTTGATTGTTCTGGGCCAGGCTGACCAACATTGCCTTCTCAAACACTTCCTGCCACTTCTTCAATGGCTCTGTATGTTGGTGAGGTTATTTAGCACTAATGTCTTTGAATCTACCAGCTTGCTGTTATTCCCACTATAGGAATTCTTCTCACCTCTCAAATTCTCTTGTCCTTGATTTTTCTTTTAAAGTTTCGTTTCAGAGCCAAGGACTTTGGAACCACTGAGTTCCAGAGCTTTTCTATGTCTTCAGCTGATCCAAATTCCACGTAGCCAAATTTCCTAGTGGCACCAGTGGGGATGTCCACAACTGTAAGGTCCTTTTTTGCAAAGTCAGTGTTGCTGTTTTTAGGTCAGAAGCAGTTTTGTTGAAGTTCAGGTTGCCAGTGTTGAGAATGAAATTTGTAGACACTTCAGCTTCTAATTTCTGTTTCTTGGTTTTGAGGACTTTCTGTTTGCTCATTTCGTTTTTCCTCTTTCCTGGTGCTTCTTTGATGGGCACTTCCTTTTCTTCCTCCATATCTTCTGATTCCTTGGCTTTCTCAGCTTTCCCAGGGGCAGCTTACCTTTGGCAGGTAGCTTCTTCTTCAGAGTCATCCCTCATCTTCTTCATGTTTATCACCATCATCTTCCTTCTCATCCTTAGAGTCTTGTTTGGCCAGAGCTGTTCCCATTTTTGTGGCTTTTAGTGGCTCAAATTCTTCATCTTCCTCCTCTTTACTGTCCTCTTCTTCAGGTTCATTGTCCTGTTTCTTAGCATTCCTCCCATTTTCCCCCTTTGGTTGAGGGAAGCTGCTTCTTTAACTAGGGTGGCTGTTACTTTAGATGAAGTGGCTCCCTTCTTGCCTAGTATGATGACAACTTTGGGTGGGTTAGCCATTTTTTTGATAGGGCCATGGTTGCCTTCTTACCAGGAGTAATGACTACTTTCTTGACAGGTAAGGTGGTAACGACGGCTTTTTTGGCTGGTGGTACCTTCTTTGCTGGTGTAGCCATAGCCTTCTTGCTCTTCCTCTGAGGGACCACAACCTCTTCTCCACTGTTTTCTTCTTTATCCTCTGACATGCCCTCATCCTCACTGTCTTCCATCTCCTTTAGGGGAAGAGCCATTGTCTTTGACTCACCTTGATTTTTAGCAGCCTTTCCAAGCTTCACCCTGGTAGTTGTGCATTTCTCCGGGGAGGGGGGGGCAGGGCAGAGGATGCAGATCTATCAGCAAAGGCCCAGGCAACATTGGAGGAGTCCCTCCATAGACAGTCCGGCTGGCAGAAACTAAAATGAAAAATGCCAGACTGTTTTTCTTATAAAAAGTCTAAATCTGTGATCCCCAAGGCCAACATAGTCACAGGAGCAAGAGGAGTAATAAAGCTATAGAATCTCCAGTATTCTTAAGGATTTTAAAGGTAGATACTTCTGGTTCCTTCATTCTTACCTAGCTTAAATTTACCCTACCTCCCAAATATTTTCACCCTGATTCAATCTCAGCTGAAGAAATGATCCCTTATTCCCCCTCAAGTCCTTTTCTGTCCTATTCTGGTTTAAAAATCCCCTTTAAGTATCAAAATTCTTAGATAAGATTGTCAATTCTCTGTAAGCCATTGTACATTTCAGTTCCTTGTTCGATTTCGAATTGTTTTTGTTTTTGTTTTTTTGTTTGTTTTTTTTAGGCAGTTGGGGTTAAGTGACTTGCCCAGGGTCACACAGCTAGTAAATGTCAAGTGTTTGGTCTGAGGCCAAATTTGAACTCATGTCCTCCTGACTTCAGGGCCAGTGCTCTATCCACTGTGCCACCTAGCTGTCCCCTCCATTTTGAATTGTGGTGAATAAAAATGCAACAGAGGTCAACTGAGGCAAGTTTTTAGGACGAGATAACAGTTTGTTAACAATGACATGTATAATAAACCCAATAAAATGGGTCAGACCGTTTCCCCCTCAGGGGGTTAGTGATCAGGATAGAAATGAAAAGACCATATTTATTGTGATACCAAAGATAAAGGGGAGTGGGGTAAAGTAATAGAAAAGCCTTACAATTAGCTACAGCTGTGGAAAGTGGGTTGGTCTTCAGGCATGGCTGACCACACCCCTCTCTGACAATTAAGAAATGCTAATTGCTTTATGAGACTCCACACTTCTAATAATCTTGACTAGAAGAACAGAACCATCCCAACCAGGATTCCTCCCTTCCCTTGTCTTTCCCCTTGGAGATCAGATCACCCTTAACTTTAACAAGGAAGGGCAAGGACAGGAGAGCCTTCACAGAGTGAGGGACCCAGTCCAAGCTGGTTCTTCCCTAAACAGAAGTTAGGGTCCCACTTTAAACTGGTTTTCCAGCAAATGATCCAGGGACTAGGAGTGATCACCATGCTTCCTCTACCATGCCTTTAGTTTGGACTGGAAGAGATTTCCTTGTGAGCTAGGCTGAGAAATGCTGTTTGACAAAATGGGGAATAGGATGGGTTACAGAGTAATTTTGGTTATTAAATAATATAGCAATGTTAATTTTCTTCGGGATGTATAATTGTCCCATGTTTGTGGCTTGTTGGACACCATTTTGCTACGTGCAATCCCACTTCCATTTGAATGTTCTTTATATTCTCTAGACTACAAGCTGGCAATCAGAATCTTTTGAAGCACATTGTGTTACTTTTATACCCGTGTTCACTTTTGAGTTAACAACTGCCTCTACTTCCTAGTGTACCAGAATAGAATGGATTGTGCTAAGAAGCACTAATTTTCTTATTTGGGAATCCCCTATGTCATGAAAACACTGGTTCAGTCCCTCTTGCAATTATTTAGAGGGCAGCAAAGAACATGACAAGTGTTATGCAATCTGTATGACATGACATAAGAACTAGAGTGAAGGATATCATCACAGAAATGTATGAGCAAAAAATAAGATAGGCTTATTATCTCCTAGTGAAAGTGAGGGATAATTCATGGGCAGTCTGTGTGCTTCACCAGCAAAGGGCCCCCAGAGCATTCCCTAAAGAGAACTTTTTAGAGGAAATAAACAAGAGTCCCACAGTGGGCAAGCACTGATGGATTGTGATCTGCATCACTTAAGAGAAATCTACATGCATAAAATAATAGATCCATTAATGTATTTTAGAATTGGTTTCTGGGCAGCTAGGTGGCGCAGTAGAAAGAGCACCAGTGCTGGTGTCAGGAGGACCTGAGTTCAGATTCAGCCTCAGACACATAACACTCACTAGCTGTGTGACCCTGGGCAAATCACTTAACCCCAATTTCTCTTAACCAAAAAAAAAAAAAAAAGAATCAGTGTCTACTATTAAGTCCTTAATAAAGCATTTAGTTTTTAGAAAGAATCCTTCCTTGCAAGTTCCTGAGCCAAGAGAAAGAAACAGCATAGGCATCATCACTAATAAGTCATGTTGGGTTGACATAGGTGAACCTGTGTTAGCTGTTAAAGAAATAGCCTGGTACTTTAAGAACAGTTTACAGGGAGAGGGATAAGGGAGGAAAGGGGCACAGAGTAGTAGAAAGTCAGAGCCTAGAAGATATTTATGGAACAAGGAAGAACAGATTTTTCTTTATATGAGTTCTCTCATCTCACGCCTTATTATTTTAGACTTTGAAAGTGCCTGCTTTCCATCTAGGCATCTAATATAACTGAACTTGTATTTACCACCTTCCAGTACAGGGAAGAGGTCACAGCAGGGTCTACAACTTAATCTCCCTGCCCCTTAAATATAAGAATGCTGTGCGCTAGATATGAATAATAACAATTATGTTGGGTTTATATAAACAGCATGAGGATCTTACGGTGTGACTTAAACTCACTCTTTGCACTGGGGAAACTGGTTTTCTTCCTCTCACGGTTATTCCAAATACTCACACTTGGGACAGGCTTTATATAATAGTCTTAGGCTGAAAGACTTTAGTATTGTTTGGATGGAGAAAGCAGAGAGGTTTGTGGGATATAGCTCAGGTTGGGGTCTATATAGAGACAAATAAATTCAAACTACATAGCAGAAGTCCACAGAAGGAAAGGAATTAATGTTTCATTTGAGCATTTTTCAGAAAGGATAGTTCTCTGAGAAAGAGTTTTCCATATGCCCTGGCTTCTTGTTCACTCATCTTAGTAGATGTGTGAGCAGGGAACTGTAGAGCAACTAAATCCCCAAACCTTAGAACCAAATTAAGTTATGCTTTAGTTAAGTGAGCTAATGTGCTCCCAAACTACGTGGTTTAGGGCTTTTTGTTTGTTTGTTTAGGAATGAGTTCAGGAGTCATTGTTGAGAAGGTGGCAAAGGAGTACACCTGCAGAGAAACATGTACACTGTTGCCCGACACACTTAGAAATTAGAATTCTTAAGTATGTCATGGGGTTCAAAATTACCACAGTGCAGAGTGTAGGGCTTATTAATCAGTTTGTCTCCTTCAAAATATATAGAAGAAACTAGTATTTTTATTTGTCAGACTTAATTAAAGTCTGTGACTTTGATTGCATAATGAAATAAAGTAAATGTAGGTAAAATGTCAAGCCTTGTAGGTTTGAATTAGTTCCAAGCATGACCAGTTTAAAGCTGAACACAGACCATGGCCTATTGGAAATTTCCTGGAGAAAAATCACCACGTTTACATGAGTAAACTGCTTAGAACTGTGTTCACAGTTCTCCATATTGTTTAATCATTGTCAAAGCAGCCAATTACTCTTCCTGCTATGTGTCTTTGAACCATAGCCCAAAGGTCAAGTTTATCATTGAATCCTCACTGGTTTTTGGAACTAATGAACAGTCCCAGTTTTCCTCAACTATCAGAATTGGCCCAGACAGTGGAATAAGGGGTTGGTTTCATCTGGAACAGACTCCCAAGGTTGGCTATTAAGACAGAGTGACTTCCCTAAATTCAACAAACATTTATTAAGTACCTACTGTGTGCAAGGCTTGGTTATGTCACCTAATCTCTCAGTACCCCTGAGCATTTTTCAAAGATTATAAGTTACAGATAAGTTGTTGATTTGCTTTGCTGGACAGTTTCCATACTAGGAATTGCCTGTGCCAATGAAATCACAGGGTACAAGGGGGAAAAAAAGGTGCAAGGCATTCTTCCAAGCACTGTAGAATATTTGTTAAAGGAACTTCATGTCTACTCTGAACCTTCTTTTGGTCTGACCTAGTACTGCCAAAGCCTCTTCAAAAAGCAACGGTTTAGGGGCAGCTAGATGGCACAGAGGATAGAGTCAGGCCCAGCAAATGACCCTATAGAGATAGGCCCTGGAGTCAGGAGGACCTGAGTTCAAATCAAGCCTCAGACACATAACACTTACTAGGTATGTGACCCTGGCAAGTCACTTAACCCCATTGCCTAGCCAAACAAAACAAAACAAAAAAAAGCAATGGTTTAGTCTTAATGTGAATGGTAGTAATCAAAAATACTATAAGGAATGTTAGGAACTCTTGACTATAGGGTGCTTAGACACTACTGACGGTCCAGTTAAACACTTTTATAATATTCAATGATTCTTTTAAAACTTCTGGAATTTTTAGTAATCCTTACTTTAAAATTATAGAATAAGAACAAAAATTATTTCAAATTTAAACTTCTTCAGAATGGCCTAACTGCCCACCTTCTGCTCAGATATTTTACCTGGGGGGGGGAAATTTAACTCAGAGCAAATTATAGATCTCCACTGTAAAATTCCTTACATATCTGAAAACCTCTTCCAAGGGTGGGGGGAAAAAGTTATCAGGTCAAGGGGAAAGGTCAGGGACATCAGAGGCAGAGGAGGTAGCAGGATACTTGGGGCTTTACTGAATAGTTGAGACAGAAAAATAAGCTTATATACCAAGTTCTTGACAGTAAGATTCCAAGCATGGAACTACAAATAATTCAAAGCGTTACCTTTTTTTTTGTTTTGTTTTGTAATTTGCCAAATCCCAATTTAATATCAAATTACACCAACAGAAGAATGAGACAAACTATATATTTTACTTTAGGATTTGTGATTTTGTCAGTGTGGGCACTCCCTCTGCCAGGGCAGATCCAAGCCCCTCTACAACTTATCTGATGGTCTTGGAGGGTTGTTGTGGCCCCACAATTCATTGTTCTGAGGCCAACCTGAATTTAGCCAGGCTGTCCTTGGGCAACAGGTAGTCTGTCATTGGGTCTTTATTTTTTTTTTTAACATGTGTTTTTTAAAGCTTTGGGTTACAAATTTTCTCCCTTCCTCCCTCCGCATCCACCCTCATTGAAAAGGCAAGCATCTCGTTACAGGTTATAGATGTGTAGTCTTGGAAAACACTTCCATAGTAGTCCTGTTGTGAAAAACTAAGTATATTTCCCTTCATCCTATCCTACCCCCCATTTATTCTACTCTCTCTTTTGACCTTGTCCCTCCTCAGAAGTGTTTGCTTCTGATTATCCCCTCCCCCAATATGCCCTCCCCTCTATCAACCCCCTGCTCTCTTGTCCCCTTCCCCCCTTATTTTCTCAAAGGATTACCTTTAAAGCAGGATTTATTAAAATTGTATTTAACATAGAACAGAGCAGAATTCTTCATGTCAGAAAATTTCTTTGAGGACATAGAATATTTGCAACATATAACTAATATTATTTTGTTTTATTGTAGAATCTCAGCAACTTTGGAAAATGCCAGAGACTATCCTTAGAGGTCAAGCTAGGAGCGTCATGGAAGAAAATAGTATTTTCTAGCCTTAGAATCCTTTTGTTGTTCTTCATTTGTTTGTTTTTTTTTTTCTTTTTTTTTTTCTTCTCAGTCCAGTCAAACTCTTCGTGACCCCATTTGGGGTTTTCTTGGCAAAGATACTGGAATAGTTTGCCATTTTTTTCTCCAGCTCATTTTACAGATGAGCAAACTGAGGCAAACGGGGTCAAATGACTTGCCCAGAGTGACATAGCTAATAAGTGTCTGAGACCAGATTTGAAGTCAGAAGAGTCTTCTTGACTCTAAACCTGGAGCTGTCTCCATTGTGCTGCCTACCTGCCCATAATTCCATTAATACTTCTAAATTAAAGATTTTATTTTTTTAATAAAAGATTCTAAAGAGCTGTATAAATTCTTTAGTTAAGTTGGAATTTGATTATGTAGTGGAAAAGTAGTATGATGTAGTAGTTAAAAAGAAGAAGAAGACTTGGATTTGAGGCCTGACTTTCACAGTTTCTACCTAGTCATTTCACTTCTCTGATTTTTATCAATAAAATGGGGGAAATAGTATGCATATTACTTACCTCATAAGGCTGTTGTCACAAAAAACACGGGTGTAAAATGTATATAGAATGTTCATATGTGTGTATATTTGTAGATAGATAATACCTTAAAACACTATATATGTGTGTGTCTGTCTATGTTTGTCGTTCTGTATGTGTGTGAACTTATACAGAGTAAAGTGAGTGGAACCAAGATCACAATTTACATTATAGCAACAATATTGTAAAAATGAACAATTCTGAAAGACTTAAGAATGAATTAATGCCAATGATCAGCCCTGATTCCAGAGGGCATAATTTTGATGCTGCCAACCTCCTGACTAGATCTACAGAATGAGACATACATTTTTAAATGTGGCCAGTGTGGGGATTTGTTTTGCTTGACTTTGTGTATTTGTGGCATATGGTTTATTTTTTCCCCCAGGTTGGAAGGTGAGAGAGAATAGATGACTTGTTAAGTGAAAAAATAAAATTTAATTTGAAAAAGGAAACAGGAAACCCCCTCAAACCCAACTCATCGTCCTTGGCAAGGGAGTTGCAAAGTCAGGGAATGCCAAATAAGGTGATATATAGTGGGGACTCTGTGAACCCTGAGACCTCTATGGTCACTGTGAAGTCCTGGCATGAATCCTGAAATATTTAGTATAAAAGTGATGACACTGGTTGATGTAACTATTCGTATGCATCTAGGATAGGACGTAGACAAAGCAGATTAGTGTCTGATGGATCTATAACCATTAGGCAGAAGTGTGAGTGATGAATATATACATTCATGTATGTTTATACATATGTTTATGTATATGTGTGTATACATATACACACATATACATACACACATACCAATACTCTACCTGCCAAAAACTTCGATGCAGATGGCACTGACTATGAACATAGGCAAACGGTGAGCATGCATGAAATAGACTGGAGATATTGTTTTTATTGTATTCTAGTTCTATAGCCTAATAAAATTGGGAATAAATCTTATCAGTTAGATGACAAGGACTTCATACAATTTTTTGTCAATGATATCCTCAGCTCTGTATTGTACAACAATGTATTGTAGCTCAGTGCAAGAGGGTCATAAGAAAAATACTTTCATTCTTAAAGTCATTAAATGAAATAAGAATTGAAATTAGGGAATTAGAGTTACTTTAGTCTGAAGAAGGAAAAGCTGAAGAACCTGAAAGTATTGACAATTTATACTTAACCCAATCTTCAGAAGCGCTACCTATAATGAAAGAGATGACAAAAATAATACCAGTGTCTCAGTTGGTTTTGAAGAACTGCCATACTTAGAATAGAATTTTGAAAATCACTTTTTGAGTTTGATGGCCCAAATCCAACTAATAGACCAATTCTAGCAAAACATAATAGTTTGAAAAAGCTAGTTTCTCCTGTAACACAATAAAGGAATACATTCTTCTATAATATTTGATGATAGTTAAAAAAAATCAGGACCTGCACACACCAACACAACAGTACATGCTGTAGCCATATAGGTAGAGCTATCTAGAAATATTCCTAAGGACAGATGTCAAATACCATCATGGCAGAAGAGATTTGAGAAAGCTATTAAAGACCTGCAAAAAGACATGGAAAAATTAAATCAATATCTAGACAGTACATGCAGTAGAAAATTTGAATACTGTATTGCTTGATTAAAGGTACCGAGGAAGAAACATACAGGACAGAATTCAGAATACAAAAATGTATCTGAAAATCTTATACCCTTAATCTACAGTTCCTCCTTTGAAAAATGAGGAGTTAGATTATATGGCTTCAAGCTCTAAAACTATCATCCTCCAAACAAAAACAAAAATCAGAAGATTACAATGACATAGTCCATATAGTACAGAGAACAAAACAAACCATTCAGCATTAATCAAAAACTATACCATTGTTCAAGAAGCAAAGAAATTAGAAGAGAGAACCCCCTCCCAAAGAATAATGACAGTTAGCATTTAGATAGCATTTTCAGGTTTGCAGAGTGCTTTGCAAATGTTATCTCAGTTGGACCTGTGAGGAAGGTGCCATTGTTATCCAACTATTTTACAGGTAAGAAAAGTGAGACAAAGAAAGGATAAATAACTTGCCCAGGGTCACACTTTTAGTTAAATGAAACAGGGTGTGAAGCTGTTAGGAGTTCCTGACTCCAAGCTAAGTGCTCTATCCACTTTGCCACCCAACTGCAGAGGATGTGGAGAATTACTGATCATCTCCATGGCCTAAATAAGTCCAACATAATAAAAACAAAAGTTGGACCAAACACAAAGCAGATAACGTACACTGTTAATCTAATAAACAAAAGGACAGTTATGTCAAAGAAGGTGACTGAAAGTAGCTTCTCTGGGAGACTGGAAAATAATGGGTCCAGGTAAGGCCTCAAATACTTCACAATGAATCATAAATGGCTAGCAAAGCATTTTACTAGTTTCCTCTATGATGCAAACTTGATTTTGTCTCTTAACAGACAGCATCACATAATTATTACCAAAAGATGAAAATAGCAGTGACCTTCCAAAATAGGCCAATTAACATGTTTCTGTATTTCATTCCAAACATTCACAGCTTGTATTGCTCAAAAAACTCTATAAACATTAACAAGAAAACAGTGGAAGAACAAAAAGGATATGCCAAAAATTCCCAGGGGTGTAAAGAACAATTTACTATTGATTTTGTGATTATTGAACAAGTAAAGTACTAGTACTAAAAACAAGTACTAAAAGAACCACATATTTACACACCTTCATTGATTATAGCAAAGCTTTTGCTTCCATTCCTCACTTATGGTTTGATCATGTGTTGTAAACATATAAAATAAATCCAAATATAGTGACAATAATAGAGTATTTGATATCCACATATTAAAAAACCATTCTCTGTTTAAAATACCAACACAATAATTAGCTAATCAGCAGGTATTTATTAAGTATTTAATAATGTCAAGAGTAATTGACATAAAATATGGCATTTTTTAGAAAAGTAGTTTAATCCTACTATGTTTCTGCCAAGCTTAAATCCATTTTCAGCACTCCTAAATAGAACTGAGTATATGGATTTCAAGTCAAAGGAGTTATACCAAAACATCACATTAGTGACTTGATGCACACGGATGACATCAAGTTATATATGACTCTTCTGAAAAGCACATTAAACTGCTGCTTCATATCATGGAAACTTTTCCTAATTATATCAAAATCTGACTTGGACATGATAAGTATAACATTTTGTGCACCACATAAGAATAGATACTGAAGGGTTTGAGTTTGAATGTGGTAGTCAAGTCAAACTAATAAATGAAGGTGATAATTAAAACCAAGCAAGATAGGTTGTGCCTAAGAAAAAAGCTGAGGCTTCTTGTGTAAGACTATCATCCTAAAGTAAAAGCTTAATTAAAAGGAAAAACACTTAAAGTACTTAATATCTCCACAATACCAGTCCATGTATACTTTTGACATGGTAAATGGACCACAATATATCTCCAAACAAAAATTTGAATGTTGTTAATGAAGTACAAAGCTCATCACCCCTAGGCTGCTAGAAAAAGATTAACAATCCCTTGACAAAAAGGAGAAAGAGGATTAGCAGACATTAGAGCACATGGTAAACAAATTAAAAACACAGAAATACTTTTGGAGCAAATAGACCTCTCTTCACAAAGCAACAGTAAAGGTTAATAACAGGATTTGTCGAACTTGAGCCAAAGTAGGTATATCTCTGGGTAGAACCTATGAAGTGGCTAAGATCCAAGGAGGGAATTAAAAGACCCTCCATGGGAGAGATCCACGTGTGCTCAGCCAAAAATACGTCAACAAAGAAGCATTGAAAAATTGGCTACGTTCTGGAGATTTGTTTATAGAAATAAGAGAGGCTTATGGTAATTCAGAATCAGATCACTGCCACCAGAAATTACAAAAAGTTATATTCAAGAAGCCTAAAGTTGTTAATCAGAGTAGATTATAAAATGAAGTAATGAAAACTGCATATGTCACTTCAGATTGGGGGGGTGTGGGGAAATACCTACTGGATACGAAAATATATGATCTAGTAACTAGAATCCTATACTAAGAGCTTGGTACCTTTTTTAAAAAAAAAACTAACAGATAAAACCTTATACTACAAACACAAGCTATATAATACACTTTAGAATTTAACAGACAGATTACTCTGGAACCAGAGCATCATTGCCAGCAGAACTGTTTGTTGCCCACAGCTGTTTGGGTATAATATTGAATAACAAAAATTCAAGAATAGTTTTTTAGTTGATGCTACTGTACTGAATTTTCATAAAATACAAACTACATGAAATTAGAAACTTTAAAAAATATAGAGAATTAGTGAAAGAAATTAAAACCATGTGGGAACAAGGCATGTAATGTCTTTATCTTCCATCTTTCAGTAGAGTTGTCCGAAAGATGTTTTGACCGACTCTACAAAAGAAAAACTTACATACCAATGCTCTTATCCAATCACAAAAACATTATTTTATCTACCTGCCTGAGAATTCACAAAATATTAAATATAAAAGAATTATAGCAGGATAGCAACTTATCCTCAGACCATTTCTTGCTGAACCTCACCAAAAAAGATGAGACTAATGAGATAACCGTGAGAGAATAATAATACATTTGTAGGTGTAAGGTTGCAGAATGCCCTCTTCACTGCCACCTTGCAGGGTGTGTATCATAAATATTATCATTACTATTTAGAGATGAGAATATTCATCTCAGAAAACTCACTTTAAGCCAGCCTCAGAAAAGTTAAGTGAGTTGCCCAGTGTCAAAAGACTTCTAAGTAGCTAATTTAAAACTTAAACCCAAGTACTAACTCCCAAGTCCAGTGTTCCTTCAACCATGCTATACTTCTGATACTATAAGTTTGCAGCGTAGTAGTTTTTTTTTTTAAACATGTTTATTAAACCACAACATTTTAGTACCTAAGCGCTTCTGTTTCTCAGAATTTGGTTTTTTAGTTTGGCCTAACCTGCAACTCTAGCTGCTTATTGGACTTCTTGTACTGCATGTCCCGCAGGCATCTTAAGCTCAACAGAACAAAAATTGAATCCATTATCTTTCCCTCCCCAAACCTTCCCCTCTTCTTAACCTCCCTGTTATTGTCAAGAGCATCACCATCCTATCAGTCATCTGGCCTCAAAACCTAGGTATGATCCTCAACTACTCACTTTCTCTCGGCTCCCATGTTTAATCAGTGGCTAAGTTCTGTCAGTTCTACCTTTGCAGTAGCCCTGGTAGATGTCCCTTCGTCTGACACTGCCACCACCCTTCATGCTCAGACTATTACATTAGCCTTTTGACTGGCTTCCCTACTTAAAGTCTGTCCCTACCTCAGTCCATCCTCTACTTGACTATCAAATTGATCTTCCTAAAGTGCTAGTTTGACCATGTCTCCTTTCTATTCAATAAACTCCAGTGGCATCCCCATGAATGCCAGTGCCTTCTTTCTGTTGATTATCTCCTATATATGTATGTGCATAGATGTCTGCATATTGTCTCCCCATTAGACTGTGAGCTCCTTGAGAGGAGGGACTATTGTTTTGTTTTTTTTCTTTCTTTGTAATCTCAATACTTGGCACATAGTAAACACTTTAATGCTTATTAGTTTGACTTACAGTTGTTAGTTACCATGCATGTGAAATGGTTTTACTTTGTTCTTGGTGGTCTAAGCTTAGAGATGAAGTGAGTATCCGTAGTTTTTTTGAGAGATCCTCACAGATTATGATTTTAACAAGTTTGTATAAAAGACTCTTTACTTGATTTTTCTCTTATTCATTTTTTCCTATTTGTTTTGTTTCAGCTACTTTGACAAGCTATTCTGAAAATGTGGAACGGACAAAGTATGGTGGGGAAAGCAGTAAAGAACTAGCATCTGGAGGAAATCTGAAACCTTGGCAGTCTCAAAAATCCAGCATGGATTCGTGTTTATACCGAGTAGATGAAAACATGACAGCCTCTACCTATAGTCTTAACAAGATCCCAGAAAGGAATCTGGAAACAGTTCTGTCCCAATCAGTACAATCTATTCCACTTTACCTGATGCCACGGCCAAATTCGGTAGCAGGTAAGGTTTTTTAAAAATCTAGTAATTTCTGTTTCCTAGATTCAACTGAGATAGAAATAAACTCTGTACCATCAGTATTTATATTTTTCCATCCATTTTGGGGGTTTGGATGTGTGTGCACATGTGTGTGTGTATTTGTATTTACATAAGTACATTTGCATATATATTTTGCATCTATTTTGGGAAGCAGCATCTTCCTAAGATGATGTACCTTTGCCTACAAAAGCAGTGAAAATAGTTAATATCAGAAGCAATACTTGTCCAGGTCCAAACCTGGAGACCAGGTTATAAAAGGTTTTAAATGTCAAAAAGAGGATTTTATATTTTATTCTGGACGTAATAAAGAGCTGTTAGAGTTTATTGAATAAGAGGATGACATGGTCAGTCCTGTACTTTGGAGAGATCAATTTAACAACTGTGGGGAATGGACTGGAGTGGGGAGAGATTTGAGACAGAGAGACCAACCAAAAGTGTGTTGAAAAAGGCCAGTCATGAGGTGATGAGGACTTGTATCAGGGTGGTGACAGTGTCAGAAGAAAAAAGGGGATATGTAGGAGAGATGTTATAAAGTTGTAACTAATAAGACTTGACAATTCATTGGATTTAGAAGGTGAGAGAAAATGAGGAGTGAAGGATGATACATACATTTCAAGACTGGGTGACTGAGAGGATAGTGGTACCTTCAATAGTAATAGGGACATTCAGAAGAGAGGGGCATTTGGGGTGAAAGATAATGAGTTCAGTTTTGGACATACTTAGTTTGTGTCTACAGGACATACAGTTTAATCCAGCTGGCAGATGGAGATGTAAGATTAGAGATCAGGAAAATAGGTTTGAGAAATATCAATGTAAATGAATCTTTGGAAGCTCATGAAATCACCAAGTGAAATAGTATAAAGGGATAAAAGAAAAGGGACCAGGAGAGAGCCCTAGGGATTACCCACCTTTAGCAGGAGTGATTTGGATGAAGATCCAGCAAAGATAACTGAAAAGGAGCACTCAGACAGGTAGGAAGAAAACCAGGAAAAAGTAATGCCATGAAAACCTAGAAAGAAGAGAATACAAGGAAAAGAAGGCAATAGTATCAAAGGCTGCAGAGAGGTCAAGGAGGATGAAGATTGAGAAAAGGCCATTCGATTTGACAACTTAGAGATCATTGATAACTTTGGAGAAAACAGTTTCAGTCTAACGATCAAGTCCGAAGCCAGACTGCAGAGAGTTAAGGATGGGAAGAGAAAAGAAATGAAGGTACCAACTGTATACGGCCTTCTCAGGAAATGTAGCCGCAAAAGGGAGAAGAGATCTAGGATAATAGCCAGCAAGTATAGAAAGATCAAGTGAAAGAGAAGAAGCCAGTAGACAGGGAGTGATTGAAAATAAGTCAGAAAGTGGGGATGACAGGATGGAATGTGGGATCACTTATGTAGATAGAGGAGTTTGCCTTGGCAAGACGGAGCCACCTCTTCATGTGGGCCAGGGGTGAAGGAAAAGATGAGAGGGAGGATAAAGTGGAAAGAACTCTGTCTCTGGAGTCTGAAGTTTGGCTTCTGACTCTGCCACTTATTGGGCCTGGTCATTTAAACCTGTGTCTGCCTCAGTTTTCTCATCTGTAAAATGGAAATAATAATAGCACCTACCTCCTCTCAGGATTGTTTTTGAGAATTAAATGAGATAATTGTAGAACACTTGATGCAGTGCCTGGCACAAAGTGCTAGGTAAATGTTAGTTATTACTATGACGACGACAATGATGATGACACTGGACAAATTACTTTCATTCTTTGGGCCTGTTTTTTCATCAGTAAAATGAGTAGATTGGACTCATTAAGTTATCTCTAAGCTCCTTTCCAGCTCTGAGTCTCCTCTTTCTCATCTAACTTTGATCTAAACCTGAAGGAGCATGTGCTTTGGACTTTTTTCTAGAGGAGATTCAGGAAATGTATATGAAGCAGCATTTTGGGGGGTGGAAGTGGGTAAGAGAGGGAGAGAATGTTAAATAGATCTTTTTAGTGAGGTATGCTTTAACCCAAATCATTGCTGACAATTGAGGAAAACACCCAACTTACCAGAAGCTCAGACATTCCAGAAGCTTGAGATTTCCAGAATGCCCTGAGAGAGGAGTCAAAAGGTTCCTCCATTTCTAAAGTGCAACACAAATGCTGCTGCCAGTTTCTGTTGTGGAAGAGTGGTACAGAAAGTTAAATGATTAGCGTTATTATTCTTTAGCACACAAACAGATTTACTATCAGTATGTTGTCAGGAGTTTGGTCATGCTGACATTTTTAAAATGCACAATGGAAATGTAACTGCAAAAGCCATAGTTGGGTTTTTCTCTTGTTGAGCAGGGAAAATCCTGGGTAGGTTTATCTCATTGATTAAGGATATGGGGGTGGGGGGGGCACGGATATTCTTTTACACTAGTCAATAGCTTTCATTTCCAAACTGTAATTGTGAATGATCCTTAGATGGTTTAATGAGACTGCTCTTCTTATACTTGTTTCTCTTTCTCAACCTTTCCAAATTATTACTCTCAGTTATGGCCTCCTGAAGACCCATCATCCTCTGTCTTCTTTCATGATGATGGGAACAAATACTCAAGAAATTCAGTTATTGCAGGGTGGCTACCCACTTTAAGAGGGATTCATTGTTACATGGAGACTGTGAGCTCTTTCTTTAGTATCTCCAAATCCCCAGCAATAGTAGCAAATTAGTGGAATTCAATTCAACAACCAATTATTGAGCAAGTACTTTGTGCCAGGCTACTGCTAAATACTTAGGATACAAAGTCAAAAATAAAATAATCCCTACCCTCAAAGAGCTGGAGGGAAATAACATGTACACACAATTATATACGAAGTAAATGCAAAGTAATTCTGGGGAGATCAGTCCTCTTGTATGAAGTGGCACTTGAGGTGTGCTTTATAGGAAAATAGGAATTGGGGTGGGAGAAGGAGGACAAGAAGAGAGAACATTCCTGGCATGGCATCTGAAAATGTTACAATCCATAGCATCCTGTTGGAAGATGAGCATGTACATCTCTCCTGGCAACTAACTTGGGAATGATAAGTATCAGCCTGAATCGTTAAAAGTAGATCAGTTCCCTTTGTAACTAAACTACTATGAAATTACCAAGAAAGCTCACATTGTGCTGTTTTAGACAACAATAACCATTCTGTGGAGGAAGACAGGGCTTTGATACAAGGATTGAGTTGCCAGCAATGTTGTAGGATCACACACTTAGAGCTAGAAGGAAATTTAAAGATAAATTAGTCCAAACCCTCACTTTTCAGATGAGGAAACTAAGACCTGAAGTGTCGAGCAATTTTCCTAAGGTCATTTAGGTAGTAAATAGAAGATTTGGGTTTCAAATCTAATTCTTCTAAGTTTGATCCAGCACCCTTTCCATTGAACTATTCTGGTTCTCATTGAGGGTATCATGTATGTGCATCACTTCTTATGAGCAAGCCACCGCTGTAAAAACACAGCAACTTACTTAGACTCACTGTATATCTTTCCATTGCCCTTTGGGTCACCTATAATTTTAATTCTTCTGTAATTATAACTTTCAGTGATCCACAGCCCTATCATATCACCAAGAGAATAATGAAATTAAAAATACAGGCTCTTGTTGTGCAAGAAGCTTGGCTTTTCTAAAAGCATTGCACAATTTTTCAAATGTGGCTCAAGCAGTTCTGTGCCTCTTCAAACCTTGGCCAAGCTCCTTTTCCATCTCCATTGTTTGTCCAAGATGTGTGTGTGTGTGTGTGTGTGTGTGTGTATAAAAAATGATAGAGTAGCTCCATTGACTTCCTATCCAATTCCATGTCATGACATAATCTAGGCAACATATATTCTCTGTCTACTTTTTTTTTTTTCCTATTTGTGTTGCTAGGTTGATCTTTTTTGAATGCTTCTGAATCTCATTGAGAAGCTCCTATGCTATTGATGTAATCAGCATAATGTCATTTGCAAACACTTGGAAACTCATCATCTGTAAAGTCTCTCTTCTGTTTGGCCTTTGTGCAGGATATCTGTTATGGCATAGGTCAACACCTTGGGGTGAGCATGTCTACCTGTTTTATGCCTCACTTAAGTAACGATCAGAGGTGACTATAAAGAGAGGATTTACATCCACTCTCAAGCAACTTTTTATTTTAAAACAAGGTTTTGGTTTTGGTTTTTTTTTTTGCCAAAACGCATATTAAAAAATCATTGACTAAAATTATTTAGGATATTATAGGATTATTTTAACAGAAAATTATACTTGAAACATAATTCCATAGAATGAAAACTGCCAAATTATTGACCATTCAACCAATGTTGTTATCTTAACAATGACCTTCCTTTAAAAATTGAACACAAATAGTTCATATGTCATTTCATAAAATAAAATATCACTGAACTGAAGCTTTGGAAAGGGAACAATTTTCAATACATCCCAAAGTCTCTAGATGGATCTTAATAAGACATCTCTAAAACACTTGAGATGTTCAGTTCAGCTGTTTGCTCACTATAATAAAGCCCCCTTGTATTTACTTCACAACCAACTCTTAAGTTCCAGTCTCTTTTCATTATATTTTCCTGGTACCCCTGTGCATCTTCCCTGATTCCCACTTAGCCAAAGACCTTTACTCCAATTCAGCCACTTGGCTGATTCTTCTTCCCTTCTGTACCACCAGCAGGCTATTGAATTTGATCTATTAGTAAACAGTTACCACTTAGTTGCTAGCATGGAGAGTGAGCTGGAAAAAGGATCATTTCAGTCCATCAAAGCATGACTTTTCTCTTGTATTTGAGGTCAGAAAGTCAGAGAGCATTGCAGCAAGGCAGAGTAGTCCATGGACATGTTGTAAAAGTAGACAAAAATGACAACTTTGCCATCCAGACCCACGTATTTGGGAATTAAGTCTGTGGGGTCATTAGTTACAGGCTGTCTCTCCTTTGCCCTGTCCTTTATTTGTACCTCTGAATTTTCCCAAGTATTTATTCATACCTCCAGATTTACTCTAGAAGTGAGATATTTAAGATTGGAGGTTACTCTCAACTGAGCCTGGCCTCTTGAACCCTCTTTGGTTCAATCTTATACCCTCAGAGTTAGACCACCAACTGAGCCAACTTCAGAGAAAAGGAGTTGTGACAGCATGACAGCTTTTGTCAGGTAAAGAAATTTGCAGACTCCCATTGGACCTCATAGAGCCACAATCACTAAAAACCCATATGGTAACCTTGCAGGCAAAAATTATGCTTCCCGTGCTCCCACCACAACATCTCTCTTTAAAATAATATGGTTAGCACAGCAAATAGCAAAATGCTTGTATGCTTCTGCAATGTAGGTCACTCGGTTCAGGTGAGTGGTAAAAAGTGAATTATTTTTAAGCTTGTGTGACCCACAGAGGGCAGTATCAACTGGGTTTGGTTATTAATATAAAATGATCATCTTTTACTGTTTCACAATTAACTGATAAAGAAGATATAAGATCTTAACATGTTTATTTGTTGATTACCAAAACAAAAAAAAAAGTAAGGTAATCTTTTCATACCTTTTTTATCAATTCACTAGCCCATTTAGTACAGAGACTTTTCTAATTCATCCCTCCTCAAGGCTTTCCCATCCCCTCCCCCTACTCCCAACTAAGAACTTTGCTGCATAGTTCAATGAAAAAAAAATTGAGGCCATTCACCAAGAGCTCCCTCTTCTCCTTTCTTCATTTCCTATCACTCAGATAATATCTCTTCTTCATCCTCTTTCATCCCTGTCTCACATGAAAAGGTGGCACTTCTTGTCAAAGACAAGTTCCTCTAAGTGCATAAGTAACCCCATTGCATCCTATCTTCTCCAAGAAATTGCCCAGAGTTGAATAGGAAGTGGAGGAGAGATTGGGCTGAATTGCTTTGAGGAAATTTCAGAGCTCCTTTCCTAACCCCAGGCTTCCCATGAAACCCATCATTTCATTGCCAACATTCTATTGGTATTGCCAAATGGCAGGAAAACATGAAACTCTGTTGCCTCCAAAAACTAAAATAACACAAAGAAAGCAATGTTGGGTGTGAGAAGGCTATAATATATACCCCTTAAAAAAAAAGGAACTCTAAAAGAAGAATGGGAGAAAAAGACATCATCAGGTAATTTTATGAAAAGAAGGTAAAGACAAGAATTCATGACAAGAACAAGAGGTATCAAGTGGACAACCACAATGTCATGAAAAAAACAAGAAAGAACTCCAGCACCCTGGGTGGACCCTTTGTAGAGAACTTTGGAGAGGACGTGGATAAATGTGGCATAGGATGGTCAAGTATGTGTGGATTGAAATCTGTCGTTGGAATAAATGGAAATCAAAGAAATCACAGATCTTTTAATTATGATAATGATGATAATGAAAACTTACATGTAAATAACACTTTCAGGCTGGCACAGTGTTTTAAATAAATTTACCTCATTTGATCCTCACAACAGCCCTCTGAAGTAGTTGCTATTATTATTCTATTTTACAAATGAGGAAACTGAAGTGCAGAGAATTGTGATTTGGCTTGAGTTACTCAACTGCTAAATAGCAGAGACAGGATTTGAATCCAGATCTATGTGACTCAGTAGTCCAGTATTCTTTCAATTTACTCCACACTACCTTAGCTTTCTGCAGAAATTAGAATCCACAGAGCTCTGTAGTTTTTGTAGTATAAGCCATGTTTATTATTATTGAATAAAATTTGGTGATATAAGAAAAGCCAAATCTTGCTTTTCCATGTTTAGGCTTGTCAGGCCTTTCACTCAACTAGAAATACAATGCTGTTTTTAAAAAATGGAAATCTTAAGGAACTTTTCCCCCAAACCCTTACTTGGCAGCTAAATCCATTTGACTTGATACGTACCCCAGCCAAATGACTATATTGTAAATCTCTTGTATAAACCTATGAAGAGAAATTGTTTGAAGCTTTTATGCAGGCCAGTTGTGGAAACAGTCCTATGGTATATTTCATATGACCTCTTGAGGAACCTGTGTGACAGTCAACTGATGATGACTCTGCATAGAGGATAAAAAGTGAATAAGTAATTCTGTGGTACAGTTGGGAAAGACAATGATTGTCTTTCTGGCATTTGCTAGCCTGGAAGAATAATAATAAATTGGCTAGAAATTAAAAGAAGGGAACAGAAGTAAGATTTGTGCTTCAGTTATCATTCCTCACAATGTTAGCTTTTGTAAATGTGTATTTAGTTAAGACTGTCTGCATGGCATGGTGTAGACATAGTGCAGTTAGTAGATCAGGCATTAGTCAGGAGATTGAGATTCTTTAGCTGGGGAAATTGCATTGTGACTATGGAGACATCTCTTAACATCTTTGTACTGTTTTCCTCTTGCATACTTTTTAGCTTTCTATAGAGATTATACAGTGTTCTATGCTGCTTGAGCAGATGTTGCCTGTAAAGATTCATTATCTCACCCCCATCGAGATGCCAGCTTCATGTCTTGCAAGGAGTTGTGTAGAATGCATTCATTGATTTATCAAATTAGACTTTTTCCTCATGCCTTTCATTCTCACCATCCTCATTTTCCTGTGCTTTCCAGAAACTGGCACAAGATTGATAACAAACCAGTATTTCTCTATGAAGCAAAAAACAAATACGGAAGGAGCTCTCTATTCTACAGTTGCTGTGGTTGCACTACCCTAGAATATATAAGTATAGTGTTCTTCCCTCCTTCTCCCCAAGTCCCCATTATCTTGGATCTGGTGAGGCAAAGAAAATTTAAGGTGCTCTTCCTGTTTTTCCACTCCAAAATCTGCCTTTTATTGGTACACCATGGGGTCATGGAGCAGAAAGAGAATTCTTCCTTTCTTCTTCCCCTCTCCTCCACCCAGTTAAACTGACCAGGAGATATACTAGTGGAAGAAAGGTGGGCCTTTGAAATGTGTAATCAAGACAGTGTGTGAAGCTGAGAATATGGAGCAAAGAAAGCTTTCCTTTTTTCCCCCAACTCCTGGTGCCTGCCAGCCCAGTTGTACTGAGTTCCAGAAGCAAGGGCCCTTGTCCTTGCCACATGCCTACAGCAGGAAGAAACCAAGTGAGAGCAAAGATAATATTGCCTCTATACTCTGTAGTCTGTGCCAGGTAGACTTTGATAGACTACAGCAGAGATCTGAAAAGCAGCCTTACTTGTATATTTCCCCATCCCATAATTTATAAGCTCTGCACAGCCCTTAACCTCCACATTGCCAACTACAGTGGTACAAGCATTCTGTGAAAGGGGAACCTACTTCCTGGCTCCAGTGTGCACAGATCTCAAGCTAACTGAGGTCCAGAATGGAACTGTGCAGCACTAATGAGAAAATTAATGTGGACTACAGCTAAACAATCACCTAAAGCCAGGAACAAACAAATTCAGAAACAGGCAAGCAGGTGGGAACTGTTTGGATCCTAGTGGCAATAACATTAGTCGTAACCCTAGTCACAGCAGTTGTAGAATAGAGGGCTGCTTCTGTGTTTGTTTTTGGCTTCACAGAATTTTCGTGTAGAAATCACTGCCCTAGAATATATATATAATCTCTTTCGCCTCACCTTCCTTAACCGACCTTCCTATGACTAATACAGTGACTTAATGAGGCTAAATCTTTAGGCCTCAAAGAGAAAATGTCCCCCTAGTTTGACAGAGAAGAATTTATCTTCTCTTTAGATGTATTTCTTTAATAAGTGGCACCTTTCTCAGATTCCACCATTGTCTAGATCTGATTCCTCATTCTACATTTACTTCTTTTAACTATTTGCTTGGGCAAATCACTTAGGCACTGGTCCTTAGTTTCCTCATCTGTAAACTGAAGATATGGCATGAAATGATCTCTAAGATCTCTTCTAGCTCTGAGTTTCTAGGAATTTGAAATTCTTGGCTTATGGCTTAATGACCAAGCAAAAAAGAAACTTGAGTGTATAGGTAACTTTTTTTTTCACTCAGATCTCATTATTTCACTTTTTCATTCATTTATTCATTCATTCAGTAAGCATTAGTAAGGATCTGCTGTGTGCCAGGCATTATGCTAGGTATTGGGAATACAAAAACAATATCCTGCCTTCAAAGAGCTTACAGTCTATGAAGGGGAAACAGTATGAGTACAGCTAAGGAAATACAAAACAAATTTCAGGAGGGGGGACACTAGAAATGAGAGGATAAGAATAGGTTTTATATAGTAAGTGGATTCTATAAAGCATAAATGAGTATTTTTCAGGTGAGGGAAATAGTTTGGCAGGACTACAGAGTATATGGAGAATGATGTACAATAGCCCTGGAAAGGTAGGCTATAGAGTCAGATTGTATCATCACACTATTCAGCAAACTCCAGAGGCTCCTTATCACCCCCAGCATCAAAATACAATATCCTCTGTTTGGCATTCAAAGCCCTTTATAACCTGCCCATCCCAACTTTCCAGTCTTCTTACACCTTGTATCCACCCTCCCATGTATTCCCAGGTTACCCTAACACTGGACTCCTTGCTGCTGTTCCTGAAACAAGACACTCCATCTCCTGACTGCATTTTCATTGGCTGTCCCCTTGCCTGTAATTCTCTCCCTCATTTCTGCCTCCTGACTTCCCTGGCTTCCAAGACCCAGCTAAAATCTCACCTCCAACAGGAAGCCTTTCCTGATCCCCCTTAATTTTAATGCCATCCCTTTGCTGATTATTTCAACTTATCCTGTATAGAGCTTGTTTGTACATAGACTGCATGTTGTCTCCCCTGTTAGATTCCTCAAGAGCTAGGTCTCTTGCCTTTCTTTGTATCTCCAGCATTTAACCGGGCACATCATAAGCACTAGATAAATGTTTGATTGAGGGCTTTAAATACCAAATAGACCTCTTTATGATCAAAGCTTCTTTGAATATTGGCTTCATTGAACACACTATTGCTTAATCAATTTTATATTTATTGACTGTATGTCTATTAAAACTTTATGCTGCATTCTTTCTATAATTAATGACAGTAGTGTTCGTCAAAAGCATTTCTGCTACATATGTTTTTTTTTTTAAGATAAATATCAAGTCAGTGATTATTAGTCCTTACAGAAAAACAGCATGCCAAACAAATAAACAGAATGACTGAAAATAACAAATACTGGGAAAAGTGCTAAACTGGAATTATAGAAACCTGAATTTTAATTCAAACTCTCCCCACTTTACTACTCTCATTCTTACTCTTGCTACTTTACAATGTGATTATAGACAGATCATCTACTCTCTAGGTAATCTACAAAATGAGGAATTCAAGTTTATCTTTTAGATCCCTTCCCTTTAAAACTCTATGAACTTATGATTGATGATTCCACAGTCCAGCCTTTCTCAGACCCTGATGTTCCATGAAGAAAAAAACCAAGTAATGGCAAACAGGCATCATCTCCTTCTTTCAAACTGTCTCCATGCTGCCATCACTGAAGAATTCTCCCCTAAGGTTCACTCCATCCACTCCGTTCAGATAGTTTTGATAGATACTTGTCTTCTGGTCCTTCTCCCTCTTTCAGGAAATTTAATATGCAGCTCACAGTTTTCCTCAAACCCTAACCTCATAATCAGGGATTTAAATATGTATGTCACCGTCCCCTCATACAATTTTTGCCCCTTTGGCTTATCAATTTCCTCACCACCCATGACAGATATTTTTATTCTGTTTACTGGCATGATCATAGCATTGATTTCCCATCACACAAAATTATCATTTCCATGATCCAGGAATCTGAAACTTCTCTTTCTCAGCACAAATCCTTCCATACCTCCTTGTGTTTCACTTCTTCAAAACTAATTTTTTCATATCACTGTGACCTCCAGTCTTCCTGTTGTTGTTGTTCAGTTGTGTCTGACTCTTTGTGACCACATTTGAGGTTTTCTTGGCAAAGATATTGGAGTGGTTTGCTACTTTACAGGTTAGGAAACTGAGGTAAACAGGGTTAAATGACTTGGTCCAGTGTCACACCACAAGTAAGTGTCTGAGGTCAGATTTGAACTCAAGATGAGTCTTCCTGACTCTAGGTCTGGTGCTCTATCTGTTGCTCCATCTAACTGCCTCCATCTAACCCCTCCCTTCCCTCTCTCTCTATCAGCCTCATTTTCTTCCTCTCATGACCTTAAAGGAACAAATTCAACTAACCACTATCTTCCATTCTTGAATTCCTTGCTACCTTTTCCTTTCTTAAGCCTTAATCACTGAATGGGCTCAGTCAAACAGAGACCTGTTAAAGACCTTAGCTTGAAAAAGCCAAGGTCCCCCACTGTATCCTGGGCCATCTCCAGTTGTCCTGATCTATATCTGGCCACTGGACCTAAATGACTGGAGTAGAAAGTGAGGCTGATGACTTTGCACTGCCCTCCTCCAGTTAAATCCAATTCACTTGCATGTCATGGCATCACCTCCCTAATGTCATGGTCCTCTTCAAGAATGAAGGACAAATGACAACAATTTAACAATACCAAAAAAAAAGGTTGAGCAACCTTGCCAACTGAATCTGCTACAAATGTGTTATATAATATAAAATGGACTCTCATTTCTGGATGACAATGTTTTTATTCTATGCTAATTCATTCAATTAAGCACCTACTCTGTGCTAAGCATTGGGGATACAAAAAGAGGCAAAAGATAGTCCCTGCCTTCAGAGAACTTATGATCTAATGGAGAAGACAATATAGAAACAAATATGCAGAAAGCAAACTGCATACAGGATAAACTGGAGATAATTAACTGAAGGAAGGCATTGGAATTAAAAGGGGTTAGGGAAGGCTTCCTGTAGCAGATGGGATTTTAGTTGGGACTTAAAGGAAGCTGGGGAAGTGAGTAAGTAGAGTAGAGGAGGAAGAGCATTCCAGGCACCCAGAGACAAAGATAGAGTGTCTTATTCCTAGAACAAGTGTCACTGGATCAAAGTGTATGTGTTGAGGAGTCAGGAGTAAGAAGACTGCAAAGGTAGGGAGGGGGCTAGGTTATGAAGGGCTTTGAATGCCAAACAGAGCATTTTGTAGTTGATCCTGCAGGCGAGAGGGAGCCACTGAAGTTTGAGTAGGGGGATTACCTGATCAGACCTGCACTTGAGGAAGATCACGTTAGTGGCTAAATGGAGATGGTGATTTCTCTGAAGAAATGTCTCTCCTCCTTAGCTAAAGCCACCAACCTCTGTACTTGTAACTTGTAACACCTCATCGATACTCCTAGGAACTTTCCTGTTGGATAGTTCTCTCTCTTTCCTTTTCCCTGTCTCCTAATCAAATCCCCTTCTGTTGTTTCCCTCCTTGCCAGCTACAGACATCACTGGATTTCCCCTATACTTAAAAATTTATTACTTGATTTTGCTATCCCCTCAAGCTATCTTCTTATATCTTTTTCCTTTTACAGCTAAATTTCTCAGCAGAATTATCTATGTTTCATTGGCTGAATTATTTATTTCAATTATTTCTGATTCTGTTTTCTAGTTTGTTACATTGATCTACTTTTCTATTTTTAACGGGTATCGATTTCAACGATTAATGCTTTAGTACAGTTTGAAGCCTTAAAATACTATTGTTCCTTCATTTCTACTTTTTTCATTATTCTCTTGATATTTTAGATATTTTCCCCTAGGCAATTTTGTTTTATCTAGCTCGGTAAATATCCCCTTGGTATTTTGATTAGTGTATCACTAAATCTATGAATTAAGTTTGGTGGTGTTGTCAGCTTTATTATAATAGGATGGCCAGACATAAGCCAGAATATCCCTCCAGTTATTTGAATTCTGGATTTTTAAGAAAGAATTAACTGTATCAATGCAAGAATTGAATGTGCTTTCATAGATTAACTCCTACTTGTTTTATGTATTTTGTTGTTATTTTGAATGGGATTTCCCTTTTCACTGTTGCCTCCTGGATTTTGTTACTGATATATAAATATACTCTTGATTTTGTGGGCTTACTTCATAATTTGCTACTTTACTGTTGCAGTTGTCTTTTTTTTTTTTTATTCCCTAGGGTTTTGTAAATATACTATCATTTCTTCAGCCTGCCAATTTGTTTTTGAAACTATATAGGGAGTTGCCTGTCCCATTGTATATTAACTGAGGAACAGAGATGTTAAGGTGATGGTACTGGATTTGTCTTAAAAATTAAACTGTAGAAATAACCCTAGGAGCATCAGTGTACATTTATGATTTGGATCTCTGTCAGTTGACTTGTTTGGGGCAGTTTCCTTATATATAAAAGGAGGGGCTTGAAATACTTGGCCTCTAAGTCTTTATCTTTTATCTGTCTGTGATTGCAAGCCAGTCACTGCTTGCTTTTCTCTGTCTTTCACATTCGCAAATAATGACACATACACCTAAGAACTGTTTGGATCATTCCTTTATCTCAAATCAGCTATGGTAGTAAGTTAGAAAAAAAAAAAGTAAGAAATTGTGAAGAACAGAGATAAGGTTTGCATTTAACATCTGCCCTCTGGGTGGAGAGAAAGAAAAGACTGGGTTTGTCAAATCCTCTATCTTATGTCCTGATTACTTAAGCTTTAATCTATTTTAACCACACCCCTTCTCCAGTCTCCTAAGCAGCTAGCCACCTCTTCCCTGCCCCAGTCTTTAGACTCAAATACCCTAGTGAAACTACCTGTCTCTAAAAACTCTTCTCATTCCCAAATGAAACTTGTACTCAGCATCTTTCCCCATGCTGGAATTGCAGTGCAAATATCCTTGTAGTGGAAACCCCAAGAAGTCCCATTCTATCCCTCAGAACTTCATTTCCCCATGTGCAGTTTCTCACTGTCAAGGAATATATTGTCATTTGCCCCACAATCAATTATTTTATCTCATCAATGAAATAGGTAATGTACGTTGCCTATTTTATGAAAGAGAAAACTGAGTCACTTATCACACATCTAGTAAATTCTTTTTGAAACTTTATAGGGATTTGCCTGACCCATTGTACATTAACTGAGGAATAGAGATATTAAGGTGATGGTACTGGATTTATCTTAAAATTAAACTATAGAAATAACCTCCAGGAGCATAGGTGCATGTGCATATGCACGCACAAATGCGTGCGTGCACATGCACACATTCACACACGTCTCAGCATCTGTCTGTATCTCCCAGTGAAAAAGTTAGCCATTGAATTATGGAGAAAAAAATTGAACTTTTAGTTTTTCTTGACATCCGGAGTCAAGATTTGCTTCATTAATCAGCATGCAGTGCTGCACCTATCTACTTCAGCTATTGGTTAGTTTTCTATATTCCTCATTGAGAGACCCATAATGTTTGCCTACCTTTCCAGTTAAAGTGTTGTAACAGCGCTAATTATGATTCACCAAAAGACAGGTATAAAACATAAAATGGAACAGTTTCTCTTATCAAGGGATAATTGGAATTAGCTAAAGGCATAGGATTTTATATTTGAGCTAAAGATCATTTCTGGTCAGGTCAGGGACAAGTTTGCTTCAAATTGTTTTTGTTAGTATATTCCCGGAGACAAAGGAGAACAAGGCACAACCAAAATAGTTTAATTTAATGATATGTATTCCAAAAAATTTGAGTTTGGGAATAAAATTTCTTGCGCAAAATAAAATGCATAGTAAATATTTGACCATTGTAACTTTGTAGTCCAAATTAAACATTATTTATTTACTTTTTTTAATGTCCATTTTTGCATCTTTGCTACATATGGCTGTATTTTACTTTGAATTCAAATTATACGCGGGTGTAACTTCCAGAATGGTTCACTTCAAATGCACATTTCCTTAGTGAGGAGGAACGAATGAAAATTGCAAATTGGGGATCAGAGTGAAATATGAAAAGCCAATATTAGGCTTCTGAAATTTTTCTAAGGATATTCATATCCTCTGATAAAGTCGCCTACCAACACATCATTGTGGAGTATGAAAGACCCTATATTCACAAAGACTGTCAATGAGCCACTCAGCAAGAACTTATTATGCACCTACTATGTTCCAGGCACTGTGCTAGACACTGCCAATATAAAAACAAAGAATGAAACCATCTCTACACTTGAGGAGCTTATATTCTATCAGAGGAAACAACATACACATACATAAACTGTATACAGAATATAATGCTGAAAACAATATAAAATCAAGGAAGATAAATACAGAATATTTAAGTAGAGGTCCATAGCAATCTGGAGGCCAGAAAAAGTTTCATGTAGAAGGTGGTACTTTAACTGCATCTTGAAGGAAGAGAGAGATTCTTGAAAATGGAGATGAAGAGGGTGTACGTTTTGGGCATGAGGAACAACCTACAACAGCCTGGAGATGGGAGATGCAGGGCTATGTGTGAGAAGGCCAGTTTACTTGGATTATAAAGTACAGGAAGGGTAGTAATGTGTAATGAGGCTGGGATGATAACGTTGAGGCTAGGTTGTGAAAAGCTTTAAAAGTCAAATAGAGAACTTTTTATTTAGCAGTAGAGGCAGTAGGGAGCTGAGTAAAGGAATGACATGGTCAGATTTGTGCTTAAGGCAAATCCCATTGGCAGTTGTGTGGAGGATGAATTGGAGAGGGTAGAGAAGAGGCAGATAATCCATGAAGACACTGTTGCAGTAGTCCAGATAAGATGTAACGAGGATCTGAACTAAGGTGGTTACTATGTGTATAGAGAGAAAAAGGGTATGATTCAAGAGATGTAGGGCAGCTAGGTGGCGCAGTAGATAGAACTCTGGTCTTGGAGTCAGGAGGACCTGAGTTCAAATGTGGCCTCAGACACATGACACTAGCTGTGTGACCCTGGTTAAGTCACTTAACCATGATTGCCTCAAACAAAAAAAGAGAGAGAGAGAGATGTAGAAGGACACATGGCAAAATTTTGTGACTGATTGGCTATATAGAAGAGTGAGAAGTTGAGGATAACACTGGGGTTTGGCCCTGGGAAACTTGAAGATCAGTGGTGCCTTGGACAGAAATATAAAAGTTTAGGGGGAAAAAAACGTGGGTTTGGAAGAAAGATGAGTTCATTTTGGTCACGTTTCAGATACGTCCAGGATATCCAGTGTGAAATGTCTAATAAGGAATTGGGAATTCGAGATTGAAGTTCGGGGGAGGACTAGGACTCTAAATAGATACATGAATCTCTGCTGAAGTGATAATTTAACCTATGGGAGTTGACGTTACAAGAACAAAATTGTTGAGTGCAGATTATGTGCCGGGCGCAATATCTCAGTGCTTTACAAATATCATCTCACTTAGTCCTCTCAGTAGGATCTGGAAGGTGGGTGCTATTATGATCTCCATTTTATAGATGAGGAAATGGAGACAGACAGAGGTTAAGTGACTTGCAGAAGGTCACACAGCTAGAATATATCTGAGGCTGGGTTTGGACCCCTGACTCCAGACCCCAGTACTCTATTCACGGTGCCGCCTCACTGCCTCTACCTGAGAACTCCCGAAGTATCCAGAGATAGATTTCAGGGTGTCCGTGAAATTGGATGAGGAAAAATGTTGTATCATTATTTTCACTGATCTCTAACTGCACTAGCTATGCAAATATTGAGAATGAAGCAATCCCTATTCTGAAGGGACTTATTTTGTATCAAGAGCTTATGATCTATTAGTTTCTGTGGGAATCAATTAGGGAAGAGTAAAGGGATTGTCTTAGGGCAAAGAGGACATAATTCCACTTTGCCTCTGCAGCTCTGCCTGGTTTCAGCTCCACAGAAGAAGATGCCTCACAGGTACCCTCTGGTGTCCCATTCCCTCCTCACTCGCTTCTCTGCCTTTTTTTTTTTTTTATTAATTGTATCTCAGTGCTTAGCACAATGGCTAGTAAGTGCTTAAAAAATGTTTTTTGGATTGGACTGGAATGAGGGCCTGATAAAAGCTAGATAAAATAAATTTGTCATGTACTCAGTACTCTCATAACTTATTCCACATCTGAGGAGATAGTTGATAGGTATAATTCAAAGTTGATCTTTGACAAGGGATGAGGGTGATAGAACAGAGAGTTGAAGAGTTTGAGAGTAGAGAATAGTGTGAAGTTGAATGGATTAAGAAGAGTTGAGTTTGGAAGAAAGGAAATCAAGTCAGTGCACAGTAATAACCTAAGAAAGTACTGAAGTGTGGAGGGATCAAAAGTCACAGTGAGGGGAGAGAATAGGTTTAGGAATGGTGAAGCATAGGGAGAGATGGAAAAACAGGAGGTTATGGTCAGATTATGAAAATTCAGATTATTTTTTTTAATCATGGGATAATTGTAGATAATGTTGACGTTCTGGACGCAACCATCTCTGTGTGAGTGAAACAGAGTGGAGGAGTACATCGTGCCACTTAGTGCTGCCAGCACATTACAAGCTCTGGCTAGTTGTGTTGTTGTTGAGTCATTTCAGTTGTATCCGACTCTTTGTGAGTCCATTTGGGGTTTTCTTGGCAGAGATACTGGAATGGTTTGCCATTTCCTTCTCCAGTTCATTTTACAGATGAGGAAAATGAGGCAAACAAGGGTAAGTGACTTTCCCAGGGTCATACAGGTAATAAGTGTCTGAGGTCACATTTGAACTCAGGTCTTCCTGACTGCAGGCCCAGCACTCTATCCAATGTGCCGCCTAGCTGTACCACCCTGGAAAGATTTAGAGCACAGCTCTGGCAACAGTGTGTTATAGGAGCACCATCCTAGCTAAGGATGATTGAATTCTTTTGGCTACAGAAACTCAAAAAGATCAGGCAAGTGGGGGTTAGAGCCTACATCTGTGGAGGAGTACTCACATCAGTGGGATCCTGGATCTTTTGAAGTGTTGAAGAGGAAGCATGGATAGCAGGCAAAAATGACAAACGCCAGTCAAAATGGGTTGTGTGTCTATCTAGCTTGCAGAATTTCAGTTCAATTCTTCAAACAATTATTAAGTTTTTACTCTGTGTAAAACACACTGGGCTAGGCAGCTAGACAAAAAACAAATGATCCCTGTAGTCAAATGACTTACATCCTTCTGGGCAGGGGGAATAAAACACTTACGCATGTAAGGAAATAAGTGATGATTTGAAGAGAGAGAGAAGGCCAGCAACCTATGGAGTTCATATAAGATGTGGCACTTGAGCTGAAAGTCAAACGAGGGTGATGACTGTGGGACAGAAGAATTTGAAAGTTGGAAGACGGGAGATGGAATGCTGTTTTGGGGAGTAGCTAGCCGTCCATTTTGGCTGGGTCATAGGGTACATTAAAGGGAGCAAGATATAATAAATGTCTAGAAAGGGAGATTTCAATCAGCTGTCCTGAACTGCTTTTGTTTTTGTTTTTGTTTTTGCTAGATCTGTGATATCAGTGTAGAATGGTCCTAGTAAAGAATGTCCTCTATTACTATATATCAGCACTTCTCTGCAATGGATAGTCTTAGGAAGTTTTTTCTCTCTCCCCTTCTACGTATGTGTCTATGGGGAGAGAGAGGGAAGGGGAGGAAATGAGAGCAGAGGAGGGAAAGAGATGGCAGTAGATACAAATAATGTTCATAGTTAATGGTTAAAATTTCCTTACAACATAAGTATGTAATGAAATATTAAATAATAAGTCACATATGCCATGTTTACTACACTCAAAATACATTTATGGTTAATATATTTATAAAGATGTTTAATGAGTACATAAAACTGCATAGTGTTAGAAATATGGACACTCAAATGAGTACAGTCTAAATTTAAACATAATAATCAAATGCTTCAAATGTCCCATATCATGAAGATATTTTATGTAGAGTATACAAACTGTAACCAAAGAGTAAAATAATTGATGGTGAGTACAGGCAGGATTTCATGGACCAAGCCTGGCACAGATTTGCACTGAAGTAGTTGTTTTCTTAGAGTGAAGCTTAAATATTTAAGCATCATTTTATTTTTCAACAGATATAAAAATGAAAAGTTTTATGGCTTTCATGACATAGCTGTTTTCTCCTAAAATGTTTGTGCATATTGTTAAAGTCTGCAGTGTCAGAAAGGGCACTTTCTGGATTTATAGTAGCAAAGCAGATATTTCCAGAAATTGGACTGTCTATGGTCATCCTTGATGGCTTCAAATGAGATTGGCACAGGACTCAATAGGGTGGAGAACAGGAAATGTTTGCTATGCTGCAGCTGTTGTCAGCACTTTGTATGAGAATGAAGAGTCCATCACGGAAGCACACAAAACAACAGAATTCAGTTAAAACAGACTACCTGAAAATGTTTGGAGCTGCACATTTCCCCTAAGAAACAGAAGATAAATAATCAGGTAATTGTAAAATGGGGATAAGGAGGGATTTAAGTGACTGACCAGAAAATGATTTGAGGATTTTTACACAAATTAAAATAGGTAGTTTTTTGCAAAAAAAAAAAAAAGCATGAAGAGGATATGGAAAGGATGATATGGTACAGAGCAAAGTGAACTGGACTAGGATAAAAAGACTTGAGTTTTAGGTTCTGGTCCCAGCTCTTCCTAGTTGTGTGGACTACTTTCCCTAAACCTCAGTTTCCTCATCTGCAAAATGGAAATACTGGTATTTGTGCTTCCTGCCTCACAGGGTTGTTAAAGGGGGGAAAACTTGATAAACCTCAAAGTGCTATATAAATATGACCTACTGTTATTATTATAGCAGAAGAGATTAGTCATACTACATACATACTATACTCACAGCTTAAGTCGGCCAGAACAGCATCATCTGTTGGCCAATCTAGTTAAGTTAGTGCAAGTGATATAAGGAAGAGATTACTTTAAATGTGAGCATTGTTTTCTCCGTAGTACCTATTCCCTACATTCCTTACCTATACATACATTTGACTTAAGTCTTGTTGTCTATACTCAATATAAGTAATCATCTTTTTTTTTTCCCATGTCTTATACTACATGGATTATCTTTGCTTATGAACTAATGTCTGCTTGATATTTGTCTGCCCACTTTGGTGTGAAAATAAGTTTCTTAACTGACAAAAAGTCCATCACTGAAACTTTATGAAAAGCAGCAATTCTCAACTATCCTGTTCTCCTACTTCACTCCCTCTGGATACCAAGCTTTTTAATGTCAGATATTTTTATGGGTTTTCTTCTGACTTTTTCTTTTTACATAAATTATTTCAGTTAAGCTTTGGTGTCTTTTTTTTTTTCATTTCCTGAGATGAAATATACAGATTAATTTTTTCTTATCGTTTTGAATATTTTTGGTCTTCTACATTTTGATGACCTGCCTATGTTCAGAATTGTGGTTTGTCTTAATCACCTGAATGACAATTATAACAACACAGGTGATTTTTGTGTCTTCAGTTGCTAGACAGTCTATTTGAAGGTTTAGGTCTAAGGTAGCTGCCAGACCTAGTAGCCTTTTGCATTTTGGAGAATTTGAAAGTTTAGGATGTTAAATAAAACATTCTAGGTATTCATCCATTGCTCATTTTGGTTTTTATGGTCTTTGTGAGAAGAAAAGTTAGGAATGGTTCTACTCATACCTTGAAAAAAGTATTTTACCAGCCAGGAAAAAGCCATTTAAATGTACTAAGGTTTTAGTGCATAAAAATTTTTTTTAATTAAAATATTAAAATAAAGACTTTCAGCTATGAAAACTGATTTAATTGCATTAGTGTACCATTATATTTAGAATTGTAATCAGGTCATATGACAGTTTGAATTTTACGTAATTAAAATACTGTACTTATTAAGGGATCTTAGTACATGCACTCTAAAGTTTGTAACGCTTGAAAACTAGTTGGTTAGCAAATGGTACAGTTTACCTTAAATTCATGGCCAGCTTCAGAGGCTGATGTGAATCAGGAAAAAGTAGTAAATTCTATTATCTGGGAAGCAGAATCTTCCTACAACCACTGCTGCTGTTATGGTTTGTTTTCTTTGCAAAAATTTTGCCCCGTTTCCATATTCTGCACTGCCTGAAGGCATAGTCATGTTCTCCTGAGACAAAATGACTACCTGATATTACAATATACATTTAATTCACAAATATTGCTATTATTACTCAGTCTCTTTCCCCTGATTATCTTAAAGATTATCTACACTGTTCTATCTCAAACCATAAGTGCTGTCCTGTGAGATGGATTTATCAAACTCAGTCATATTCTCAAGAGTATTTGTATGTATGGTTCAGGTACACAAGATATTGTGTTCCAGTATCAACTCCTTGCCAAAGAGTTTTCAGACATACTGATATGGGGGGGAACACTAAAATGGTTGATACAAGCACAAATTATGAATTCACTAATTATTTTAAGTCTGGATAAATTCAAGACATATAAATACACTAGAAATTAGCTATAATAATATGATAATATCATTGAAGTACTAAGCAGTCAGGGAAGTAGGAAACATGAATATGGAATGGGAAGTAATACTGTAGTAAAATAAAGATAGTCTAGAAAAATTTCAAAGGAATTTTTGAAGGAAGAGAGATACATGGTTCAACAGAGAATATGGAGAAGACATTCTGATTGGAGAAAGTTGCTTATACAATATCTTATAAATGAGAGGAGGTGAAATGAATAAGTAATGAGGCAATGATAATGAAACTTATTGAGGCAGTGAAACTTTAAAAAAAATACACAAAAGAAAGTAAAAGGAAATTCAGAAGGTGGCATAGATGAGCAGAGCCGTATTGGAACTACCAAGTTAGATTTAATATATATGTTTAAAATACTGTTCATAAGAGAAATTCATAGTATCATGTACAATCTTCTTTTCTGTTCTTTATATAAGTGCTTGTGTTTGTTGAAATTAGTTAAATTCATAATGATAAAAAAAGTTTTAAAGAATGAATAAGTAGGTGTGGCTAGGTAGGTCATAGAACACAAGCCTACTAGATTTTAAGCTTTATATTTCATTTTTATAGCACATGTCTTATGATTCTTCAATAACGGCAGGAGGATTGAAACTGATAAAGGTAAAAAAAGAAAAGGAAAATGATTTATTCTTTATTAAGTGCCTACTTGTGTGCATGACAACCTCCTAGGCACTGGATTATATTGTGAAAAATGACAGTAAAGAAAATGATAGGAATGAAGGCTTTGGATTATTATCCAGACCAAAGTAGTAATTTATACAGTGATTATTTTTAAAAAGACTGTGGGGATCACATATGTGACTTGCAAGGTAGCAGTAGAGTTGTTTTACTGAAACTTCTTCTACCCTGAAAAAAAATTCAGAAAAAAAGAAATTATATGCCTCATTCAGAGTAACTAAATCTTAACACACTAAATAAAGATAGAGAAGCACCACACGAGATTTTTAAAAAATGAGATCATTGAAGAATTTAAATACTTAGAGCTTTCATTCACCATCGCCACCTCACCCCAACCTGCTTTACATATTAGATACATTGAGCCAAAGCAATTTCAAAGGCTTGTGGGGGTACAGCAGGGTTCCAAATTTAGAAGATATATTGGAAAACATTTCCAAAGAAATTCAGAACCCAAAAGAGAAAATGAATGGCAGATTTCAAACACAAATATACAGAGAGGAAATTTGGCAGAGGAGAAGGAAGCAAAAGGAAACAACTTTGGAAGACCATGGGACTTCAATATAAGCCAGAGTGACTGACCTTGAAGACTAGATACTGAAAAATAACTTGAAAATTATAGGCTCCTCTGAAAAACATGACAAATCATGAGTATCATACTGCAGGAAATAATACAAGACAACTGCCCACAATATCTTCGTACAAATAACAAAGTATGATAAACTGAATCCTCAAATCACCCCCAGAGCAAAAGCCTACGCTTGAAACTCCAAGGCATACAGCGGTTAACTTTGACAATTTAAATAACAAACAGCAAAAATTTTTAAGCAGCCAAAAGAAACATTCAAATATGAAAAAAAGAAACCCACTATTTTGAACAACCCATGATTATTTCACAGTCATGAAAAATGGAAGAAACTTAGACCCAAATAAAATAACCCTGCAAAGCTGAGCCTAATTATCAGTGAAAAAAGATGGACTTTCAGCAGAAAAGTATTTAAAGGCATTCCTCAAGGGGAAAAAAATTCTGAGCAGAATATTCACCCCCATATGCTGAAAACAAAAAATACACAAGAAAGGTAAATAAGTCAGATTATAAATAATAAAAGTATTTCTCATTTTTATAATGTATTAAAAAAAAACTTGAATTGGGGGTAAAAAAAGAACAATGACTCATCATTAAAGGACCTAAGAGGCTTAAGATTTTAAGGAAACGTAAGACTCTGCAAAGAAAGGAGGAAGAGCTGAATTAATGCCCCAAGGACTAAATCCTGTGATCTTCTATAAGTGAATCAGTATCCTGTGGGAGTAATGACATTGTGGGAAGATGCACAGACAGGAAGGGGAGAGGTAAGAGACTAGAGCTAGAGAACCACCAATCTGTAGATGAACTGAACAGAGTAGGAGTGGGAGCTGTGGGAGAAAAGGATAAAAGTCATGCATGGGACGGACTTAAGATTGGAGGAGTTTAAAGGGGGGGAAGTTCTCACTCCAGAAGGAGAAAGGAAAGGGTGTCACTGAAGAACATTCTTATGAAGGAGGAAGAGGGGTATGTCCATGAGAAGAGATGAGAACTTTATAATGACTTTCACGAGATGAGAGGGAAGAGAAGGAGGGGTTACATAAGGCCAACAATTGAGTAACCTGACCTTAAGATTGGAAAGTGATCATGGTAAGGGCAAGGGATAGGACCAAGCTTCTTGACTTAGGACAGAGTAACTCATTATGTGACACTGCTGCCATTCAATATTGCCTCCTTCATGAATTGATATTTCTTAGTGGGGCATGGCAGGAAAAAAAGGAAGGATGGGATAAGACTTTAAAGATTCAATGACAGAAATGGAGAGAATTTAATGAAATTCTACCCTAGTGAGGGTCACAGAGAGAGTAAGGAAGGAACAGATATTAAGAATATGTATATCCTGTAAGTTCTAGAATAAAATTCTAGTAACAGAAGAGAGATAAGAAGGGCAGAACAAAGAAAAACATTGTGAAAGGTAAATGAGTATCCCTTAAGCCAAGAGATTGGGACGGGGAGGAAAGATTTTGGAACCGTATGCTTAGCTAGTGAGAGAGGAGGGAGAGAATGGCCAAAACGAGGATAAACTTAAGTAAATTTAAAAGAAATGAAGATAAATTAGCAATTTAAGTAAAATCAAGAAACTTTACCAAGACAGGTTTAAAAAGGGGCCAATGTGGAGAAACTTTTAGGGATATGGGGGATTTATAGTCTTAGAGAGTTGCCTAGAGCACTGAGAAGTTAAATGAGAAATGCCAGCTAGGGTATTTTAAGAAAGGTAACAGCCTGCATTGATAGAGGGAGATTTCCTCACCAGGGAATTCCCTATACCAATGAAATCACCAGAAAAATAGCTGGAGAAAATCACAAGCCTAACAGTCATAAATTTAATATAAATCTATTACAAATAACAGTAAAAATGAAAGGGAAGAAAGAAATGTGTACAAGAAACAGTTTAAAAATTAATAGACATACAGAATGACAATGAGACTGGGGGAAATTATTATATATTTGATGAATCAAAAAAAAGCAGGAGTTGAAATCATCATATCAGACAAAGCAAAAAATATTTTATGCCTAAAGAATCATAGACAATGAAGCGATATCAGTACTAAACATGCATGTATGAAAGTGATATAGAATCTAAATTCATAAAAGTAAATTGAATTGCAACAAGAAAGAAATAGCAATACATCATTGTAAAAGAATTGAATTTCCTTTTTCATAGCTAAATAAAACTCACAGAAAAATAAACAAAAGAAAACATAGAACTGGATCAAACTGTTGAAGTTATGTGAGAAAAGCTTATGTTGTCTTCTGAATGAGAACATTAAAAAATATTTGCACTTCTCAACACTGTGGTACTTTTGCAAAAATTGACCATGTGTTAGAAATTATAAATAAATGTAAAAAGGCAAAAATACTAATCACATTTTGCAGACTGTAATCCAACACAAAAGTAACTAATGCAAGGAACACTAAGTGGTTTTAAGGAACTGTACCACTTGCATCAAAGACAAGAGACCGCTGTGGAGAGGAGTAGGTACTGAGCAGTCAACAGAGCAACATGCCCAGCAGAGACATTATACACAAAGGAAGCAGAGTGAGGACTCTACTCCAAGTTGCCTTTGCAATATGTGTATCATATACATGTGCCATATTACCATTGTACTACAAGTATGAGCCCACTTTTCATGTGGACACTGTATTTATGGAAGAATATGCTTTTGGTTTATGGGCAAATGTTTTGTAAGTGTACTATTCTTATATACCATCTCAGTAAATGCCTTGCTAAGAGTTAATTGTATTTACTGGTTGATTGTCAATGTGAAGCACACCAGTGGGTGCTTTTAAGTAATAATGTTAGGAGTTCAGACCCACCAGGTTACCCCTAGAATGTAAGGTAGCAGCCTTCTTTTGAAGACCCAGCCTAAGAGTTTAAGAGCAAATTGGGTAAGTACCCCAGAAAAAGTGCTACACTATTAACAACCATATGAAATAATATTACATGTTACTAATAAGTGAAAGAAATGCAAATGAAATCAACTCTTATACCCAACAAATTGGCAGAGATGACAAAAGATGTCCATAGTAAATGCTGAAGGGACTTTGGGGGAAAAGGCACATTTTACTACACTGTCGATGAAATTCTGAATTGGTTGGACAATTCTGGACAGCAATTTGAAATTAGACTTTTTTTTAAAAAGTAATGAAAATATCTATACCCTTTGATTGTAAGATCCCATTACTCTGCATATAACGTAAAGAGGATAAAAGACAGAAAGTCTCTATATGTGCCCAAATTATTCATAGAAGCAATTTGTGGTAGCAAAAAATCTGGAGACAAAGTAATGCCTATCAAATGACTAAACAAGTTGTGGTATGGGAATATATTTTCCATAAGAAATAATAGATGTGAAGAATTCAGAGAAGCATGGGAAAATTTATGTGAACTAATGAAGAGTGAAGTAAGTAATAAGAACTAGGAAAAAGAAATACAGCAATGTAAAAGGTGGCAATGTCATAGGAGAGAGAGAGAGAAGGGAAGTATGTATATACAGGAGATGTTATGAAGGTGAAATTAGTAGGCCTTGGCAAAATATTGGATATGGGGAGGTGAGAGGTAGTGAGAAGTTGAAGATGATACTTAAGTTGAGAGCCTGAGGATTTGAGAAGAAGATGACAGTAATGAGAAAATTTCAAAAATTAATTGCTGTGTAATTCTAATGACCAAGCTTGACCCTGAAGCAGAACTCGAAAAATGCACTGCAGAAGTGGGAACAGTGGGTATAAAATGTTGTGTAAGCTATCATATATACATTGTTATCAAATAGATAGATACACTGTCGGATGTAAAGTTGGTTGGTGTTACTGATCTCTTTTTTCCTCTTTCCTTTTAAATCTTGATTAAAAAGAATAGCTCACTAGGTAGAAAAGTCAGATATCCTCATTGTTTTATGCACTAAAACTTTTCGTAGATGACATGCTCTGATTCGCACAGTTTCACAGTTTATGTGACTATGATTCACACATTCACAGTTCATGATTTCATTGCAGTTCCTGAATGAAGCATTTAGGAATCCTTCAGTCCTGATTTCAGTTTTCATCAGCCAAGATTCTCAACTCAAGAACTAGCATGAGACCCATGTCTTGATTGCGGAGATATTGTTCTGAGGCTGAAGTGAGTCTCCTTAGCCCAGCCAGCCTCTCAATATGGTAGTCTGTGAATGAAATAATCAGGCAGAGACAGTGATAAAAGTGTTTCTTCTTTTCTTCTAATATCAACTTGCCTATAAACTGAGACATGAATTTATTCTGGATTTTATTTGCTATATTTCAACATCCCATGGGTTGACGAGAGAGGTAGAAAATTTATGTTAGTTTTATTAGGGACTGTTAGAAATTTTATAGTGTTTACTGGAAAAGTTTAGTTCATTACAAAAAAAAAAAAACCCCAGCACCAAACAATTTTCCTTCATTTTTAATAAAAGCCAATAATAGTTATTGATTGAATATAAAATGCCATTATTAGTAGTTGACTATATGAAACTAAATATGTAATAGCCAGAAGATTTTTTTGAGTAAGACTAGGTTTTTCTGCTATATCAACAAAGGTTGGTTTATATCCTAAACTAAACCCGAATCTCATTTGCATTTATTTATATGCAGAATAAATATAAATATAAAGGGAATAAATACAAATAAGTACAGAATGGTTAATAATAATAGCTGACATTTATATAATGCTTACTATATGCCAGGCACTGTATTAAGTGCTTTACAAATATTACCTTATTTGATCCTCACAACAACCCTAGAAGGTAGGTGCTATTCTCATTTTACAGATGAGAAAACTAAGGTAAACAAGAGTAAAGTGACTGGCCCAGGGTCACGCAGCTAATAGATGTCTAAGGCTGGATTTGAACTCAGGTCTTCTTGACGCCCGGTTCAGTGAGTTAGCCACTATGCCACCCATCTGGCCTAGGTTAAATATAGGCAATTTTGAGAGAGTGGCACAAGTAGTTGAGAGCATCAGGAAAGGCTCCATGTAGAAGGGTGGTGCTTGAGTTATATCCTGAAGGAATAGAAGATTTCTCTGAAATGGAGGTGAGGAGAGAGTACATTCCAGGCATCAGGGACAGCAAGGGCAATATCATAGCATGGAAGATGAAATGTCATTGTGAACAAAGAGAAGGCCAGTTTGGCTGGATCACAGAGTGTGAAAGTGGGAACAATGTCCATTGAAGCTGTAAAGATAGATTGAGGATAGGTTGTGAAGAGCTTTATAAGCTAAACAGAGTAATTTCTATTTTATCCAGTCAAGAATAGGGAGCCATTTGAGTTTATTAAGTAGGAGAATGGTATGGTGAGATTTTCACTTAAGAAAAATCACTTTGGCAGCTAAGTGGAAAATGAGTTGGAGTGGGGAGAGACTGGAGGCAGAGAAACCAACTGGAAAGCTATTGCGGTAGTCCATTTAAGAGATGACTATCATCAGAAGGCCATCATCATTAGGGACAAGTTCTTGACCTTGTTTCCTCATTGATTAACATACTCCCACGCAGTCATACTCTCCCCATCCCAATGATTTTAAACACTTGACTGTTATACAAACTGTCTTTCCCACTGCCAACCCCTTATTTCCATCCCTTCAGCCAGAGTCCTCACCCAAAGATCCCCCTCCATAGCTATCCATCCATTCCACTGTATTCTCTGGAATATCTGCTCCATAGGTAACCAATTTTATTTCATCTTAAACTTTTTCCTTTCCTACTCCTTCCATCTCCAGGAACTCACATTGAGACCTGGCTCTCTTCTGATGACACAGCATCCTTGGCACTCTTTCTAGTACTGGTTTTCTCATATCCCTTGACTCACTAGTAGTGGTTGGGGAAACAGAATACTCCTTTGTATCCCTTGCCACTTCCAGACTTTCTTTCTACCGCCATTACTCAGCAAGCTGTCTTCTTTTGAGTTTCATTCAGTTTGTATTTATCAATTTATCACCTAGTCAGGATTCTGGTAACTGTCATCCACTGATTCCCAGTATATTCTTCTATTCTCAGTGAGTTCACTTCCTGGCTACATGTCTGTCTCTCCATTCCAACTCTTGCCCTTATATTAATGATGTTGTGAAGGTAGAAACATGATTTAACAATAGATTTGGATGTATTGGGTTAATGAGAACGAAGAGTCACAGTTAGCATCAAGGTTGCAGGCCTGTGTGAATAAGAGGGTGATGGTACCCTCAACATTGATGGGAAAATTGGGAAGAGGCAAGGGTTTTAGGGAGAATGATAGTGAGTTATGTGTTAAATATGTTGAGTTTGAGATGTCTGAAGAAGTTTAGATGTGAGAAATTTGGAGATAGAAACAGCACAGTTTTGGCAACTGATTGTATATTTAGGGTGAGGGACAGTGAAGAGTTAAGGATAACCCCAAGGTTATAAACCTAGGAATCTTAGACAACTGGTGGTGCCTTTGACAGAAATAGTAAAGTTTAGGAGAGGCGTGAGTATGGTGTGAAGATAATGAACTCTAGAATAGAGGATTTTATATTTGATCCTAGAGGTGATAGGGAGCCATGGAGTTTATTGAGTAGGGTAGTGAAATGGTCAGACCTGTGCTTTAGGAAGAGCATTTTGACAGCTGAGTGGAGGATGGACTGGAGAGACTTATGGCAGGCAGAACAACCAGCAAAGTATTGCAGTAGTGTAGGAGTAAGGTAATGAGGCTCCAGCCTTCCCCTCCCTCTCCCTCTCCCCCTCTGGCCACGATGGTGGCAATGTCATAGGAGAGAGAGAGAGAAGGGAAGTATATACAGGAGATGTTATGAAGGTGAAATTAGTAGGCCTTGGCAAAATATTGGATGTGGGGAGGTGAGAGGTAGTGAGAAGTTGGAGATGATACTTAAGTTGAGAGCCTGAGGATTTGAGAAGAAGATGACAGTGATGAGAAAGTTCGGAAAAATAATGAGTTGAGTTTAATGCTGTTTACAGGACATTCATTTCAACATCTCTAATATTCAGTTGGAAATGCAAGATCAGAGGTCAGCAAAGAAGTCATTAGCTGAATAAGTAGATTTGAAAATTATCAGCATAGAAATGATCATTGAATCCATGGTAGCTTGATGAGATTGCCAAGTGAAATAGTATAAAGGAAGAAAGAAAGAAAGAGGGACCAGCTCAGAAACCTCTTAGACACCATAGGTAAGCAGGTGTAACCTGAATAAAGATCCTACAAAGGACCCTGAGAAGGTAGGAGGAGAACAAGAGGATAGGGCCCCAAAAACCTAGAGAGAAGAGAATATCAAGCAGAAGAGGGTGATTGGCAGTGTCAGAGGCTTCAGAGAATTGAATAAGGGTGAGAATTGAGAAAGGACAATTGGATTTGACAATTAAGAGATGGTAAGTTTGGAGAAAGAAGTTTTAGTTAAATGATAGAGTTGGAAGCTAGACTGTAGATAGTTAAGATAGTGAGAGGAGAGAAAATGGAGATCACTATTATAGAAGGTTTTCACAAGAAGTTTAGCCACAGAAGTCAGGAGAGATGTGGGACTATAATGAATCGAGGGGGGATTTTTGAGGTTGGGGTTTCATGGACATGATTGCAGGCAATAGGGAAGCAGCCACTAGACAGGGAAAGGTTGAAGCTAAATTATAGAGTGGGGATGATAGAGTAGGCAACCTTTTTTTTTTTAAAGAGTTCAAACTATTTTATAAAAGGACACTTTCAAAATATAAGAGTAAGATTAGTCAAAGTAGTATTAAATGTTTGTCAAATCTATTTTTTGTTTTAATACTGATACTGCCTCCAACCTGGTGAAGGCCCTCATCTTCTCATGCCCAGACTATTACAATAGCACCTTTATCTGCCTGACACAAGTCTCTTCTCACTTTAGTCCGTCTTCCACTCTGCTATCAAAATATTTTTTCTAAAACATACATCAGAAAAATGCAGCAAGAAAACATTGTCTACTAGTTAGGCATAGAGTGCTTTTTATTTTCTTAGTAAATATCAATCCAGGTTGATTTTTCTGTTTTTTTAATACTTTTTTACAAAGTATTTTTGTTATATTCTTTGTACCACCTTCCATGTAATTAATATACAGTACTGAAGCATCATATGCATAATTCACATAGGTAAATTCAACTATATGGAGTAGCCTAGAGTGATAGCTGCTTAGGCACATGACTTGTCAACATTAATGTGGTTCCCTCCTTTCTAACCTGGAGTACCCACTGCTAAGCAGAGCTAAGCCCAGTAACCTGGGCACAGGGGTTAGCCTCTTGGAGTCCAGTCAAGCTTCTAGGATTTTGTATGCCCCTGTTCCCTTAATCTTTCTTTTTCCTTTCAGACTTCTCTCTCAGTCCCAATCTCTGGGCATATTCACACCTCTGATACTGCCACCAGCCTAAGGCACAAGGACATTGAGCAAATCTTGTTATTGTAGCCCTGACTAGAGCTTTTATGATGGAGGGAAATGCCAGGCTCCAGTCCTAGTGACCCACGGTGTCCTTAGTAAGAAGGAGCTCTTCATTCTCCTCAGTTCAGCCTTTGGATTGTAAGGGAGTACTTTCTCCTTTGACAGTAAAAAATAAATGGCATTTCTAACTAATTAAAAGTTAAAGCATTAGCAAAGATCAAAAAGGCATTAAGCCACTGGAAGACATAAAGCATAAATTGCAATATCAAGTTCCAAATACTTAAACCTCCCACACATCTGAAGAATTTCTGCATGTGTGTTATCAAGTATCATCTTAATCAATACTCCTGTTAGCTAAAACACAGGGTTTTGTTTTGTTTTGTTTTTAATATCACTAGAATTCTACAATACATGGAATGTGTGTCCCTTGCTAGGTCTAAATGTACCTCTTCTGCTTGCCAAGAAATGCTTAATAAAAAGTCATATTGTCTTGAATAATGTTTACTAATTAAGTAGAGAAGTGTGATAATTTGACATAACCAAATTATGATCAAATAGAAGAGGAAACTAGTCAAGAAAAGAAAAATTTTGGCATCTTTTATGTTAACTGGACCAAAGTGCCCGTGACAGTCATTAAAAATGTCAAAAATGTGTCACATCTGACAGCTTAAACTTTGCTCATTTATTTAAAAAAAGTTTTTAAAGTTCTTTTATTAAGGCAGAATTTTTAAAAAAAAATACCTGGTACTGTGAATGATTTTTTAGAGAATGATACTGTGATTTCATTTGTCTCCTTGAAATTTATTGCCCCTTAAAAATAATTTAGTTTAAGCCCTCTTTTGCTGAGTCCTCAGTAAAAACTCAAACATTTTTAAGTTGCTTTTTAATTTTACTCTCTGCTCAGTTTCCATCTCATTAACTCTCCTCTCTAATGAGAGACAACTTGAAAGGTGTGCTAGATGTCTAGTGACAGGACCTGAGTTGAAATCCCATGCTGTGTGTGACTTCTGACAAATCACATAACAATTGCAGAACTCAGTCTCCTCATCTATAAAATGAAGAGATTAGACTAGGTGACCTCTAAGGTCCCTTTTAGCTCTAAGTCTACAATATCATCTTGACCCTATTTAAGAGAATAATATAGGATAGTCTCCAGATTGTCTTTCTACCTTCCTTTTGAATTCTCCTGTTGTGAAAGAAAGTTAGCCAGTCACTTAGAATCATAGACCTAGTGTACCTTAGATATAGTACAATTTATATCTATAAGAAATTTGAGATTTGCTAATGAAAAGGGTTCACCGTATCATAACTGTCTTTTTATTGCATTTGTCAAATAGAGATAATACTTTCACTCCTTTCTAAATATTGTTGTTGAGAGAATTAAACAAGATGCTTGTGTAAAGCACTTTATAAATGTTAGGTGCTGTTATTGCTTACATCCATATGGTTGTAAATATGCCTATCCTGTATTTAAGAAAAAAAAAAAAGAGATTCTTCACTGCCCTTGCAAAGAAGACTTGTCAAATAGCCCATGTAGTTCAGTTGCAAGAATTGTGCAAGGTTTGGGATTTTATTTTGTTTATTTTGTTTTGTTTTGAGTCTCCTTGTTCCAGTAATTATAGAAGTCTCTCAGGGCAAAGACTTCTTTTCCATGCTACACCTCCCATATACTTACTCCCAACCAGCTCAATCCCAACACACTCCATTCTCTTTCCTTCTCTGTCCTTACTTTCCATTACTGCCCTCTTTGACCCCTACTCACTTTTGTTTAAAAAAAAAAATGGCTTCATCTCTTCTTTTCACATTCTCCATCATCTTGTGTTTATGAAAATCTGCCTTTCAGTAATATTGCTTCGCTGGCCGTGCTTCTCTTTTTCTTATATTCTCTGACATTGTGCACCAGGAGGAGGTGTTATGTTCCTTGCTGCCATTTCTAGACCCTCTTTCTGCCACTGTCACTCAGAAGCCTCTCCTCCTTTGAGGGTGTCATCCAGTCCATATCCTCGTTGCTGTGATCAGTCAATGGATAAGCATTTAAGTGCCTGCTTTGTGCCAGGTTCTGAGCTGGAAGTACAAAGAGAAAAAGTAGTCCCTGTCCCCCAAAAACTGACGTTCTCTTAAGGGGAGAAAAAATCATAAACACATGTAAATTGATACAAACTATTTTCAAAATACAAGGTAATTTCAGAACAATTGCAATTGGCTGGAGTAGGGTTTGGGGTCAGGAATGGCCTTGTGTAGGAGGTATTACTTCAACTGTGTTTTTAAACAGTCTGGGATGTCTAAGAGGGAAAAATGAGGAAGGAGTACAATATAGGCATGAGAAGAGCCTGTGTAGTGGCCAAGCAATGGAACACCCTATTTGAGGGACAACAAGAAGACCTGTTTGGATGTTGAGTGTATGATGAGGCAATTAATGTGTAATAAACCTAGAGGGAAAGCTGGAACCAGATGGCGAAGTACTTTAAATGCCAAGCAGAATTAGACTTTATATAAAAAGAGTTAGATTTTATTTAGTGACATAGTCAAAGCTATGCTTTAGCATTATCACTTTGGCATCTTTGTGGAGGATAGATTGGAGAGAGAAAGTGAAGCCAATTGGGAAACTATGCAGTAGTCTAGGAGAAAAATAATAAGGGCTTGAACTAGAATGGTAATCATGTAAGTGGACAGAAGGGCACAAATGTGAGAGATGATATAGAGGCAAACAGTTTTTTCAAGCAGTTTGGCTGAGAAAGAGAGGAGAAAGGACAGTATCTTGAGGAGGTGGTAGTTATGCGAATGAATGTTTTGTAAGGATGGGGAACACAGGCCTACCAGAAACAAAGCCAGTTGATAGGGAGAGATTGGAGTTTGGGGGAGGAGAAGATGATCGAGGATGTAGTCTGCTAGAGAAGGCAGGAGATCAAGGCTATGTGTAGTGAGGTTTGCCTTGGTAAGAAGGGCCACCTCCCGTTCAGAGACTGGGAGAAAAGGAGAAGAGAGAAAAAGATGACCTTAAGGAGTTTTGAGGTGAAGATGATGGGAGAAGAAAAAACTTACATTGATTGGACTCAGATTTCTCAGTAAAGGTTCTCAACTCAGGGAAATGGGCGGAGGCTAGAGAAGGGAAGAGCAGGTTAGGGAATAGCTTCAGTGAAAAGTGAAATTGGGGAGCAGGGAAAAATAAAAAGACTGCCTAGCTATAGTGAGGTCCTAGTTGAAGCTGGATAATGTGAATTTATAATGATTCAGGCAACACAATTGTAAAACTTCTTCCAGCTGTATTCAATAGCTCATGAGCAGAAATGCAGTAGTCAAATGGTGGAAATAATCTATAGTTGGCATTTAGTAAGGGAAGAATGGCAATAGGACAAGCAACAAGGAATTCAGGAACAGAAGAGAATGTAGAGTTGAAGTGGCTATTAGGTTGAGATTGGGGGGGGGGGGGGGGGGAGAAACATGCAGTTGGAGCCATGATAATGACCTGAGAAAATAGTGAGAGAGGAAGGGGAATTGGAAGTCTTGATGAGGGCAAAGATTAGGTTTCAGAAGAAGAGAGTCATAAGAAGAGGTGGAATGATAGAGGGTTTTAGTCAAATAAGGGAATGTCAGAGTTCCTAATTAGGAAGTAGAACATTTATAGGTAATGATAAGATCTAGTATGTGACCATTCCTATGTGTGGCTGAGGTAGAAGAAGGAGTAGGTAATGGATTTAAGAAGGCTGACGAATTGGGAGGTTAGGGAGTTTGAAGTATCATCTCTCTGGATGTTAAATCCCGTTAACATGAGGGTAGGAGTTTATTAGGAGGGGAAGATTGTGTTGAGCTCCTTGAAAAATGAGGAAGAATGACCTGCAGGTCAATAGAATGATTTTGCTTATTTGGACCTCTTGCCAAGCTTTCTGAAAATTTGTTTTTCTCTTCAGCTGCTTCTCACTATTTTATGAAGCAAATTGTTTATAATCTTCTACTAGCCTGAGTAACGTCTTATCAACAAGTTTGTACTCTAAAGATTTATGAGTGAATTTTATCAACCATTCAAAGAATAATTGATACCAATATTACACCAGTTATCTGCAAAGAGAAGGAAAGAAGAGATTCTTCAAAACTCCTTCTATGACACAACCATGGTCCTGATACCTAAACCAGGAAGAGATAAAGCAGAGAAAGAAAAGTATAGACTAGTATCTAGTATCAGAACAAAATATTGAATCCAGTGTTAGCAAAAAAAAAAGATATAGCGACATATTGGAAGGACTATACACTATCACCAGCTTGGATTTACACCACAAATATAAAGTTGATTCAATATTAGGAAAACTGTAAACATAGGACCACATTAATTGCATTATTATATCAAGAGGTGTAGAAAAAGCTTTTGACAAAATTTAGTTTTCATTTTTATTTTAGACACTAAAACTTGCAGGACTAAACTGTCCTTTTTTAAATATAATAAATTATATCTAAAACTAAGAGCTAGCATTACTATAATGGGTAATTGCTAGAGGCCTCTCCAATAAAATCAGAGATAAAGCAAGGATATTCATTGTCACCTCTTTTATTTTATATAAATAATGAAATTCTAGCTGTAGCAATAAAACAAGAAAAAGAAATTGAGGAAATAAGCGTGGTCAAAGAGAAAACAAAATTACCAGGTTTTTTTTTTTTTTGGTTTTTTTTTTTTGAATAGGAAAAGTACAATTGTATTTCCACTAGCCTATAACTGAAATTTAACACCATTCAATTATGAACTTTAAAAAAATATTCTGAGATGGGGTCTTTAGGCTTTATTAGGCTGACAAATGCCTGCATGTCACAAAACCAGTTAAGAACCATCTGTCCAGTGTCTAATCTCCTATACCACATCTCATCTATGTGGGAAATTATAATCCTTTAATTCCTATCCATACCATTCTGTCTTACTTGCCTTATTCTTTCAAATTGAGCTATATTTATGAAAAAGTACAATTCCTTTTTTTATTGAGTATTGTATTTTTCCCAAGTTATATGTAAAAATAATTTTTAACATTCGTTTTTAAAACTGAGTTCCAAATACTCTCCCTTCTGCCCCCCCCATTGAGAAGGCAAGCAGTTCAGTATAGGTTATACATATGTAGTCATGCAAAACATTTCCATATTATTCATGTTGTGAAAGAAAACAGACCAAAAAAAAAAGCAAGAAAAATAAAGTTTTTTAAAAAGTATGTTTTAATCTGTGTTCAAACGCCATCAGTTCTTTCTGTGGAGATGGATAGCATTTTTCATCATAAGTCCTTTAGAGTTGTCTTGGATCATTGCATTGCTAAGAATAGCTAACTCATTCACAGCTGATCATTGTACAATATTGCTGTTACTTTGTACATACTGTATTTTACTTTTCATCAATACATGTCTTTCCAGGTTTCTTCTTACAGCATCCTGCTCACCATTTGTTATAGCACTATAGTATCCATCATAATCACATAGCACAGTCTGTTCAGACATTCCTCAATTGATGGGCATCCCCTCAATTTCTAATTCTTTGGTGCTAGAAAAGAACTGTTATATATATTTTTGTACACATAAGTCATTTCCCTTTTTGTTTCGTCTTTTTTTTAAAATCTCTTTTGGAATACAGGCCTAGTTGTGGCATTGTTAGGTCAAAAGGTATGTATGGTTTTATAGTCCTTTAGGCAGTTTCAAATTGTTTTATAGAATTGTTGAATCAGTTCATAACACCACCAACAGTGCATTAATATCTCATTTTTCCTACATGCCCTCCAACATTGGTCATTTTCCTTTTCTATACTATTAGCCCATCTAATAGGTATGAGAAATAACTCAGAATTGTTTTCATTTGTATTTCTCCAATCAATAGCGATTTAGAGCATTTTTTTTCATATGGCTATAGATAGCTTTGATAATTTTTTCTAAAAACTTTTAATATCTTTTGATCATTTTTGGGGAATGGCTTTTGTTTTTAGAAATTTGATTCAGTTTTCTGTATGTTCAAAAATGAGGCCTTTATCAGAGAAACTTACTTTAAAAATGTTTTTTTCTTTATTTTTTTTATTTTAAAATTTTGATTTTTTAAAAAATTTTTTTAGTTTTCAACATTCACTTCCACAAGATTTTGAGTTCCAAGTTTTCTCCCCCTCTCATCCCTCCCCTATCCCAAGATGTCATGCTTTCTGTATACCCCTTCCCCTAATCTGCCCTCCCTTCTACCTCACCCCTCCTCTTATCCCCTTCACCTTCTATTTTCCTGTAGGGCAGGATAGATTTCTATACCCCATTTCCTGTATTTCTTATTTCCCAATTGCATGTGAAAACGATTTTTTTAACATGTGTTTTTAAAAGTTTGATTTCCAAATTTCCTCACTTCCTCCTTTCCCACCCACCCTCATTGAGAAGGTAAGCAACTCAATACAGGTTATACATGTGTAGTCATGCAAAACACTTCTATAGTAGTCATGTTGTGAAAAACTAAATATATTTCCCTTCATACTATCCCGCCCCCCATTTACTCTATTCTCTCTTTTGACCCTATCCCTCCTCAGAAGTGTTCGCTTCTGATTACTCCTTCCCCCAATCTGCCCTCCCCTTTATTATCCCCCTGCTCTCTTGTCTCTTTCCCCTCCCCCCCATTTTCCTGTAGGGTAAGATAGATTTGCATACCCAATTGAGTGTGTATGTTATTCCCTCCTTAAGCCAAATCCTATGAGAATAAGATTCACTCATTCCCTCTCACCTTTCCCCGTTTCCCCTCCACTGTAAAAGCCTTTTCTTGTCTGTTTTATGTGAGATAATTTACCCCATTCTACCTCTCCCTTTCTTCTTCTCCCAGTATAATCCTCTCACCCCTTAATTTTATTCTTCAGATATTCAGATATCACCCTTTCATCTTCAACTCACCCTGTGCCCTCTGTCTATCTATCTATCTATTTATCTCTCTCTTTCTATATATATACACACACACACACACACACACATACATATACATACAATTTTTAGCCTCCAACTACCCTAACACTGACAAAGGTCTCATGAGTTACAAATACCATCTTTCCATGCAGGAATGTAAACAGTTCAACATTATTAAGTCTCTTATGATTTCTCTTTCCTGTTTACCTCTTCATGTTTCATTTAAGTGTTGTATTTGAAAGTCAAATTTTCTACTCGGCTCTGGTCTTTTCATCAAGAATGCTTGAAAGTCCCCTGTTTCACTGAATGACCATTTTTTTTCCCATGAAGGATTATACTCAGATTTGCTGGGTAGGTGATTCTTGGTTGTAATCCTATCTTCTTTGCCCTCTAGAATATTATATTCCATGCCCTGTGGTCCCTTAAAGTAGAAGCTGCTAAATCTTGTGTTATCCTGATTTGTGTTTCCACAATACTTGAATTGTTTCTTTCTGGCTGCTTGCAATATTTTCTCCTTGACCTGGGAACTCTGGAATTTGGCTACAGTATTCCTAGGAGTTTTCCTTTGGGGATCTCTTTCAGGAGGTAATCAGTGGATTCTTTCAATTTCTATTTTGCCTTCTGGTTCTAAAATATCAGGGCAGTTTTCCTTGATAATTTCTTGAAAGATGATGTCTAGGGTCTTTTTTTAATCATGGCTTTCAGATAGTCCAATAATTTTTAAATTCTCTCTTCTAGATCTATTTTCCAGGTCAGTTGTTTTTCCAATGTGATATTTCACATTGTCTTCTATTTTTTCATTCTTTTGAATTTGTTTTACAGTGTCTTGATTTCTCATAAAGTCACTAGCTTCCAATTGCTCCATTCTAATTTTTAAGGAAGTATTTTCTTCAGTAAGCTTTTGGACTTTCTTTTTCATTTGGCCAATTTTGCTTTTGAAGGCATTCTTCTCCTCATTGACTTTTTGGACCTCTTTTGCCATTTGGGTTAGGCTATTTTTTAAGGTGTTATTTTCTTCAGTATTTTTTTGGGTCTCCTTTAGCAAGCTGTTGACATATTTTTCATGATTCTCTTGCATCACTCTCAGTTTTTCTTCTCCTTCCCTTACTTGCTTCTCAGAATCCTTTTTGAGCTCTTTCATGGCCTGAGACCAATTCCTATTTTTCTTGGAGGCTTTGGATGTAGGAGCTTTGACTTTGTTGTCTTCTTCTGGTTGTATGTTTTGATCTTCTTTGTCACCAAAGAAAGATTGTATGGTCTGACTCTTTTTGCACTACTTGCTCATTATCTTAGCCAATTACTTGAGTTATAAATTCTTTGTTAAGGTAGAGGTCTGCTTCCAGTGTGGAGAATGTATTGTCCCAAGCTGCAGGGATTTTCTGCCGCTGTTTTCAGAGATACTTCTAAGGACCTGAAAATTTTCAGTTCTTCCAAGATGCTGTGATCAAGGATGAGATGTTTACTCCTTTTCTGGCCTGTGCTCTCCTCTATGAGTGACCACAAGCTCTCTTTTCTGTCTTGGAAGTGTAAGGAGGATTTCCTCTTCCCTGCCACCATGCCAGCACTCCTCCTCACCCCAGGACTGCCACCCAGAACTCTGACCCAGATCCAAGCACGGGCAAAGCAAGAGAATCCTGCACCAGCAGAGAGATCCCTGCAATCCCTCTCTAATGAGCCACTCGATTCCCCCTCAGCTCTGGAGCCAGCTGCCGCCCCAGGGCCATGCTCGGGGAGTGGGTCTGGGACCCCACGCTTCTTTCTCACCGCAGACACAGACTTTTCCCACTGACCTTCTAAGTTGTCTTTGGCATTCGTGGGTTGAGAAGTCTGGAAACTGCCACAGCTACCTGTGATTCAATCCTCTGAAACCTGCTCCAGGTTCGCTGAGGCCTGTTTTGCCTGCATGCCCATGCCGAACTACGCTCCTCTTCCTGCCAGGCGCGTTATAGCTTTCTGATCTACCATTCAGGCTGTCTTGGGCTAGAAATTTGTTTCACTCTGTCTTTTTGTGGATTCTGCTGCTTTAGAATTTGTCTAGAGCCATTTTATAGGTAATTTTTTATAGGTATTTGGAGGGGTTTGGGAGAGAGCTCAAGCAAGTCACTGCTTTTACTCCACCATCTTCAAAATTACCAGTTTTTGTAGGTAACATGATCATTTAGAGAACCTTAAGAGATTCAACCAAAAATAAACAAAGCAATAAATAACCAGTAAAATGTCAGGCTACAAAATTAAAACACAAAAATCATCAGCCTTTCTATATAACAAAACTCAAGTGATAGAGATAGAAGAAATCCCATTTAAAATAACTACAAATTTTGTAAAATATCTGCCATCTTTGCATCCCTAATACTTAGCATGGTGCCTGGCACATGATAGGTATTTAATAAATGCTGGTTGATTGAGTTTACCACTAAAACAAACAAAAAAATTCTATATCCTTCCTTCTCTCCTGAGCTTACCAAATGCCTGTTAGACACCTCAAACTGAATGTCCTAGAAGCATTTCAAACTCAGTATAACCAAAATAGAACTCATTATCTTTCCCCAAAATCTTCCACTCTTCCAAATTTACCTGTAACTATGTAGGGTACCACCATCCTCACAGTCACTCAGGCTTATAACCTTCTTGTTATCATCTTCTCTTCATTTGCACTCTTATGTATATCCAATTTGTTGCCAAGACCTGTTATTTTAATCTCTCATATGCAACCCTTATTACTTAATTCTTGGACTCTTCCAACATCCTTCTGGTTGGTTTCCTTGCCTTAAATTTCTCCCTGCTCCATTCTGTTCTCTCAATTGCCAAAGTAATCTTCCTGGAGTTCGGTTCTCACTGTATCATTCCTTTTCCCAGTAAATGCTAATGGTTCCCTATTACTTTCAAAATCAAATACAAATCTTTTTGGTTTTTAAAGCACTTCATAATCTGGCCCCTCCTTCCTTTTCTTGTACTCTTCCACACATTCTACCATCTAGTGATATTGGCTTTATTGTATGTCCTCACAGGAGACACTCTACCTCCAGACTGTGCATTTCGCTGGCTGTGCCCCATGCCTGGAATACTCTTGTTCCTCATCTCTGCCTTAGTTCAAATTCTGCCCTCTGTAAGAGGCCTTTCGAAGTCCCACTTACTGCTGGTATCTCCCTTCTAAGATTACTTCCCATTTACATTGAGTATATGTTAATGTGTAGTTAGTTGTTTACATGTTGTCTGCCTCATTAGAATTGGAGTTCCTTGAAAATATGTCTATGTTTTTGCCTTTTTTTATATTCCTAGCAATTAGCACAGTGCCTGGTTCATATTAAATATTAAATATTTGTTGACTATTTGACTAAATACCAAACTACTTTACACAAAGAGGGACAGACTAAATCATTGAAAGGATATATTAATTATTCATAGTTGGATAGAGCCAACATAATAAAAATTGTAATACAACCTAAATAACTACAAATTCAATGCAATGTCAGACTACCAAAGTGTTACTTTATACAACTAAAAGAAAAAATAGCAGAATTCATTTGGAAGAACAAAAGGTCAAGTATCTCAAGGGAATTTTTTTTAATAGAAAGTAACAAGGCCTTTGTTGTTGAGTCATTTTTCAGTCATGTCCAACTCTTTGTGACCCCATTTGGGGTTTTCTTTGCAAAGATCCTGTAATGGTTTGCTAATTCCTTCTCCAGTTCATTCTACAGATGAGGAAACTGAGGCAAACAGGGTTAAGTGACTTGCCCAAGGTCATACAGCTACTAAGTGTCTGAGGCCAGATTTGAACTCAGGAAGATGAGTCTTCCCGACTCTAGGCTCACCCCTCTGTCCACTGCACCACCCAGCTGCTTCCTATAAAGAGGATCTAGCATTCTCAAATTATCTGATAAAGTAACAATCATGAAAAACTATTTTGTGCTGGTTAAAAAAATAGAAAGTTTAATTAGTGTAACCAACTCAGTATATAAGATTCAAAGACTAAGACTCATAACAATAGCTAGTGTTTATATAGCATTTTTAAGATTTTTCAAAGCACTGTACGTATGTTATAAAGCAGTAAGATTTATTATTCAACAAAACTGCTGGAAAACTAGAAAGCAACTACAAAAGTTAGGTATGGAACTGTAGCTCACACTATTTACACAATAAGAGCCAAATGGATACCTGACTTAGATATAAAAAGTTACAATTGAAGTAGAGAAACAAGAAAGACTTACTGATCAAACTTACATAGAGAAGATCACAATGGAAAAACTCGAAATTTTCTTTAACATTAAAATTGAAAAATCTTTTGCACAAATAAAAGTTAAGATGAGAAGGGAAACAGCTCCCTGGGGAAAATTTTTTATAGCACGTTTCTTTGATAATGGTCTGATATAGGAAAATTGATGCAAGGCTGTAAAAATAAAAGCTGTTCCCCAGTGGATAAATGGTCAAAGAATATGAATAAACAATTCTCCAGGGAAGAAATCCAAGCAATCAACAACTACATGAAAAATGCTCTAAAATCACTAATAAGAAAAATAAATTAAAACAACTTCAAAGTTTTATGTCATACTCATCTGATTGGCAAAGATGTCAGAAAAGAAAAATGACAGTTGGATGGGCTGTGGGAAAATTGGCGTACTAATCCACTGTTGGTGTGCCTGTGAAGTGATTCAACCATTCTCAAAAGCAGTTTGGAAGTATACTCAACAAGTCACTGAGCATAAAACCCTTTCACCCGGTGATATCACTACTAAGCCTATGCCCAGAGAGATCAGAAGAAAGAGAGAAGGGACTATATGTGCAAAAATATTCATAGAGGCACATTTGTTATGGCAAAAACTGGAAACAAACTAGGTGCCAATTGACTTAGGCAATGACTGAACAAATAATGGTACATGAATGAAATAGAATATTATGTTGTAAGGTGATGACAGAAGGGACAGATTGAGGGAAATCTGGGAGAACTCCAATGAACTGATACAGAGTAGAATGAGCAAAACAATGTAAACGATTTGTACAATGACTAAAATAAACGCTATAAAGGAAAACTGACTTGAAGGATTTAAGAAGTGTGATCAACAATGCCCATTTATGACAGTAGAAGACTGATGATCATTTCATGCTTCCCACTTTTTGATGAGAAATGAGTCCTACATTTTCAGATGTGGCTAATATATGAATTTTTTTTAATATTTCATTTGTTACAAGGAAGGGCTTTTTCTTTTTTCTTTTGGGAACAGAGGGAGAAATGAGGAGGTAATGATAGCGATACTAAACAAAAAGGAAACGAAGAAAAGAACAGTGAATCATTTTAAAAAATAAACAGATGAGAGCAGAAGGAAATTTAAAAGGACCGTAAATCAGCGGTGTAGTATTGGAACTTCTGTCACATGTTAAATTTATTTAAAGAAACAAGCTGCATTTAGAGATTCATGGTTTTATGTACAGTCCTGTTTTTCTATTCTCTATATAGGGAATATTCATTTTTTTATGTTTGTCTCATTCATAGTAATAAAGAATAGAAAGAAAAAAGAAAATAAACAGATTATTGGTAGCAAGCTAGAAACTGCAATCCTTAATCACTAATAAAAAGACTAACCAATGTTCTTATCATTGAAAGCTTATCATTGAAAGCCTCTCATTTGGAAGGAATATGACTTCCTTTTCATTTATCGTCAGTTAAGTAGAAAATGATTTCCTGTGTCCTTTGGTAGCATAAAGAGTCTTCTGTTGCCTTCACTGAAAACATCATGAAATCTACTCTTTTATCCCAGAACAAACTTTTATTTCCAGCATAAGAACAAGCAGGAAGCCTTTTAGAATTTTTGTCTTTTTGCTTCTCTGTGTTAACATGTAAAATTTGTGTGTTGATCTACATATTTTATGAAGCCAGGGATTTGGATTTGAAGAGAGATGAACAAGAAACTATGTAGTAGTTCTAACTGTCTCTGAAGTTACAGAACCTCCAGTTGATATGTGTGATTGCTTAGAGTAAAATAAGAAGTAAAGTCCTATTGTGGAATAGAAGCACTAGTGTAACAAGGTCCTTCTTTGATTTAACTCAAATTTTTATTTTCTTGTTTATCCTTTTGATGTATGCCTGTTCTTCAATTTGCTTTTCTACTTATAAATCATATTTTTCTGAGCTATAAGCTGTAATATCTCAATGAGCTTTCAAGTTATTTGTGAAGGAATTTTTTGACATCATCTTTAACTGATCAGTTAAATCCACAGTTATATAATAGGCACCCACTAGGAATTCAATTCTGTATACTCAAGTTATAAAACCTTTATGAGGAGAAATTTAGTAAGCATCTGTATAGCTATTTCTTCAGGAGTGCTGGACCTGAGTTCAAATCTCTGTTCTGACATTGATGAGTTGTGTCTGCAAGTCACTTACCCTCTGTCTTAGCTTCCTCATCTATAAAATAGGGGGTGACAATATTTGCACTACCTACTTCATGGGTTTGTTGTAAGAAGAATATTTTGCATACTTTAAAACACTCCATGATGGTAGGTTAATAGTTTTATATGTTCTGAATAATAACAGTAGCTTACATTTATGTAGCACTTACTATGTGTATCATTTGTAAAAGGAAGCAGTCTGGCTGCTACTTAAGAATCAATTAAGTATTGAGACTGAGCTCTAACTTACTGTGTTATTCTAATGCAAAATACTACCCTCTATAGTAAACCTTGGAGCAATCAAATGGAAACCGTACTGACCTATCACATGGGAAGGTCACAGGAACTATTAATTTAAAAATACCAAGCTGTTTTCTGCATTTCCTCCCCCCCCTTGAAGTTTTCATTACATTGAGTGTACCCTAGCTCCCAAATTCTTAACAACTTGACTCATTATAGAGCAGGCCCATTGGCTCTCCACATCTGAGGCAACTGATAAACTACCCATATAGCCTCCCTTCTGCCCCAAACCCAATCATATGGTTAGAGAAAATAGGAATTACTTCCTCTGCCAGTTTCACAAGGCATCAGATATTATTTTGGAACCAGTGTCCATAGGTCATTCCCTATAAGTTCTAAGACAATATTTGTTATGCATCTGGCAACTTTACCAAGCACCCATTGTCTATTTTACCTTTATTCTTTTCCAGGTGCACATACAATAGCCATATCTATTCCTATTTTTAATCATTTTAACATTTTTAAACAAACAAATTCTAAAAATAATTAGGTGATTTTTCTTCACCTATTCAAGGTTGACAAAGGCTTTTCCAATGCAGATATTTGTCTTAATAGTAACTCAAATTTGTGTATCACTTTAATGTTTATAAATTGCATGCTATAGACTAATATTATAAGATATTTTCCAACTTTCTATATTCTGATTGGATTATTTTACCTTGGCAGCTACCAGCTCTGCCCACTTGGAAGACCTTGCTTACCTGGATGAACAAAGGCATACGCCGTTGCGAACTTCTCTCCGAATGCCAAGGCAGAGCATGGGTGGTGTTCGTACACAGCAGGACTTGAGAGGTAAGAAGGACCAGAAGAGCCCAGGGAAAAAGGAAATGGGCAGCAAGAACCAGGTGGTTTGTATCATAATCCCATGCTTAATATAGTATGCTAGGAGACAAGATGATTTATCTTAACCTGGAATCTGTTCCTTTAATCTCTATCCTAGAGAACAAAGATAACCATAAAACTAGTACACTAAATGTCAATGCATAAAACTGCACAATTTCCAACTGGCAGGAAAACTGAGTTCTCCAAATACTATAAAAGAAGATGAAGGAGCTATATCTGGTGCAGAAGAAAGATGTGATGTCAGAAGACCTAGTGTCAAATCCTAGCCCTTCCACTTATTGTTTGTATAACCTCAGTTAAGTCATTTAACTTTGGGCCTCAATTTCCTAATCTGTAAAATAAGTGGTTTAGGTGCCTTCTGATTGAAAATGTATGATCCTATGATCTTATATGATAAATGGGGAAAATATCCTTCCTAGGATGCTGGGTTTCACAAGTAATTATTGACAAATTTAAAGCTTTATCACATTACAAATATACTTAGTTTTAAATCAATTAAGCCACAAACATTTATTTATTTATTTATTTGTTTGTTTATTTATTTATTTATTTTTAGGCAGTTGGAGCTAAGTGACTTGCCCAGGGTCACACAGCTAGTCAGTGTCAAGTGTTTGGTCTGAAGTCAAATTTGAACTCAGGTCCTCTTGACTTCAGGGCCAGTGCTCTATCCACTGCACCACCTAGCTGCCCCACCACAAACATTTATTAAACTTTTATCTCATATATAACCCCAGGCACAGAGCTAAACATTGGGGATATAAAGAAAACAGTGAAAAACAGTCCCTGCCTTCAAAGGGCTTACATTCTAATAGGAAAGATAACATGTACATAAAAAGATATATACAAGAAACATAATAAATGGAAGATAGTTGTAAAAAGGAAGGCATTAGTAACTGGGGGGACAGGGAGAGGCCTCCTGCAGAAGGTGGTGCTTGTGCTGAATATTGAAAGTGAGGGATTCCAAAAGGCACAGTAAGGAAAGGATGGCATTCCAGGAGTGGATGACAGCCATTGCAAAGACATGGAGACGGGAGATGGTATCATTGTGAGGAACAGCAAAGAGGCCAATGTAGTTGCATCAGAGGGGAAGTAATGTGTAAAAGATTAGAAAGGTAGGAAGGGGCTAGGTTTTGAAAAGCTTGAAATGACAAACAGAAAAGTTTATATTTGATCCTAAAGGTAATAGAGAGCCACAAGAGTTTATGGGGTTGGAGGATAATATGGTTAGACACATGCTTTAGGAAAATCACTTAGATAGCTGTGTGGAGGATGGATGGGAGTGGGGAAAGATTTAACCAGGGAGAACAAATAAAATGCTATATGTAGGCTAGAGGTGTTAAAAGCCTAACCTAGGAAAGTGGTCCTGTGAGTGAAAAGAACGCAGCATTGTGTAGTTGTGTAGCCTTAGGTGATCAGTCAACAAGTATTTATTTGTTAAGTGCCTGCTTTGTGCTAGACACTGAAGTAGGTGATGGGGGAATAAAAGACAAAAATAAAATAATGTCTCCCTCAAGGAGTTTACATTCTGTTAGGGGAGAAAACATGTACACATATTCATTTCAATTCAGTGAACACTTATTAAACACCTACTGTGGGCCAGGCACTATGCTAAGCACCAGGGGATACAAATAAGAAAAAGAAAGACAGTCTTACCCTCAAGGAGCTTATAGTCTAAAGGGAGAAGACAAAGATGGAAGGGGGTTGGGGGGGATACCAGGAGTACCTGGAGTGGGGGTGTCATGTTCTGTGGAGTTCATACCAAGCAGAGCTGCTAATGAAAAATGGAGTTAAGTGGAAAGCCCAGAACCCAATACTCTATAAAGTTTTGGGAAGAGTTTAATGAACCATCTTCCAGCGCTTCAGTCAGAAAGGAAAGGAGGCTAAGGAAGTTAGGAAGGTTTTAAGTATCTAAGGCTGAGTTAAACAGCATTATGAGCAAATTTCAAGTGATCAGCTTTTAGTGGAAGGGACATCTTGTTCCATGGTGTTCAGACTACATATAAGTAGATAGAAAATATATCTGTTTAGGCTTTAACAGTTTACCTTCCCAAGGCTCAGTCTGGTCATTTGTAAAATGTGGAGGTTGGACCAAGTAACTTTTTAGGTTTCTCCTAACTCTTCAGCTAAGATCCCGTGAAAAAAGTGGGAGGTAATTGCAGTGTAGAAAGCAAAGGAGGAGGCAATTAACAACTTGGAGGTTCAGGGAAGGCCTCTTGTAAGAGGTAGATCTTGAATTGACCTCTGAAGGAAGTTAGCAATTCTAAGATGCAAAAGATAAGAAAGGAGGGAGTATATTCCAGGCCTGGGGGAAAATATTGCAAAGGCATGAAGGCAGGCAATAGAATGTGGTGTGTGAGTCACAACTGTATGTAGGTAAATTTGGCTAGATTATAAAGTGTGGGAAAAGGAGGACTTTGTAATAAGGCTTTGTAAAGATGGGCTGAAATCAGATGGTAAAGGATTTTGAATGCCAAACAGAAGTGTTTGTATTTCATCCTAGAAGCAATAAGGAACTACTGGAGCTGTTTCAGGAGTGAATGGTAAGGCCTGTGGTTTAAGAGTATCGTTTTGGTGACTGTACAGAAAATAGACTAGAGAGAGTATCATTTTGGTGACTGTACAGAAAATAGACTAGAGAGGAAGAGACAGAGAATGAGCTCTATGTTGATTATATTGGATTTGAGATGAGATGCCTACAAGACTTCTGATTCAGAACTTTTCAGGAACTTAGTTTCCTCATCTATAAAATGAGCCATTCTGACTAGATAATCTCTAAGCTGTCTTCCACCTTCAACTATTATAATGCCATGACCCTGTTTTCATCATCTGGTTCTCATTATGTATGACCTGTTGCCCCTTATTCTCATCTTGATAAAGATTTTTAGATAAAGTGAACTTAGTAATTTATGTAAGTCCATATTACTACAGCTAAAAAAAGACCCATGAAAAGAGAATCAGAAATGAATGTTGTCTAGCTAGAAATCATCAAAATGTTACTTCAGTGATAGCTGGACTGGCCACATTCATACCCTAAATGAAATTGGTTAAGAAGTCAAATATGCAAAGAAGGCAGAGAGCCAAGATGGCAGAGTAAAGGCAGGGCCTCACCTGATCCCTTCCAGGTTTCCCTACAATCAACTTAAAAATGATGCTTCAAAATGAATTCTGAAGCAGCAGAACCAACAAAGGGATGAGGTGAAACAGCTTTCTAGCCCAAGACAACTTAGAAGGTTGGCAGGAAAAGTCTGTAACACTGAGTGAGAATGGAGTGCAGTCTTGCACAGGCTATGCCCTAACAAGCCAACAGCAAGCATTGAATTGGCAGCTGTGGCTTCCAGAGCTTTCTGCCCACAGACAGTAAGGGGGTTGGACAACTGGTCAGAAGAAGATTACAGGCACTGAACTAGGTGCCGCTTTTATTCCCCCAGCACCTAGTTCAGTGCCTTTGTTGGCACTGGGTACAGGACTCATATGTGGTTCAAGGTTGCAGTCACAAGGTGAGAAGGAGCACTGGTACAGTAGAGCATGCAGGGACCCTGGTCACAATTCCAGGGTGGAGAAGAGTGCCTGTGGTCACTCATAGATGAGCACAGGCCAGGAGAGCAGTGAACACACCTCTCTTTAGATCAGGGATGGGGAGCCTGTGGCCTTAAGGCCACATGTGGCCCTCTAGGTCCTCAAGTTTGGCCCTTTAACTGAATCCAAACTTCACAGAACAGTCAAAGGGCCACACTTGAGGACCTAGAGTGCCACATATGGCCTTAAGGCTGCAAATTCCCCACCCCTGCCTTAAATCATGCTATCTTGGGAAACTGAAAACTTACAGACCCCCAGAAATAGCTCTGAAAACAGCAACACAAAAAACCTGATGGCTTAGGACAGTACCCCCTCCATCCTGGGAGTAGAGCTCAACCTTAACATAAAGTTAAAAGTCAAGAAACAGGGTGGAGGGGCAGCTAGGTGGCTCAATGGATAGAGCACCGGCCCTGAAGTCAGGAGGACCTGAGTTCAAATCCGGCCTCCGACCAAACATTTAACACTTGGCTGTGTGACCCCGGGCAAGTCACTTAACCCCAATTGCCTAAAAATAAAAAAAATTAAAAAAAGAAAGAAAGAAGCAGGGTGGAAAAATGAGCAAACCAAAAAAGAACTTGACCATAGAAAGATACTATAGTGATAGATAGGGAAGGTCAAAACACAAACTCAGAAGGCAACAAAGTCAAAACAGCTACATTCAGAACCTCAAAGAAAAATGTGAATTGATCTCAGGCTCAAAAATAATTCCTGCAAGTACTCAAATAAGAGACATAGAGAAAAAAATGAGAAAAGAAATGACAGTGATGCAAGAAAATCATGAAAAAAAGAGTCAAAGAAGGCATACAAACAAAATACTAAAGAAAACAATGCCTTAAAAAACAGAATAGGGAAATGGTAAAAGAAGCTCAGAAATCCACTGAAGAAAACTCCTTAAAAAGCAGAATTAGCCACATGGAAAAAAGAGGTACAAAAATTCACTGAAGAGCTCCTTAGAAAGAAGAATTGTTCAAATGGAAAAAGAGGTACAAAATCTCCCTGAAAAAAATAGTTCCTTAAAAATTAGAATTGGGCAAGTGGAAGCTAATGACTCCATGAGACATCAAGATATAATAAAGAATTGGAAATTGAGGGGATGTCTACATGAAAGCCCTTTAAATACTTGAAGTTAGCTATCATGTTTCTCTGAGTCTTTTCTTCAGATTAAAACATCCACATTTCTTTCAACCATTCCTCATATACTGGGGACTCAAGGCCCTTCAGAATCCTGGTTCCATTCCTCTGGACACTTTCCAGTTCAGCCTCAGCAATGTCCTTTCTAAACTGTGGCACTCAGAACTGGACAAAATGTTCCATATGTGACCTGGAAGCTCTGCCTTCTTTACTGTAGCCCAAGATTGCATTTGACTTTTTTGCTGCCATATCACATTGTTGATGTACGTTGACTTTGCAGTCCACTAAAATTCCCAGATCATCTTCAAACTAACTAATATCTAACCATGCTATCTAACTATTTTGTACCTAGAAAGAAGACTTTTTTGTGTGTGTGTAAGAGCAAAACTGTGCTATGATCTCCATTAAATTTCATCTTAGATTCATCCCAATGGTCTATCCTGTCAAGATCTTTTTAGATCCTGATATTGTTGCCCACTGTTAATTACTCCTGTGAATTTTGTACCATCTTAATATTTGATAAGGATGCTACCCTATGCTTTTATGCAAATAATTGATGGAATGTTAAATATCACAAGGCGAAGCATAGATTCTTGTGACATTCCACTGTGAATACCTTTTTCCAAATTGTCATAAAATCTTTGAGTCTATCCATTCACAACCAGTTCCAAATCCATCTAATTGTGCTATCATCTACAACATATTTTCCTTTCCTTTCCACAAAAATAGCATGACAGGCTTCATCAAATGTTCTGTTACAATCTAGGTAAACTCTATAGCATTCTGCTGATGCTACGGTTTAGTAACCTTGTTGAAAAAGGAAATAATGTTGGTCTGGCTTGTTTTTCTTGCTAAAGCCAGGCTTTACTTTTCACAATCCACTGCTTCATTTTATAAATCTCCACTAACTATATCTTTAAGAATATGTTCTAGAACTTTGCCAGAAATTGAAATCAAGCTTCCTGGCCTATAGTGTACAGACTCTAATCTCTTCCCTTTCTTGAAAATCAGGACAACATATACCCTTCTCCAGTCCTGGGGCACCTCTTCACAATCTTTCAGATACTGCTGACAGTAGCCTAACAGTCACTTTCATTATATCACATCTTTCAGAACTCAAGGATGTAGTTCATTTAGGCCAAGTGGCTTGAATTCATCACAATAAGCTAGATTTTGTTTTGTCCTTTACAGTCCAAAGGTCATTCTTCTTGTCACAAAAAGACAGAAATAAAATCATTCTGAGTAGTTCTTTCTTTTCTGTTGTCAGTTATTGTACACATTAAGTAACAGTGCTGTACTTCTGTTTCAAGTGCTATACAGCAAATATCATTTGTTCAGTCATTTTTCAGTCTTGTCAGACTCTTTGTGACCCCCCACCTTTGAGGTTGTCTTGGCAAAAGTACTAGAGTGGTTTGCCATTTCCTTCTCCAGCTCACTTTACAGATGAGGAAACAGAGGCCTACAGGGTTAAGTGACTTGCCCAGGGTCACAAAGCTAGTAAATGTATGAGGTCAGATTTGAACTTAGGAAGTAAGTCTTCCTGACTCTAGCCCCAGCACTCTATCCACTGTACCACTTAGTTGGTCCACAACAAATATCATATCTGTTGTGTATATAGCATATAGCATAAAACCATATTGCAGTTCCAAAATCATTTAAGACTTAAACCACCAAATACCTAAGCTTTCTAGAAGCTGTTTACCTGAATAGTACATTACAAACTTTGGTGATTCCATCCATCTGTCTCAGAGAGGCTCCACTTGTTCATATTAGTCCTTATTACTAGAATTTACTGATTAATGGGATATGGTATTGCAAACTTCCTTCCAAATGTCTTCTTTCTTTAGGAGTTTCCCATCAAATGTTTAGATAAAGAGAACATCATTTAAGTATTGATGCATGAGAAAATGATTCTGTATACAATTAGCATTACAGAATTGGTATATTTTAATTCAAAGCTCTAGACTTAAAAAAAACTTCCTTTAGAAAGTAATATAGTATCATCTTAAATACTGTTCACAAGGGAATGATATTGTCTTGTAATAGAGTTCAAAATGCATTAACAAGCAGAAAAAACATACTTGGCAGTCAGAATTTCTGTATATTTTTGCTGGTCTGCTTGCCAAGCCTTCATAATCTGTGATTTTATCCTAAATATTTAGCATTATTGTAGAAACAGAATAAAATTATTTTCCTGGCATGCTTTTTTTTAAGTGTCACATGGTACCCTTTCATTTAAACAGCCATACAAATTTCAGTTTCATGTCTTTCTCTACTTGTGATAAAGGTAATATGTCTTTTTTAGCTTTTAAGTAATAAAGTGATTGGAAGTCTTTTTTATTATAGGAGGTTGGGCTTATCTTCTGAGTTAAGCATTTACAAGGTATTACTTGAAACAGTGGACTTTGTTAGTCTGATGTAAGCTTTGATTTAGAATGAGCTTTGAATCAAATGCTAGCCTCCCAGTTTTCAGAATATAGTGAAGAGCTGGCACTGAATGATACATGCCCTCTGGAACCTCATTATGCACTGGGTGCTATTTGATAACCATGTAATATTTCTACCTGTAATGGTAGAGCATGGATGTATTTCTAGAGATTTATTTACTATCTTCTCAAATGAAAGCCTGTCTACCAAGAAATATTTATTAAAACACCAGACTCTGTAGAGAAGATATAACAGAAATTAACGATGAAGACCTTGCCTTCAAGAAGCCTGCACTCTAATTGCTCAGCATAAAGTGGGAAGAATTGAAACAGAAGCAGCAAGAAGTAGTTTGGAAATTGGTTTGGAAGTTATTAGTGAAAACATAGTTTGCATAGGATGCACATTTCACTTAATAATTCTCCCTAATGATAATTACTATAGTGCATTGTCCTCCACAATAGAAGGCTGTGGAGTTTAGACATTATTTGGACTCTTCCACAGAAAAGCATTAACAGTGCTTAAGTCCTAACGTCTGACTTCTTCTTCTTCTTTTTTTCTTCTTCTTTTTTTTTTTTTGGTTAGCGAGACAATTGGGATTAAGTGACTTGTCCAGGGTCACACAGCTAGTAAGTGTCAAGTGTCTGGTCTGAGACTGGATGTGAACTCAGGTCCTCCTGACTCCAGGGCCAGTGCTCTATCTACTGCGCCACCTAGCAGAAGTCTGACTTCTAAATGTTCATTCTTTATCATGACTTCCCAATCCAACTGCATTTCTGACAACTATTCTAGTGAATTAGATACTTGTGGTTAACTTCTGTAAAAGACAGTTATACTGATAAAATGATCATAGGAGGCTGACAACCGCTAGGTGCCACAGTAGATAGAGCACCAGTCTTGGAGTCAGGAGGACCTAATTCAGAACTAGCCTCAGACACTTACTAGCTGTGTGACCCTGAGCAAGTCACTTAACCCTGTTTGCCTCAGTTTCCTCATCTGTAAAATGAACTGGAGAGGGAAATGGCAAACCACTCCAGTACAACAAACAATAGCAAAATGTTTAAAAAAAACAAAATAGCTAGTAACTCTTATTTCACTGCAGTGTCCTCTTCCATCACCAAAGCCTGATGTCCACTGACAACTATTTATTAAAAGCAATGTTAGAAGGTTTTCAAATTGAATTTTAAATACTTATTTTGGACCCATATTTTTTCTAAATGTAAATATCCTTGTGCTGTAATGAGGTGATTAACTGATACAGAAGGTAGATATCCGCTAAAAAATATGCTACTCTGCAATCTAATCCAATCTCCTACCCTTCCTCTAAATAGATATAGTAGCATAGATATTATAAAGAAAGTGGGAACCTTTAGCAAAAGGCAGAGAGTAGGGATGCTGCCAAAGGAGAAAAAAAGGCAATTGGTACGTATAGTCAGTCTTAAGGAGTCTGTGGAAGGTGACCTAGAAGAATAGAACACCGTCCCTAAGTTCTTGTGTTAGAATGCTTAACCATTTGTTAATGAGTAATAATGAAACTTTCTTGTACTTTCTTAAACTCTCATCAAACTATAATGCTTTAAAGGAGCTATACATTTAATTAAACGATTAATTTTCACCATAATTCAATTTCCTTGAGACTTCATTTTGTTGTATACAGGTATAATTTTTGGTTAACTGTTTTAACACATTTCAGTTTGTGGGTATTGTGGGGAGGGTACTGATTAAGGGATATTGGCAGGCCCTAGCATAAAGTCAGCATAGCCAGGAGTCAACCTGACTCTTGTCAAGACTATGAATTTAATTTTTATATGACAAAACTAATGCTTATACCATTTCTGGAGACTTTTACTTGTCTTAATTGGTAACTCTCATTATGGAGATGAATGTGTGCCATGGGGTTCAATCATAGATTTTGATTAGGGTATTTATTCATCTTGAACACCATCTGGGTGATTTTCAGATGTATAAGATGATCTTATACTTGTCACCTATGATCCTCCCCCCACCCCCAAGGACTTTAGGTTCACATAGACCTGGGCCTAGTCCTGGGAGCATGATCCCCACCCCTCCCCTCAAAAAAAAGTCTTATTTTCTCTCTTTGGCTTATTGCCCCACTTGGAGTTAATCCAAAATAGAGCTTAGGTATGGCTTATGTCTGGTTTCCCCAACAGTGGGTAACAGTGTCTTTACCATCTGCACAAGCACTCCAAGTACAACATGGTAATTTGGTATAGAATAGCCTTTATTTTACATACCACAGAAAATAAATGACATAAAAAACCTCACAGGATCCTATGAACAATTTTGTTGTAGTTGTTTGATCATTTTCATGACTCCATTTAGAGTTTTCTTGGCATGGATACTAGAGTGGTTTGCCATTTCCTTCTCCAGTTCCTCTTACAGATGAGGAGTTGAGGCAAACAGGGTTAAGTGACTTGCCCAGGTTCACACAGCTAGTAAATGTCTCAGGTTGGATTTGAACTCCCTGACTCCAGGCCAGCACTCTATCCACTGCTCCACATAGCTGCTCCCCTAGGAGCAGTACAGGAAGTTAAAACACTCATGCAGTCCATAAGACTTTTTAGATTCCTCCCAGAAGTTAAAGATACTTTGAAGGACTGCTGAACAGATACTCCTAATTCACTTTGGACCCACACCATCCAAGCAACTCACAGCAGTAATGGGACTGGCAACATCCAAATTTCATAATCCACCATGACATTCCTTTAGCCCTTCAGCTGCAAGGCAGTCCTCTGCTGAGAATCTAATCTTGAGAAGCAGCTGTTGATGAATCTTCTTCCCCAAACTCAAAAACATAAAAATATTTTGGTAACTTTTCATTTTTATGAAAAGACCATGAAACTCTACTCTCTGACTTATTCTCAAAAAAGAAAACAAAAAGTCCAAAAAAGACATCTAGGAACTGCTCTCTCAGGCCTGCCTGGGCAAGCACAGACCTTATCTATATGCTTCTTCTGAAAGTTACCCTTTTCTGGTTGGAGTGAGGGAGGGAGAAGGGAGCATCATATAGTAGAAAGAATGTTGGATTTAGAGTTACAGAATATGGCCTCAATTGTGTTTCTGCCACTTATTATCTGTGTGACCTTGGGCAAGTCTCTTAGCCTCTCTGAGCCTGTTTCTTTTTTTGTAAACTGAAAAATTTGGACTGGCTCTAAATCGTTGATCCTCTACCTGCCTCCCAACCACCACCACTTTGCTGCATTCTAGTCTGTAACTCAAAGGGAGAGGAAGCACAGGAAAAGAAAGAAGAAAGGGGGAAGGTGAGGGATGGAGCAAGACATTTTATAGCTCATTTATATTAATCACTGAGGAGGTAAGATAGGATACAACAGAGCCAGGATTCAAATCCATTACACACAACTCCAAATTCGGAGTTCTTTCCACTGAACAACCGTCTCTCCTGGTTTTCTTAAAGAACAACATTATCTGATACACTGTGTCTCTTGATCTACAAACTAAAGCAGTAGCAAACTCACAGCATCTCTCCCAAGAAAACCAATACTTGAAAATAGGATAATGAGGAGAGTGATTCCAAGTGTCAGAGAACTTCCTGGAAAAGCCCTTGTACCTTGGGAAAACAGAAGTTCATTAAATCATATAATCCTCTCACAGGCTACTTACTGCCCCTTTGGATTAGGTAGCAAAATAGTTAAAGGAAGACTCCAGAGTTATGTGAAAGAGTCCCATCATGACATCCACGTTGTTCAGATAATAGATGACTAAAAATCGTGTTTTAAGTTCAGAAGAGTAATTAACAAACCTTTTGGTAGTTTGATCCAAATTAAAGATGAAGAGAAATAGCTTTAGAAGTATCTTTTTTATCATTATTTTCTCATTTCTTTTAGTCAAAAGTGGTTTAATATGTTAAGATAACCATAGTATTTACCAAGAAATGACATAACCATTTTGAGAAGCACTTGTTAAATGACTTATTTTCACAAGAGTAAAAGAAAAAGATTTAAGCTATTTATCTCTGTGAAAGAATTTCCTAGAATACTGGCAAAAGTAAACACACACACACACAGAATCTGACATATAAGACCTCAGTCCCAAGATAGATCAATTAGAGATTTAATGAGTAGTCATTAATGGTTTTTTGTCAATCTAGAAGATCTCCATTGGGTTGTCTTAGGGATTTGTACTTGGCTCTGTGATCTTTAATATTCTTAATAATAATTTGGAAAATGGCAAAAATAGTATTCTTATCAGATTTACAGATGACATAGAGTTGTCAGGGATAGTTAACACACTGAATGAAAATCAGGACTCAAAAAGATTCTGATGATTGGGCTGAATTTAGGATAAAATGCAATAGGGATTAAAGTAAAGTCTTTCATTTGGGTTCAAAAAAATCTGCTTCACAAGTACAAGATGGGAAACACATGGTTAAACAGCAATCTGTCTGAAAAAGATATGGGAGTGTTACTGGATTGGAGGTTCAATATGAGTCAACAATATGATGTGGCAGCCAAAAAGTGTAATACAGTCTAATTCAAAGATGAATACCTTCCAAAAATAATAGGGATGTGATAAATCCATGGTACTCTGCCTTGGTCAGGCCACATCTGGATATTTTCCTCAATTCCTACCCTGAATTGAATTATTCAATACCCTGCAAGGTAGGCAGCTAGGTGAAATAGTAGATAGAGTCCTGGATCTGAAGTCAGGAATATCTGACTTCGTTATCAGGCCTCAGACACTTATTAGCTATGTGACCTTGGGCAAGTTACTTAATTTTATTTAATCAATTATAATATGGAAATAATAATAATAGAATCTACCTCCAGGGTTGTTGTGAGAATCAAATGAGATAATATTGGTAAAGTGCCTGATGCATAGTAGATGCTGTATAAATGCTAGTCAGAGATCTCATCATTTCCCTTCCAGCGCTCATTTTGGATTTCTTTGGCTTCTTTACCATACCTCCACCCCAATTACCTCCTGTCTTTTGTAGCTAACGGCTGACTTGAAAAGGTCTTAATGTTCTGTGGTACAAACTATGTAGCCTCTGAATGTAGCCTCTGAAATCTGTGTCCAAAGGTGAGAACTTGGTGAGAACTTTCAATTCACAAATAATAGAAAGTGAAGCAACAGAAAACATACTTAGAAAAGAACTGAGCAGTTCCCTCCCAATGAATTTAGCTACACAAACAGCCACATAGGATGACTTTTCAGCTTGGCCAAAGAGAGCATGGGGGTATGGTGGTGGTGGTGGTAGTTGTATCATTTCAGTCGTGTCCAACTCTCTGTGACCCTTTTTGTGGTTTTCTTGGCAAAGATCCTAGAATGGTTCACTATTTCCTTCTCTCATTTGACAGATGAGGAAACTGAGGCAAACAGTTAAGTGACTTGCCAAGGATCACACAGCTAGTAAGTGACTGAGACCAGATTTGAACTCAGGAAGATGAGTCTTCCTAACTCCAGGCCTGGCCCCCTAGTTTCCAAGGGAGCACATAGGAGGTGTGTTTGGCTAAAGGGAGCTACAGAGCGTATGTTCTCTAAGATGAGAACAAAAACTAAAGTCCAATATGACTGATAGGGAGGACGCAGTAGATGACTTTGAAGAGGAGTGTGAAATAGATAGGTCATATCAGTATATTGAATATATTCAACAGTATGGAAGGGGGGAAAGAGGAGGCTGCTACAATCAAGGTAGACTAAGACCTAGCTTTAGTGTTTAGTAGTGGACATAAAGAGAGTGGATATATGCTAGTATTTTGTGTTTTAATTAGCTCCACAATTTGTGGAAGAAGAAACATCAGGAATTGGCAACAGATAGCAGTGGGTTAGGAGGGTGAAAAGGGGACCCACAATGTGGCACCAAGATTTTCTGAGACGGAGAGAATGACATCACAAACAAATTTTAAAATGAAAGAGAAGGTCTTAAACACATTTGGTGGGGTGGAGGGGGGGGCGGAACAAAGATCATCTCTAACATTTGAATTGTCTGAGATACCCTCATGTCAATAACTAGGAAAATATGACAAGAAAGGAGAATGCTTGGGCCAAAAAGGTAGATTTATGGGATATCTATTTTGATAGTTGTGGCACATGAATAAAGAGCTCTATGCCCTTAAAGGAAGAAATAGACTCAAAATACATTCTGCATTCGAATTACACATTTCATTCAACAATTGCAAAATGGTAATATATAGAACTGTATGCACAGATGTCCTAGTATCAGGTTTAGAGCTGATAGGAACCCTGGAGGTGATCTAGTACAACCCCTTCATATAATATATTAGTTCAGAAAAGTGAGTCCCAGAGAGATTGTTACTGTCCCAAGAGTGACAAATTTAGGATCTGAATCTAGGTCTCTACTGCTTTTTCCACTGTACTCTACATCATCAACCTCATTGACTATTATAGTACAAGTGTGATGCCTCAGCAATTATCAAGAGCATTTTGGATCAAAAAGTAGACATCCTATTTCTTAGCAAAAGCCCTGCGGGTTGTAGAGACTTTGTGAAATGGGCCCCCTCATCTGGAAATGTCCCCAACCTGGAGATTTCCTTCAAACCATAGACCTGTTTTCATAAATCCCATTAGTTAACAACAACTGAGTCATAATACTGGGGAAAGTGAAGCAAGGAAGGTTTCTGTGAGAGAACTATAATTAGGACAGCAGAACTTAGGTCATTTCTCTATGCTTCATATCCAATGTTCTTTCTACTATATCACATTGTTAATTATATGCCAGTATACTATAGATAAAAATTCCAGTACAAGACTCATTTTCTATACTGTTTTCAAAAGTATGGTAAGTCACATGGGAGTACTTTAGAATCTGTACTGAGGCAGTCTGGTGTAGCTAATAGAGACCTGGCTATGCAGTCATTACCTCTTGAGATTCAAGTTTGACATGCTTCCTATGTGACCGTGGACAAATCACTTAACTTCTTGATGCTTCTAAGAAACTCTTGACACTTGCAGAGCAAATGCAGTTCTGCATTGACAGATGAAGTTTCCTGACCAAGAGTTTCTTATCCCAGTGAAACCAAAAGTCTATCCCACTTCTACCCACTCCCATGCCTGGTGACTTTGCACAGCCCTCCCTCACTTAAATCCAGTTCACTTGCATGTCATGGCATCACCTCTGTGGTGTCATGATCCTCTTGGAGAATGAAAGACAAACAGCAACAACAGCCCATGTTACACCTAAATAAATGAATCAATAAAAGAATCCATTAGACATTAGTGTAAAATTGAAATAAAATGGAGTTGTTTGTATGTTTGTGACTCTAATAAGGGAGAAGTGCTAAATGAGTTACTAGTTGCTTCTTAAATGTTGATTATCTGGCCTGCTAGTTATTAAGACAGGTCTCTTCTTCTAAGAGCCCTTTCTAATGCCTTCTGCATTAATCAGTTAAGGTCTGAGGTGTATCCAATGAGATGTTTTCTTTCTTCTTTACCTGTAACAGTGGTTATGTTGTCATTTTTTCCTGTTCCACCTTTTCACTTAAAAGACTGAGAAGCTATTATGAGCAGATAGGTTGGTGGAAGTTAGAAGGCAATTTGGCTCGTCAGATCTGTATAGTAAAGACTAGTGGGGAGACAAATGGAAGTATGTTTGCTTAGGGCTTCAGTAGATCCCTCAGTTTTGCCTACAGTCAGCAGTTAGATGTCTGTACCAGCTCTGCTTTAGGATTCAAAACTAAATTCAGCAGAAAAATCTTTATTATCAGAATTGAGGGAAAACTATTAAGTCTTTTTACATTTATAAATTCATAAATTTATAAATTTTAAAGCTATGATCAAAATAATAAGTCAAATTGCACATTTTCCCCATGTTTATCAAAACCCCTAGAGGTCTAATTTGAAAGTTGAGAGGCCAAGATAGAGCAATAATTGAGACCCTTAGCACACTGGAAACTAGTTGACATGACAGAGAAAAAGCAACACCAATGGCCTTTGCAAAGGGATCACATTGCACTAATCTACCCTCAGCTAC
>NW_020954579.1:12171917-12344337 GCF_900497805.2 Vombatus ursinus
TGTGTGTGTGTGTGTGTGTGTGTTTGTATATATTTGATTTACATATTCTTTTAAATATACATATATGTGTACACACACACAATACACAGTACTAATTATATTTGAAGAAAGAAGTGTCCAAAAATTGGTCCTGGAGTATAAAGCTGAAGCAAAGCAGGACTATTGAGTAGACAGATTCTCAGAGCTGCCGTCTCTCTGTCCATATGTCTGTTAACCTGTCTTTAGTGAAGCTTCCAAGAAAAGAAGGCTGCTTGCTCAACTTCCGTGGTACTAGCCTGAGTTGAGGGTATAATAATATTGTTCAGATCAATATACTTTAGTGTATCTGTGGTTTCAGGTACATATCCCCTCTATACCACAACTTATCCACATCTCATCCTATGGAATTCTTGTCCGTGGTCTCTCATAGATAATCCTGAGAAAATTGACTCAGCATCCTCCTAGAAGCCTTCCCTCAAGTATTTTTTTTAGATGTTGGTACCTGTGTAACACTTGGTCTGTTTGTCATCACTAGTTGTCTCTACATGTCTATTGCTAAGAAAAAAAAAATTACATGTTGAACTTAAAATTCAGCAGTGGAATTAGAAGTCTCTTCTTAACTACTCCCTTTTTGTACCAATAATATGGCAACAAGAACATTTTGACTTCTTGTTTAACTGCCATGGGGGTAGGGGGAGGACCACCATCAATAAACTCTGTCAAGTTAAATTTCTGTCCAGCTCCAGCCTTGTTGCTCCATAATTGTAAATCATAATGCCTTCCTTATCCCCATTTTTCTCTATTTCCCTTTCTGATTGTCTAGCCTCGAGTTAGGTCATTCCTTCTGCGCTGTTTTTATCTGGTCCAGATTCACAGCCTATATAATCATTATAGATTGTTAAAGATTATTTCAAGAATGTCTTATGTGGCTAAAGACTCAATCCCAAATAAATGTCCTCAACAGAGAGGAACATTTAGTAAAATTATGAATTCTGCTTCTGTTTATATTTCTGTTACCAGGGATAATTGTATTGGTAAGAGTTTCCATCTTAAATATTTCACCATTTTTTTTATAGCATAAAGAGGGACTGACGAATGATAACCCAGTTTTTATGAACAGGTGCAGTGTGCCCAACCTGATGCAACCCTCACATGGACTCTAGAGCTCATACAGGTATTCTTTGACAGTTTCCCCTGTTTACCAAGTAGTAAGAAAAGGGAACTCTCTAGTTGTCAAACTGGAGCTGAAAAAGTATACAAAAGACTTCCATGGTGGCAACTCAAGTCTTTCCTTTTTTGGCTGAGATGGAAAGAAGACATACTATAATCCTCTGGGTAGGAAGATGGATCTTGGGATTTCCCCACTTCGGTTGACATGTGGCCTATTTATATATGGCACATCTCTTCTTTGCCGCTTTTGTGTTGGTTCTTTCCTATTTTTAGGCACAGGAGTATTGGAGACAACTATGACCTTGTGAGATCTGGAAGGTTGGAGGAGCAGAAGGCCATTGATAGAAGTCCCTTCTAGAGTTTTCTACCAGTCAAGACATGTGAGGCACTAACACAGCCCCAAGGAGCAGTAGCTAGCCCAGCCAAGATGCTGCTCACCATAGACTGCAGAGAGTGATGATATTGGGGCACTAATCACTGATACTGGAGGGTATCAATGTAAGGAAGATACAAATGGTAGCTGGCAGTTGATATTGGGGAGGGGATTGAGCCATGAATATCATGTAACCAATTAATACAAATTAGCTTTTTCAAAAAGGTGTATTTACTAAGAAGACACAGCAAGAGTAGAAATATGAATATTTCCCCTCAATGCCAAAGGGCACACTTTACCCTGTGTCACTTTAGTTCCTGGGAGAGTAGGCTCAAATTAACATTTAAACATTTGCCCCACCAATTTCACTTCCCAAAGACCCAGCAGTGTGCTAGCAAATGTTTAATACTGGCTCTTTGGGGGTAAAAATGAACACAGGACACACTTTAAAGGTTAATGTGCATTATTGAAATTTTCTCTATCCGTTTCTTAAGTTGAAAACCAAAGGATTTTGTTATGAGTCTTTCTTGATTAGGCAGTCAACAGTATAATAAATGAAGCCCTGATTTGTAGCATTTGCCATTTTCTGAGGAGTAAATTCTCACATTGAAAATTGAACATTTAGCTCAAGACCTGGATCCAGCACACATCTGCAAATACCACTGGATAAGTCACTCTTTGCAGTGTGTGATAAGCAGCATCTGATGGGGCTAGCTCTTCCTCCTTGGGGCATGCTGATGCCTCACATGTCTTGGCTGGTAGTAAACTCTAGCAAAGATTCCTTCCCATCAGTGGACTCTGTTCTTGTGACCTTCAAAGCTCACAAGTTATAACTGTGTCCAATATTCCTTCCCCTGAAAATAGGAAAGAACTAACATCAGGAGGCAAAGAACTTGGTACCCATGTAGATACCGGTCACATGTCAGCTTGGATTAGAAGGCCCACTCAAAGGTTGACAGTAGGTCTTTCCTCCATCTCAACTAGGAGAGATTTGAGGTACCATCCTGGAAATCTTTCATGGGCATCTTCAGCCCCAGCTAGGCATCCAGTTGAAGAGGCCTTTTTCTTACTACTTGGTAAGCAGAGGAAACAACAACCTATGCAAGCTCCAAAGTGCGTATTTCATCAGGCCAAGCTCATTGCTCCAGTTCATAAGGTCTGGGCCTTCATCGACCAATCCCCCTTTATATTACATAGGAGCTAAGGTCAACAAACAACTTTAAACTCTAACAGCTATAATCAAGACAGATATTACCGTAATAAACAGACTGAAGAATAAAGCAATAAACAGAAATTGGTTCATGAATTTTCTAATTATTTTGTTAGTCTTTGCATTGATGTACATGTTATCTGTTCATGTTTCCCTCCACACACATTTTCCACAAATAATATTTTTTAAAAATTAAAGTCAAGAAAATAGTTTTCCTATGTAATTTCCCCAACCCACACTTTTTTTTTTCTTTGAAAGAGGGCAAGCCAGATGCTGGCAGAAGCCTATCTAAGCAGGCCCTGTTGCAGTATATTTCAGGTTAAGTGAAAGAAGTTGCTTACTGATTTTTGCTATTGGTAACAACTGAGAGAAGGAACTATTGAACAATTATTCTTCTACTCCTTTCTTGGAATGAAAATATCATGGAAGGTAAAGAGAAGAGTCATGAAAATACTGTTCAATTGAAAAATACATAAAACTGTAGAACTTTAATAAAAATGTGCTGCTGATTTTGTATGTTTGTGATGCAACTCAACAAAATCCTCTCGTTTTCAAGACCAGTGAACTATCTTTCCTAAGAATGTGACTGACTCTAGAGTTAAAAATAAGACTCTCCAGAAACTAATCTACTTGTCTTGCTTAGAAGCCTAATTATTTTAGCAATGGCAACAAAACTCATAATAAATGTATCACTAACATTAGATAACCACTTTGGGGTCCAGGTAGCTGGGCATTATACCCACACCTCTACTCTGACCCCAAGCACATGTTCCTAATTGGAATCTTGGAGGAGCACAGAAGGAATCCTGGAGGAGAATGGGAGGAAACACTCTCTTTTCTCATTCATTTTTTCCGTGGCTTGTTGAACTTCCACCCCTATATCTTGGAGCAGTTTACTTTCAGTTTAGGTTGGGTGAGGGGCTAAAGATAACTATACTCAATATAAAATACATATCAGGCATTTATTTACACTCACGAAATACTAAAAGACACAAAAGACTCACAGCATACATTGATGAAATAACTTAAAACACAACTCAGTAACAACTTCTGTTAAGATCTTTTGGAAGGCTGATAGGCAGACTTCATCTAAATATGAAACTGTGCAGGACTGCTGATTAGTCATTTTACATTTTACCTCAGCTCTAACCTATGTCCCTCAAAGTCCATATCTTCAGGCAAACCAGGACAATGACTTGGCCTCCTCCTCTTGTTGCTGGCTGACTTTTCCAGTTCAGAAGTTTCCATTGCTGCCATTTAGCTCCACTCATTGGACCTGACACCTCTAAAGTCCACAAACTTAGACATATCCAACTCAAGAATGATTTTCAATCCCCTCCTCAGGCAAAGAAAAACAGAAGAGGAGTGTTGGACGTGGTGACCAGGGATATGCAGTCAGTGTCTTTGCAGTGTGTGATAAGCAGCATCTGATGGGGCTAGCTCTTCCTCCTTGGGGCATGCTGATGCCTCACATGTCTTGGCTGGTAGTAAACTCTAGCAAAGATTCCTTCCCATCAATGGACTCTATTCTTGTGACCTTCAAAGCTCACAAGTTATAGCTGTGCCCAATATTCCTTCCCCTGAAAATAGGAAAGAACTAACATCAGGAGACCTGTGTTCAGGTCTCTGTGACCTAAGGAAGCTGAAAGGAGCGTAAGAAGAAGAGGTTTTATATGAAAGGAAGTCTGCTTAAAATAGAACAAAGTTTCTACAGTACATAAAGGAAGAGTTGGGTAGGGGCCTGGAAGGAAAAAGGCTGATGTGTATATATAAGGAAATAGCTGGGTAAGGGAGTTTTGATCTGGTTAGCCTACAGCTCAGAATCTCAAGTATTGTCCATCAGGCAGTATATTGTCCTTAATGTTTTAATTATTATTCCCTGAACAGGAGGTGATGATTGGGACCGGGGTAGGAGAATGGGAGGCAGGGAAATGGCAAGATGCTTACATTGGTAAAGTCCTAGATGGTATGAAACTCCATCAGGAACCATCTAGATAAAGAGTGTTGAAGTAACGTTTGACTTATTCATCCCGAGTTGCAGCTCTTTCTCACCTTCCTGGATCTGTTGGAAATGTGGTATATTCTTGGCTCTTTACTTTATAGGTACCATATGGATAAAAAAAAAAATGATCTTGACAGCTGTCTTGACTCCAATACATGTTTGTGACACTAGTAATAGTGGAAAAAAAAAAGTTGAAAGGAATGTAACTTGCTGCCTGGGCTCAGGTGCTAACATACTTTACACAACGAAGAAGACCTCACATTGCCACTCTCTGCTCACCAATAACCCTTCCACCAGGCCAAACACAGTGAGGTCCTTTCTCTGTCAAAATTGTTAGAGGCTGTACTGCCACTGCAGACTATGACAGCAGACAGTGCCAGTGGTTTAAAACCGTGCACAGTCAGAGCAGCTATCAATTTGTTTTTAAATTGATTGCAGTATGATAAAAATAATTGTATTCCATAACTGTTTTTAATATTCTCTTTGTTTTGCCCTCACTGTAAAAGCCTCAGTGACCACTTTGCTCAGAAACAGTCATTTGAAGCAACAAATGTTTCCATACGTAACTTTGGGCCCAAAGGAAACAAGTGCCAAAATAAAAAGGTCAGATTGTTTGGCTTATGTTATATGAAAAGAGTCCAACAAAAAAAAAATCCAAAAATAGTCCTGTTATGGACTAAAGGCATCTCCCCTTGTAGATATTATGTGACAGTTCTCATAGCAAGCAGTGTTTCCAAGATTCCCAAAGTAAATCATTCTTATTTCTTGATTATGTTTTGCTATCAGCTATAGCATTGGATGATTTCAGTCCCACCTGCCTTTAGTTCAGTGTTCTGATTTGAACAAAACAAAACAAAAAAACCTCCATCTTAAATCTTCTGGAATAGTTATAAACAAAACAAAATTATGACTGTTTCTTGAAGTATCACACATTTTATATCTCTTGCCATGTTTACCATTTACCCTAAGTCCTGTGTTCTATGATTCTTCCTTCTAGTGCGGTTTGCGCCATATAGACCTCCAGACATCTCCCTGAAGCCACTGCTCTTCGAAGTGCCCAGCATTACCACAGAGTCTGTATTTGTTGGCCGAGACTGGGTTTTCCATGAAATAGATGCTCAGCTACAGAGTGAAAATGCCAGCGTGAACCAGGGAGTAGTGATTGTTGGAAACATTGGATTTGGCAAGACTGCTATCATCTCTAGGCTGGTGGCCCTCAGTTGCCATGGTACACGAATGAGACAGATTGCCTCAGACAGTCCACATGCTTCTCCTAAACGTATGTACTTTTTGGTACAGAACTCTATGCTATGCGGCATTCTTATCATCCATATACTAGTATGTGTGTCCTTCTCATTTGATCTGTGAAATCTGACCTCTGTAAGAACACCCTTAACCCAGAATGAACAGAGAGAATTTTGTGTTCAATTTACATTTAACCTACATATCCAACAGTCCTCCATGGCCAAAATGCTCCTGCCCATGGTGATTGTGTCTTAGTCCTAGGATCACAAGCTTATGGCTAGAGAGCCAGAAGGGAAATGCTGGAGTTCAGTTTGTCCAACCCTTTCATTTTGAAGATGCAAAAACTGAGGCCTGGAGAAGTAGAGTGATATTTCCTAGGTCATACAAAGGGAAGCAGAACTGAGATATGCACCCAGGTACTCTTCCTCTGATGCCAGCCCCTTTATAGTATAAAGTAACCTCCCACATTTAGTCTAATTGCAACTTTCATGAAAACCCTGCTTATGTCCTTACCCTGCTGGTTGCATTATGAGCTTTGAATAAAGAGCATAGCAGTTGCCCACAGATCCTTTTCACACTTCTGTTTTGCTTTCTGCTCCCTTGTTGTTGAAACCTTTACTCAGTCTGAGATCTTATCTCTGCATGCAACAAAACAGTATAATCTGTTTACTGCCTTCATTTCCTGACTATTGACATGAAGTGTTGCATTGCTCAGGATCGGCCATCATCCTTGAAATTTTCTTCTGCTTCCTTTTTGAAAAATTGCTATGTTCTCTTCTGTATTCATTCTTCTCCCCCCTAGCCTGGCACAGCCAGGGTGTAAGAAAAATGGAGATAAAATGACAACCTTTAGAAACCCTGGAGGAAGGCAGAATAGCCAGTCCTCTGAGCAGGTCCAGATACTACTTCCCCCTTCCCCACCCCTTCTGTCTTACTTTGGTATCCCCCATGTTAGCAGCTCAGAAAATTAACCCAGGAAAGGTCATACTCATTTTTATATGAGTTTTACCCTTTAGAATGACTAAGGCCATGCCTACTATACATGTGTAGTTAGAGATATAAATATATCTTACTGAACTGATTGATCTTACTGATCCATTTCTGCACAACTAATTGAAACAACTGTTACATTTGACACAGTTAAGATGATTGAAAATCCCTGAGTTATCAATTTTCCATGTGCTGCTGGGTTTTAAATTTCTCTCATCAGTAAGACCTGTGGGGTGGATGAATTGGCAGAGTGTAGAATAATGGGTTCATTTGTATAGGGTTTGTCCTGTCCAAAATGATAGTGGGAACTGTTTCTGTTAAACGGGGGTCCCATGTCAGTGTTGTCTAGAGAGGTGATTTTTTTTTTTTGGTCTGGCCTAGTGTCACATATGCATCATGAATAAAGGCCAAATTTGGGCAAATGTCTTCATGGACTAATCAATACAACTGTTATTACATGTGTGATATTATGTGTGTGAGAAAGAAAGCTCAACCTGGAGTCAGAATTCTCATCATCTTAGAGTTGGTTCTCATCTTGGCTTCAACATATTGTTGTATATCAAAGGACAAGTTACTCTGGGTCTCATTTTGCTCATCTATAACATGGGAATCATTAAGCTTGCATTGTCTGTTTCACAAACTTACTATGAGAAAAGTGTGTAAACCTTAAAGCCCTGCAGAAACAGAAAGTTATTATTGTGTGAAAAAACTGAATGAGGATGTTATGGAAATGTAAAACATTTACAATTCACAAATCCTTGTGATATTCAGATATATTCTCTTTTACTTGTAGCCAGTAATGACTATAATAGAATGAGATAGTAATGATTGTCATTGACTAAAAAAATAAGGGAAACCTAGATAAACAGATTTTCTAGTAGTTGTCTGAATTTACATCTGTGATATAGATATGTGTGTATATATAATTTTCATGTATATTGAATGGATGCAAAGACATGAAAAGTAATTACATATATCCAGAATGACAGCCCTGCAACCAAATCAGAGAAACAACACAACTGCCTACTTTTTCTTTTTTTAAGTTTATTTTTTCAATTAACAAAAATTGACTTTTTCTCCCTCATCAAAAAAAAAAACTTGCAACAATATGATTAGAAAAATGCAAATTAAAGCCACTGTTACGTTCCCAATTCATCCATCAAATGGGCAAAATTGACAAAAAAAAAAAAAGAAATGAGAAATGTTAGAGAGGCTGCAAGAAAACAGACTCATTAATGTACTGTTAGTGGAGCTGTGAATTGGTCCAGTCATTTTAGAAAGCAATTTCAGAGAGCAATTTTCAGAAGTTTTTTAGAGGAGAATATTCCACAACTCTTCCTAGAAAGAGGTTATGATCTCCCAATTTGCCACTTGGAAGTTCACTTTCTATGTTGTGATTTAGAGCCTCTCAGTCATTTTCCTTGCATTTCAGTGTTTCTACAGGTATTTCTTTTCTCAGCAATTTAAAAAAAAAATAAAAATCAATTTCCTGGTTGTATATGTGCTATATATTCAAACTGCACTCTCCATCTAATTCTACAATAAGTTTCATTAGCAAAGTACAAGAAACCTAAATCCAGCACTCTTTCTGTATCTCACATGCACAATTATAGTTATAACTATTATTCTGTGTTAGTAGAATTCTGCAAAGAACCTTTAATTGATGAATTTGTTAAACAGTGCTCCCTTTTCATGAACGTTTATCCATATTTGGCCTTTAGTAATAACATATGTGCCACACTAGCCCAGACAAGCACAAGTAGAAAACCAAAACCACCTTTCTAGGCAACACTGACATGGTATCCCTGTTTAACAGTAACACCTTCCACTGCCAATTTAGGACAGGAAGGACCCAATACAAATGGACCCAGTATTCTACACTGCCAACCCATCCATCCCATAAGTTATACTGATGAAAGAAATTTAAAACCAAGTAGCACATGGAAAACTGGTAAGTCAGGGATTTTCAAAACACACACACACACACACACACACACACACACTCACCCAAATGTTTTAAGCCTTTTGGGAGAGTGTGTGCGTGTGTGTGTGTGTGTGTGTGTGTGTGTGTGTGTGTGTGTGTGTGTGATCACTTTAAAGGGTAAAACTCATAAGTGAATATGACTCATTGGAGGAACCTTTACTGGGTTAATTTCCAGGGCTAACATGGAGAATACTGAAGCAGGACACGGGAAAATTATCTTGCCTAAAAAGTTAGGTCATCAGAACTATTTTTTTGGCTTCCTCCAATGTTTCCAAAAGTTGGACCAAAGGACCATGAATCTGTTATCATAAATAGGAAGGTGATATTTAGTCTCAAAAGGAAACATAGTCAAGGTAATTGAAAGAGTACTGGACTGGAAGTCAAGACTGATTTTACACACTTATGTGTAAAATGGTTTCTCATAAGTATATTGAGGAGGTTGAGTTAGTTGTCTTCCAAGGTGCTTTTCTTTTCTCTGATTCTATGAACATGCTTCTTCTGCCAAAAGTAATTTCACATCCCTATCTGGTCATCTTACTTGCAATGTTTAAATATCCATAATACTAAATCATTTTTATCTGGGTAGTCAAAAAATGTAACATTTTGAGTGGGTTGAAAAGAAAACCAGAACACTGATAGAATATAACTTTGGATCTTGCATGACCAAGAATCAGCAAGGAGATCTGCATGAGCCTAAGGGAGAAACAGCCTACTATGCTTCGAAATCAAAAGCTCAAACAATCTAATAGAAGCTGGGCTTCTGATTAGTGAAATCCAATGAGAAGAATCTCTTGACCCTCTGCGTTCAGAATCTTTTCTCTTGTGTATTTCCCAGAACACTGCAACACTCTTTTAGATTGAATTGAGAGTCTCCTTTTTTGGGACATCACAAAAACACTTAGATTCACTCTGATTTTCTATCAGAAATCTTGAGAAAGCATCTGTGGGACAGAGTATGTGGAAAACACTAATCAGAGTAACCTGGCCACAACTGTTTCCTGCATCTTAGAGATCTTTTAGAATAATTTCTGTTCTTGTCCAAATTACAGTTTATTTTTTATTTTTTTTCGGTCACATCAGCAGTGCAATTGGACCCAAAGAGATAAGGCAGGAATGTGACCCTGAGATGATATAAAGCATCCTTTGGGTATAAGTTTTACTAAAAAAGTTAAATAGTCCCTGATATTTTACTGTCAGCAACAGTATTTTTTAATAAGAATGGTGTGCGTAAAACCAGCCAAGTATTAGCAAAATGGGACTGATGTGAGGCTCAGATTGGTTTTTGTTTGAATGATCTTCCAACTAAGTATTTTCAGAAACTCATGGGACATTCTCACCCTTGGCCATTGACAGCAGTGATACAACTGTGGTAATGAAATGAATGGAAGTTCCCAAAGTTGCCCTACTGGGAGCTCCCTGCGTAACTCTGCCTCATTTACCATTCATTTTTCTGTCTTTGCCTCCTCTACTGTCTTCAGTGCTACTGTGGAAGAGATGAATTAACTTAGGTACTGTAGCTGCTGGCTCTCTCCTTCCCCCATAGGCACATCACCTCAGCTGACACCCCCTCCCTGTCATTTCCCTGGGCCTGCAGAGCAGGCCAAAGGAGGGAGCAAGAAAGCAGAGAAGTTGCCAAGACAGGCACTGGGCTGTCATCCTGTTTCCCGCCTACACTTTTCCTTTACCTCTAGCACACTCTTCTTTGCACAAAGAATGCACACACATGGCACATTTTGTGGGAAATGATGTTATAGCTTACTCAGACATTAACATATGGCTATAATATTTACATAAGTTAAAGATGCCCAAACTATATATCTGTTCCCTACCCCCAACAAGCACACACACACACCATTAATAGCCCCATTATTTTCCTTAGCTTAACTTGACATTTATTAACAGCTGCCAGTGCCCTTTGTAGGAGAATAAAGGAGGTGGATTAGGGATGCAGCTGCTGAAGGAACAGCCCCTACTTTCTCCCACTCTCATCTCAGCAGTTTGGTATGCCATTTTCCCCCGCTTCCCACCTGCTGACTTCCTATTGCATCTTCTGTGTTCTCATTGTTCTCTTCCAGCCTAATTGGACACAAGCTCCCCAGGCAGAGGGGAAGCAGTCCTAAGATTCAAGAGCAAGGAGGGTTAAAGTACCGTAATACACACTTTTTAGGTGACTTAAAGGTAGAAAGGAGAAGATAGCGGAGTTGAAGCAGTGGCTACCAGTCCCTGAACTCACATCATTTCCACCTTCTAGAATGGCATCACAGTTTGTCATCAATAATAATAACTTACATATAGTACTATCTATATACCAATCTTATGATAGAGGTAGTGAAATTATGATTAATCCCATTTTACGGATTGGAAACCATCTCAGGTTGTGACTTGCCCAAGGTCACATCATATCTGGGCAAGTGTCAGAGTCAGAAGGCAAAAGGTCTTCTGAATCCCAAGACCTACACACTCTCCACCGTTTCAGATGGAATCCCAAAGTACTGAAGCTTTTTCCTCTCTTTCCAAAGTCTCTGAAAGTGCTCTCTAGGGGCCTTAGCCACTTACTTACCCACCTGGTAGTGGGAAGTGAAAAAAGGCTTGCTGAACTGAATTGAATCTCACGAGGAAGGGAGCAGATTAGACAAACAAGAGAAGCAGGCAGCTCCATCCTCTTGCTCTGCCTTCATTTCCATGGTGCTGACCACCAAAAGGCAGTTATGTTGGCATCCGCTTTTAAGGTGGTGTACACATTTATGTACAGTGAGGTGTGGATCAATTAGGATGAAGTAAAATGATTAAATTTATTGACTTATATAATAAAATTTTACAGCTTTTTACATCTTTAAGAATTTTTAATATATAATATGTCCTTTTTTGCTACATTCAATTGTTTTACACAATTTTGGCATTGAGTCCACAAGATTTGACATATTTTAAAATTCTGAATGAAATCGCACTTTTATTATATTGGATATTAAGTATATCTTTGAGTAACAGTCCTTTTTTTCCAAGTCTAGTCTTGGTTATAGACCTTGAATTTTCAATGTAACTTAAAGTGAGTTTTCAGAGTATTGAAGCATATTTATTTATATATCTCATGGATAAAATGCTTAACCTTTGTTGGCATGTGTGGTGTATTGCATATGACCATATTGTAGTATTCATTTTGCAGTATTGCATCTCTGTTTGGGAATTTCTATAATTCTAGTATAATTTTCTTTCTCAGTATGTCAGTATATTTGTTGAAGTTCATCATTCCCTCAATTAAGTACAAGACTTTTAGGTCTACTGAAAGTAAAACATTTTTAAAGCATTTATGAGTGATTTTTTTTTTTTTACTGTCTGATGAAGATGCCCAGATCTTCTATAATCATTTCGACTTTTGAAAATGGTTTTGGTGTTGGCATTGAATGAAAAAGTGAGTTTCATCAGTAAAAATCACATTATTCCTTCTTTAGTCATTGAGTCTTTGAATTGTCTCACCTATAACAACCATTGTTTTCTTCATAACAATGATTAGCAGGGTTTTTTTTTTACTGGTCTTCTTACTGTTCTTCCACCTTCAAGCAGACTCTGCTGCACTGTAAAAGAATCAGTGATAATCCATCTATGTGCCACTTTCCTCTGAAGAGCTCACCTTGTTTTCTGAAGATTTATTGGGCTATTTCATAACAATAGTTTTCAGTTCTTGTTGTTTTAATTTTCAAACGCTCTTTCCTTTGTGCTTTGGTACAATTGTTTCTGTTCTATTTTGGCCTCGAATGATTCTTGAAAGACCTGACTTCCTTATACTAACAGAGACTTTAATATCTCTAATAGTAATTGAAGTGTACTCTTTAATAGCTTCAACTTTTCCACATATTTTCTTGGAGTAATATGCATTCTTTAAAGCCACAGAATTAAAAACTCAACAAAAGAGAACAGTGAAACAGATATGTACAGTATGAAATCCAGCCCTCAGCTGACAAAGAGCCAGCAAAAGGTGAGAAAACCAACTGTCTGGCTTCACCTGATCAAGGTCAGATATTCTCAATGTCAGCCATTCTGTTGTCAGTACAGTCACATTCCTTGCAGATAATATACTCAACATTTACTAAGGGGCACAGAACCTAAATTCAGATCCCACTTTGCCTCTTACAGCTTGTGTGACCTTGGTCAAGTTATTTCATTATCTCTGGTCCATAGCTTCCTCATCTGTAACCTATAGTCCTCAAGTGAAGACCATAGGTGAGCCCCAAGGTCCCCTCAAGCTCTCAGTCCTCAGTCCTGTGAACCACTGTAGCAGTTGTTAAGCCCATTTCAAAATCTTCAGACCTCAGTTCTTTCTCACATCAACTTCTCATTGCTTTAATCCAGATGTGGATGCCAACCGAGAGCTGCCACTTACTCAGCCACCTTCTGCCCATTCTTCTATCACCAGTGGAAGCTGCCCAGGAACTCCAGAAATGCGCAGACGACAAGAGGAAGCTATGAGGAGACTTGCCTCACAGGTATAGTAAGGTTCCACTGGCATCAGTCTTCTCGTAATATTAATAGGGGAAAATAGCTAGTCCCTTAGAAATAAGTAGGATCTTGTAGAGCTCTGCCACGATGATGAGAAAGGTTGCTCTAAAGCTCACCATCTTTGCTATTCCTAGAAAATGATTTCTAATTCTTAAAATACTCTCTGGATGTGTTTCCCTGGTGCTGAAGAAAGGGAATGACCTAGGTAATATCTTCTAGGTTTCTAAGTTTTATTTATAATAAGGGGCAGATGGAGAGAGAAGTTCAATACCAAATTCATCCTGAATCACATGGTCAGCATTATTCTAGAACATGGAGTAGTAGAGTTAGAAGGGATCTTAGTGATCATCTTATCCGTTTGGGTGAAATGACTTGTCCAAAGGTCACCCAGATAAGCAGCAACAGATCCAGAACTCGAAACCAAATTATCTCTCCCACTTCGATGTTTATTCTGCTACACTATTTTGAAGATCCCATGTCTAGCCAACACAACTCTTCTCAATGTTTAATCTGAGTCTATAAGTAATACAATGGAGGTCGAAAGTTGAACTTTGCCATGTCTTGCACGTGGTTGATTTTTCCCTTTCTTCCTTTTTGTGAAAGCACCAAACACACACTTAATATAGTCTACATGGTTATATTAAGAAGAGTAAACATTTTTACTCTAGAGTTAAGCTGAGGGCTAAAAAAAATCTTAGCATTTTAAGGGCACACAACACTTAACGTTGAAGAGCAAGGAAATATACAGGTTAATATGTGCTCAGAGTGAAGGAAGTGAGAGGAAGGAAGAAAAGAGAGAAACTCTCCAGATTACTTGTCCTTCCCAAAGAAGCACTTATATTTATATTTTGTCTTCTCAGAAAAGTACCAAAAATTGTCGGTAATTGTTATTCCCTTATTATGATTGTGCATTAAGCTCAGCAAAGCAACATAGACGTTCTGAATAAACTAAATTATTAACCACTTCAAAAACCAAATTCAGTCACTTGGCAAAATCACTTAGACTCTCTGTCTAGCAATAATAATGTAACAGGGGACTAGGCTCTCTCTGTAATAACCTTCACAGATAACCTCAAATTGAATAAACTGGAATTTCTAACAGCCACGTAATCTTGGATCTTTCTATGGGTAGGTGGTCTCAGATTCCAGTTCTTTTATGTAAAAAGATGACTGATACCTGTACTCCCCAGCCTTGTCACATTAAAAAGCAGCTCATAACATTATAAACCTCCCATCCCCACTGTGACCAAATCATTCATAAATAGGATTTTGGAAACAGTTATTTCTGAAATTTCCCAAACGCTACTATAATAGAATCCTGTTTATCTAGCCTCTTCCTGTAAGAATCTTTGGTTCATCTAGGTGTTGAGCTGTGTGAACTGACATGTGAAAAGTAGTTCATAGAACCCAAGAGAACAAAACGATTCACCTTGGATTCCATGCCTGGTGGAGAGTCTAAGTGTCACAAATTGTACAGTGTGGTATCTTTCCACTACTATATGTCACATCTGTCCAGTTCTTTACCTGGGTAGAAGGGCCCCAGATGCCTCTCAGAATCGTCTGAAGCTTCATGTGCCATTCTATGTTCAATTAATTTTTTTTTAAATAGGCCAGTGCTCAATATCAGTTAGTGAGTTGCACATTAGTGAGTATCAATATCCATTTAAAGAATAATGACTTTTCAGTTGAGTGTTAGCATCTTTCCTAATGACCAAATAAATTAAACTGTGTGGTGAATTTAAAAAAAACAATGTCCCAGAAAAATGAAAACAAAACAAACCTTCCTCTTTTCAGTAAAGAGATGGGGTGCTACCCTTTGCATAGTAAAGAGGCAGGAGGTAGAATGTGCTATATGCTCTCAGGCACAATGCTATATTGGTTGGTTTTGCATAAATATTTTTCCTTATTAAAAGGAAATGACTATGATGGAAAAACCAAATGCAACAAAGCATCTTTTAAAAATAATTTCAACTAAACCGTCTACCTTCGAAGGTAGGGGATAGCCACATATCTGTATGTGTATAGACACAGATACACATAGTATACATGTACATATGTGTATATGTATGTGTATATATCCATACTTAGATTAAATATCATATAATAAAAGTCTTTCCTAGAGCTGTCAGTCTGGATATATGAGACTATATACTATAAATGTTTCAGAGCAGCAGCCAGATATCTAGTATCAAGTCAACAGCAAAACGTTAAAAATACATTCTTTAAACATAACACTTTTCAAGGACAGTTAGGTGGTGCAGTAGATAGAGCTTTGGCCTTGGAGTCAGGAGGACCTGAGTTCAAATCCGGCCTCAGACACTTGACATTTACTAACTGTGTGACCCTGGCCAAGTCACTTAACCCGGATCGCCTCACCACAAAAAAAAAAAAAAAAGCCCCACTTTTCAGCTTAGTTAGAGTTTGGATGAGATAAGTATTAAAAGCATACTTTAAAAGCTGTCTTATTAATATATTGCATAAACTTCTTAGAAATAGACCGACTTATTGTACTGCTTGGTTTTTATCAAAACCTCAGAATTATTTCATGTATCAAAAATGTTTTGCTGATTCTTAGGGAGTCAAATTAGATGTGCTTCATGGAAACATGGTTGAAGTTAAAATTATTTCTTTTTCTTTATTAATATATAACTATTAAAGTAGTAGAACAACTTAGCAGCCTTTCCTAGACTGGTGGATTGAAGTATTAAAAGCAAAAGTCTCTGTTGGTTTTTAATGCATTTGTAGCCAAATGGTCTCATATGCAAAACTGCCACCAGGAAAGGAAAAATTTCTAAGAATGTCTGCATGGTTGCCTGAGGTGAAGCTTTTTTGTTAGCTTTGGGAATTTAACATGTAAACTCTTCCCATTTGAAAGATTGTTATGCTGGAAATCAAAACCTAATTCAGTGTTGCTCCTTAGCTTGGTGACTAACCAGTTAAAGTAGGAGTGTGCTTCTTATGGAAATTAATGTGATAAATGAGGCTTCAAATCAATTAAGCTTTAGATACTTGCCAGTCCAGTCTTCAGGTCAGTTTTCTAATCAGGAAAGCTCTTAGCATATTTTTAAAAGAGTAATCAGTTGCTGCTACAATAGTCCCAAAGAGTTGTCCCAGCCTCAGTTCTTAGATTGGAAAACTAATCCATCAAAAATAAGCTGATTAGAGAAATAAGCTAATTTGAAGAAATACCATTAAAACAAGAAAAGCAAGCCCTTTTTCCAGGGAATATTATGTAAGTACAAGAGTGAATGTCATCATTCTCAGGGAGTCAGTTCTTCCCCACCTCAGTATCGTGGTTTCCAAATTTGTCACTGCTACTAAGAGACCTGTCATCCAAAGAATTAGGTTGCAGTCATTCTGAGTGTCGCGTCTGCATTGAGAATTGGGCAATAAATTAAGCTGTCGTGCAGTGTGAAATGTGATTTGTGGTTTAGTGGCCACTGTTGAAAATATTTGCCTTTCTAGAAAAAAATTAAGATCAGAAATAGAAAATAAGTAATGGATGATAGATACCAGGCATGCTTCCAAAATCACATTTTCAGAATGTCCATACAAACCTCTTTCCTCCCAAAACTGCTAACCCTGAACTTTGTATAAGAAATGTAGCGTGATAGAAGTAGTATCTGGAAAGAGCCATGTTATGATCATTAGGATCATAATATCTGAGTTCAAATATTGGCTGCTCCATATGCCAGCTGTGAGATCTTGAATAAATTACTTAACTCCTTTAATTCTCATCTAAGAAAAATGAGGATAGCAATACTTGTCCCACCTCCCTGTTTCACAGGGTTTTTAAAAAGACCAAATTACATAAAATATATTTTTAAAACTCTTTAATTGTAAAATATATAGCTTGTATTTATAAGCTGTATTAACAATAATATTGATATCCTTACACAGAGAGCATTTAATGGGAGAAACAACCTAGGTTCTCTGTGTAACTATGCTATTGACTGACTATTTGACCTTGAAAAAATTGCTGAGCCTCCCTGGGCTTTTCTTGTCTACAGAATAGAAATAATCATGTTTTTAATTCATCTTGCTCCCAGAGAAATTGTGAGAATTATGAAATTAACATAATTCTTAAACATTTTTCTGAACCTTAAAAATAGCACATACAAGTTGACAGAAAGTTATGCTGCTCTCTCTACACTCAGATTATATGATGCACAATTGAATGTTTGAGAGTTCCTCATACTTCATTTATGTTTCTATAAAGGAATAGATATAAAATTATATGCACCAGTAGAATCAGTGTTTAAAAGCATTCATAGTTTCTATTCAGGGTCAGACTACCCTAATAAGTATGTCCTTCTTGGCCTTTTTTCATTAGTCAATGCCTTATTTTAACTTCTGGTTCAAGATACTTCTGACACGTAAAATTCTACCCATATAAGTGACACTAAATAATGGCTCAAGCCACTGTTATTATTATTCAGTCAATTAAGTATTTATTAAACACATTTATTTGCCTCCAGGATAAATATGAAATCTTCTGTTTGGCTTTTAAAGCCCTCTCTAACCTGGCTCCTTCCTACCTTTCCATTCTTATTCCTTACACCTACCTCTTGCCCCCAGTGTACTTGGTAATCCAATGACACTGGCCTCCTTGCTGTTCCTTGAACTAGACACTCCATCTCTAGACCCTGGGCATTTTCACTTACTTGTCCCACATGCGTAGAACCCTCTCTCTCCTCATTTCCATCTCCTGACTTCCCTGGCTTCTTTCCCATCTCAGCTAAAAATCTCACTTTCTGCAAGAAACCTTTTCCATTCCTCCTTAATGCTGGCGCTTTCCCAGTTATCTCCAGTTTATCTTGGATATATCTTGTTTGCACATAATTGTTTGCATGCTGTCCTCCCCACTCACTGAAACTCCTAGAGAGTAGAGGCTGTTTTTTGTTTGTTTTGCTTTATATCCAAAATGCTTGGCACAGTACCTGGTACATAGTAGGCATTTAATAAATGCTTATTGACTGACTGCATTCCAGGTATTAGAGATAAGCAGTTCCAAGAAGAAATAGAGAGGCCAGTTTGGCTGGGCCACAAAATGTAGGAAGGGCAGTCATGTCCAATGATGCTGGAAAGATAAGTTAGGACTAGGCTATGAATGGCTTTAAAAGCTTTTTTTTTTTTTTAGGAGGTTTTCTTTGATCCCAGAGTCAACAGGGAGCCGCTGGAGTTTATTTTGTAGGGGAATGACATGGTCAGATTTGTAGTTAAGGATCATGATTAAGAAAAATCAATTTGGAAACAGTTTTTGGAGGATGTTCTGAAGTGGGGAGATTCTAATTAGGAAGCTGTTTCAGTCATCTAGAATGAGTAAGAGGTGATAAGAGCCTGAGCATAGCTCAGGCAATGGCTGTGTCAGTACAAAGAAGGAGTCTGATATAAAAGATGTTCTGGAGGTAGAAACAACAGTATTTGGCATCTGACTAAATATATGAGTGAGGAGTCAAGAATAATACCAAGGCAACCTGGGAGTTTGAAACTGGTAGTGCTCTCAACAGAAATAGAAAAGTTTGGAAGAAAGATGGGATCTCTTTTGAAGGGGTAGGGGATAAGATAATGAGTTTGAGGTATCTCCAGGATACCCAGTTTGAAATGTACTGGTTCTCTAGGGCTTAAATTTGGGGGTAGAGGCTGAAGCTGGATATGTAGTTCTGGAAATCATCTGAATAGAGATGATAGTTAAGCTCATGGGAGCTGATGAGGTCACCAGAATGTAGAGTGTCAAGGAAGAAGAGAAAAGAGCCTAGGATTTCTTGGGGAACTGCCACAGTTAAGGGATTTGATAGGATAACACAGCCAGAAAAGGAGATTGAGAAGGAGAAATCAGATAAGTAGGGGGAGAACCAGGAAAAAGTATTGTGACAAAAACCCAGAGAGAGTATCCAGAAGGAGAGAATGGTTCATAATATCAAATGTAGCAGATAGGTGGAAAAAGATGAAGACTCAGAAGAGATCATCAAATGTTTTAATTAAGAGATAAATAGTAACTTTGGAGAGAGCAGTTTCAGTTGAATGATGAGGTCAGACACCAGATTCCAAAAGGTTGAAAAGTGGATGAGAAGAGATAAACTGGAGACATGAAGTATGTAGACAGCTTTTCCAGAGAAAAGGCTGAGAAAAAGAAAAGAAATAATAGCATCATAGTTTGTGGGGATGATACGGTCTAATGATTTTTTTTTTTAAGGATGAAGGAGTCTTGGACATGTTTGGAGGCAGTAGGGAATGAATCTGTTGATAGAGTTTGAAGATGAGAGAGAGAGAGAGAAAGAGATGAGTTGACTGTGGCAAGGTGAAAAGAAGGGTAGGCTGGAAGGTAACGTCAAGGAATCTAGTTTTGAAATGAAGAGAAGAGGGAGCCCACATCAAATGACTTCAATTATTTTAATAAAGTAAGAGATGAGTTCCTCATCAAAGAAAAAGGAGGGAGAGGGAAGTATGAGAGTTTTTGAGGAGAGAACAGGTTTGGATAATCATTTGTGGGATTGAGATAAGGAATAAATTAAGGGGAACAAAAGTACTTATTGTCTGTGAAGTAAAAGTAAGTGCAACAACCATTTGGGGAGACTCCCTTCCTAACTAAACATTTTTGTACTAAGTATGGTTAATTGTAAATCCTTTTTGCTTGCATGTTGAGTTGTCTTTGAAGCAAAGCTTCTTATATAGGCTCATAAGTTTGCATGCTAGAAATTCAACAGTTTGTTTTTCTTCTCTCATAGCTTTTGTAGAAGGCATCCCTCCCTTTCTCCTGCAAGCTCCCCCACCACCAACTTTAAGAATACAGTAACTTCTGTCAAAGCCTTTCTCAGGATATTCATTAGTATTCAAACGAGCATACTGACCATCCTGAGATAAACATAATCTCCCGATGTCACTGAACTGTATATCATCTTAAACTTGAGAGCTAGCCCATAATAAGAACATCTACATCTAAGACCTTTGAGGGCCTTGAATATATACCAAGGCTGTGTTGCCCTAAGGACCCATTGTTAGTTTGGAAAAGACTGTCCATGAGCTGGTCTTTTATTCACTGGCCATTTATCACTCAGAAAAGGCCATCCATGACTTCAGTCTTGTGCCCCTTGGCGTATATAGATGATGCTCATAACAGAAACAAAGGAAGATCAAAATGAGCATGGGTTTGGCGGAAATATAATGAGTTGTTTTGGAGATGTTGAGTTTGAGATGCCTATAGTAAAACCAGCTTGAAGTATTGAATAGAACTCTGTAACTACAGCTCAGAAGAGAGAATAGGACTGGATATATAGATCTGGGAGTCATCTGCATGGAGATGATAATTAAATCCATAGGAGTGGGTAAAAAAGTAAAGTGAAAGAGTATAGTGAAAGAATAGAAGGGAGCCCAGGAATGAACTTTAGGGAAATCTCCACTTACAGTAAGGGGGTGTGATATGGATGATGAACCGACAGAGGAGACTGAGTAGTACTCCAGCATCACTGAAAGAATATTGGTGTTAAACAGGGGAAGAAGTTGTCCTAAACAATTCTTGTCTGTCATATATTTCCACTTGTCAAGAATGTCTAGTGTTTGCTGATTCAGGTGGTATCTGGTCTCTTTTGCAATCTTTTTTGTAGGGCTTGCCTTATATCAGTTAAACTTTTGAAGGAAATGATCATCCACATTGATGGCTTTTCTTTGTTCCATTTCCCTTTTTTCAGGATCATTAATTTGTTTGAATGTATTGGTGTAATTGTACATGATATCTTCTCACATTTTTTGGCATGCCTTTCCCTTTCTTGGCATTGATTTTTATCTTTGTTCTCACAAATTGATGATCTGAATACACACAGTCAACTAATTAAAAAATGACTTCCACATGAGTAACCAGTCATTTATTTACTCTTTTTAAAAGTTATCTACATAGACACGCCACTAATATGAGAGTTGATTATTCTTTATTTCTGTAACTTCACTGCAACTATGTTTGGTAGAGATACTTTGATTACTCTCCTCACCTATTTAATGGGCAATGCTCCATTATTTTACTTGTCATTACTAATAGTAGACTTCCAAGCCTACTCTTGGCTAAAACTTGGTTCTTCTCCACAATCTGGGCCTAATCAGTATGCAGTGTACTTATAAATATCAAAATCTACAGAGTAGGGAATGGAAATTAAATTGGGGAGAGATGGGATTTTTGGATAGTGATCGTTGGTAACCTGCCCTGAATCTCCAGACTGCAAGAGCAGTCCTTGGCCTCGACTTGGAAAGAGAACTGAGTTGTAGAAATACAGTAAAGCAGATGGGGAGGGAGACAAGAAAAAATGGAATAAGGGACAGATGAAGCACTGGATTTCTAAAGTTAGTTTGAAGAATGTTCCAAACATTAATCACTATGCATTTTCAATTTTGATATCTAAGTGTATTCTTACAAGTCGTGAGCTGCATGTCCTTTATGTAAGGTTGAACTTGATCCTGGCCCAGGTTCATTCCTTGGGTGACAGATCCATTCTCTATATATAACAGCGAGAGTTGGGATCTTGTCTATGGCAAGGAGAAGCCTACGGCACACTAATGCAAGCAAGCCAGCCCAACGTTGACAAAAATAATGTGCTTTCATTTAAAGCTTGATCCTGTTGGTCAGTCAGTATTGGACTAGTTCCTTCAGTTGAATCATGCTTCATTTTTTTTTTGTCACTCCCCTTAGATAGGGTTGTTGCAAGAACTTTTTGTTCATAGGGCAAAGAGAGCCCCTGTACTTTCTTCCTTTTGCAGACTAGCCCACTCTTTTCCTCACCTTATAAAAGACACCTTAATGTACCTATTACTTGCTCCAGGGAGCCTAACTCTAGATGTATAAAATCTATTTTAGATAGTTTCACTTTGAGTTTAAATAAATAATCTTGAAATGCTATGACAAACCATAGCCTATAATTTTCAGGGTTTTTAAATTTTTTAAGCTCATACCAGAAAGGATAGTTATTTTTATAATGTTTTATAATGTAACCTAGTGAATTCCTAAGAGGAAAAAGTAATTCAGTATAAGGAATGATAGACAGCATGATAGAGTAGTTAGTGTTAGACTGGGAGTCAAGAAGGCCTGCATTTAAATCCCACTTCTGACACTTACTAGCTTGGTGACCAGAGGCTAATCACTTAACCTCTGAACCACAAGCAATTCTCTAAGAGTATAATTCATAGCCAGGTTATGATCTGCACTGATGAAGACAGTTCCCACATCTACAAAATCACACCTTGACTTAAAATAGGGAAGGCATCAATAAAAATGAAATTTTAAAAAGTCATGTAAGTAATGAGGAGGCCCAAAGTATATATGGCACAGAGCTGGGGAGGGCCACATAGGGGGAGGTAGTTAACTACTTGTTTTGAGGGGTTTGTACAAATTGAGCAGATTTTAAAAGGCTCTGGTAACAGTGACTAAGAGGGATGATGCTTATAATAACTTCTTCACTGTGCGCAGAGTGAGCCAATATCTACCACTGAGCTCTGCCACAAGGAAAACCTAAAGAAAATAAATATTCCTGAGCTAGCTTTCTTACTGTTATCATCTAGGGAGAAAATTATAGATAGTGGCAGTAAGAAATTTTATAGAACTGTTACAAGATGGTTTTGGCAGATTGTACATACATATATAGCTGTTTCTAAAATGTCTTGTCAACAGCCTATTCTCTAGCCAAGATACACTATCTCAGAAAGAGGTTAAATTATTTTCCTGCTCAAATTCCTTCAAAGGAATTGAAGTTTTAAGATTTATTACAGTTCTTAGTGTAGACCTGTGGCAAGTTGCCAGAAAACTGCAGCTCAAAGAAATAAATGCGCATGAAGGAGTTATAGCTTTTACTATAGCTTTGACCTTTGTTAGCTAAGACCCCATTAGAGCAGGGGCTCTGGTGTTTTTTATTGTAGTCAGTGAAAGAATAACTCTCTTCTCACGTTTTAGATTATTTACTTACAAAGTGATAGCATGCTGTATTCTGTAGTGCGTGAATCAAAGTTGATTTGTTCAGCAATTCTAAGCCTCAACATGTGGAACCAGTTGAAGTAAAATATGCATGAAAAGTTCAGAAGTTTGCTATTGTGCTTTTTTTTTCTTAAAGGGGAAGAACTCTATCCATGAGTATATAACCATTAACATTCATTGTTCAGTAAGAGGATAAATGCTTTGGCTGCTGAATAGTTTACATGAAATTCCTTGAAATGTTTAGAGAAGATTCTCAAGCAGTGGCCAGTTTGTCTAAAGAAAAGAATGAGTCTGCCTTTTAAAAAACAAAAATAAAAAACCTATGATATTTCTGGTTAAGAGGGTAATGTGAAAAGTCATAGAAAAGCCAAAATCTTCCACAGGAACCCCAGCCAATATCAGAAAGAATCCCAAAAAGGTCATTGATCAAGAAAGCCAAGAAAGAAGCAGAGGTCAGCTCCTCCATCCAGTTCAGAACTGCCTAGAAAGATGGCCAGAAGCCAGCAGAGGCAGGTTGTACACCAAGAAAGCTAAATGAGCTCCATTGAATAGGCCAAGAGCTGGCAGAGAAAGAAAAAAAGAGCCCCCACCAAGGAAGCCAAGACAAGCTTTCACAAACAGACCTGGAGCCAGCCAATACCCAAACATGAATGTTTTGAACCAGCTCAGACCTCAATAATCAGGTACCTGAATACAAATCCTAGCCCTGACATGTCAAAATAGAAACCAGAGAAAGAACCAGCCTCCACAGAAAAATAGGGACCAACAGGAAACCACAGCAAGAAATGGAGCTAAGTCAATACCTAATCACAAGATCCAGGAAGACTGTGCACAAGGTCTGTGACCAGCTTGAACTCCAACTCCAGCTTATAGCAAGAGATATAAGTAACTTCTGATTGGGGAATCATACAAGAAGAAAAAAGACAGTATAGCCAATGCCAGAATCCAAAGTGAACTACCAGGAAGCTGAGACAGAAGCAAGGGATTGAGGCAGATGATGTGGGCTAATACAAACCAGCCCATGCAAATTACAGAGGGGAAAGGACCAAATAAGACCTACCCAGGATCCAAGAATGCTAGAGGGGACCAACCTAAGTACAAAATCCCAATCCAAAAACTAAGGCTGCAAATATGGATGAACATGAGAGACAAGATTAAGAATTAATATTAGTTAAGAATAGGCCAAAAGGGTGGCGCAGTGGATAGAGCACTGGCCTTGAAGTCAGGAGGACCTGAGTTCAAATCCAGCCTCAAACCAGACCAAACACTTTACACTTACTAGCTGTGTGACCCTGGGCAAGTTGCTTAACCCCAATTGCCCCCCAAAAAAAACCAAAAAACAAAAAAAACCTGTAACTTTAGGGGCAGCTAGGTTGTACAGTGAATAGAGCTCTGGCCTTGGAGTCAGGAGGACCTGAGTTCAAATCCAGCCTCAGACACTTAATACTTACTAGCTGTGTGACTTTGGGCAAGTCACTTAACCCCGATCACCTCACTAAAAAAAAAAAAAAAAAAGAATAGGCCAAAAGGTAAACCCAGAAGGACATGGTAACCCTGCAACAACTAAAATCAAAGCCTCAGATTTTTAAAATGGTTTAGCCATCTAGACTATAAGAGTGATTGGGGAAAATTAAACAAGAAGCGAAAAATGAGATTAGAAATGAAATGAGAATTTGGAAAAAAAAAAATTGAAAGGAGAATAAAAAAATAAAAAGCTTAGAAAAGATAGAATTTTTTTTTTGGCTAGGCAGTGGGGTTAAGTGACTTGCCCAGGGTCACACAGCTAGTGAGTGTTTTGTATCTGAGGTCAGATTTGAACTCAGGTCCTCCTGAGCCCAGGGCTGGTGCTCTATCCACTGCACCACCTAGCTGCCCCAAAGATAGAATATCTTACCCAAATAGTGAACTCACTGGGGAAAAAAAAAGAATGAGCCAACAATTCAGTAAATCTACAAGAGTACATGAATATAATTTTTAAAGTATCAATAAAAATAATATAATTTTTTAATAAAAGAAATCATATACTGCCCATGTATATTAGAACTAAGGGGCAAAGTAAAGGTAGGAAAAAAATCTACTGATACCACCTCCTGAAAGAACCCTCCCAAACTGGGGAATCCAGGAATATCATGGCCAAATTTGATCCAGAATTTACAAGTCCAAGAAAATAGATTGTAAACAGCCATAAAGAAAGAATTCAAATCCCAAGGAACCATAATCAGGATAACCCATAACTTAGCAGCTACTTGCTACAAAGGAGAAAAAAATCTTGGAATATACTATCCCAAAGGGTAAGATAAAAGCTTACAACCAAGAATAATTTGCCCTGTAAAACTGAGTGTAATCCTACAAGGGGAAAAAAATGGATCTGTAATAGAATAGAAGACTTTTAAGCATTCCTAATAAAAATATCAGTGCTGAATAGAAATTTTAAAGTACAAATATACAAGAAATTTCTAAAGGTAAATACATTTGGGCAATTAGAAGCAGTTAAGACAAGTAATGATGAAATAATAGCCTATTAGAGAAACGACAGGCAGCTAGATAGGGCTCTGGGCCTCAAATCAGGAGGACATTTTCATGGGTTCAAATCTGGCCTCAGACACTTACTAGCTATGTGACCCTGGGCAAATCACCCCTTTTAGCCTTAGTTTTCTCATCTGTAAAATGAGCTGGAAAAGGAAATAGCAAACCACTCCAATATTTCTGCTAAGAAAATCCCAAGTGGGGTCACATAGACTCAGACATTACTGAAATGACTCAACAACAAAGACAAAAGACATGTACCTTTAGAATACTAATGTTTTTTAGGGTCACGAAGAGACTTAGAGACACAAAACGATGGTTTGTTTTTGTTTTTTTTTCTGTTGGTTTTGCAAATGGGAAGGGGGGAAAAAACCCTCGGGAGGAAATTAAGAAGGAGGAATTTTGCTCTCTTACATAAAAGGGTTGCACCGAAAGAAGGGTACCCGAACATGAAGGAGGGGATGGGAAGGGCAGACGTCTCATGACCTCACTCTTTTCTGACACGATTAACGGAAGATTGGAAACACACATACGTGTACAGAGTGTGGTGTGGAAGTACATTAAACTCAGCAGGGAAACAGACCAGGAAGGGGGAGGAGAATCTAAGAGGGAGAGTAGATCCAAAGAAGAAATAGTCACAAGCAAAACAAGCTTCAATTTCAAAGGTTTTATTATGGAAGGATTAAAAAGAGAAAGGAACGAACAAAGATCAGGGTCTGGGCTTGTGGAAAGAGTGAGGGCAGAGGAGTAGGAACAGACCAACTTCACATATGTGTTATTAGTGACAGCCAGATGCTTTCTTTGTCCACCCCAGTCTTCTTTGCTCGTAGACCAGGAGGAAAAACAGGAAATGATAACAGTAAACACAAATGGGATAAAATCAAGGCTGGTAGCAAAATAAATTAGAAAGCATAATCCCATATTAATCAATTGCCCTGACACTCTACTCACCATCACTTTGACTCCCAAGCCAAAACATCCTTCTCTGGCCACCACTCTTAAAAGTATTATCTCCCTTCATGAGAATGTAAGCAGAGACTGTCTTGTTTTTTAAGTAAACGTGTATCCCCAATACTTAACATAATGCCTGACATAGCGCAGAAGTGATTAATAAATGCTTTTTCACTCATTACATTTTAGGCAAAAAAAAAGTAGTGTGGTGCTGTGGACAAAGGGCTGGCTTCGTGGAGGACCTGTGTTTAAATTCTGTTTCTGGCACTTAGTAGCTCTGGTTCAGTCATTTACCTACTCCGTTCGCCTGAGCAGCTCTCAAACTCTTAAGCTGTAATTGTTATATGAGGGAGTTCCCGTGTCAGTATTGCCATATACCAATTAAATCAAAGGTATAGACCCAATACAAAATGCAAGAAATTGTGTGAAGTGTTGTGGATTCAAAAATAAGAGTGCTTGTTCACCCAAAGCTCACATTCTGCTAGGTGTCACAACTTCTTTGTACAGCATCAAGGCCCTTCATTATCGGTAATTGTCTAGCTTCACCTTGTTCTCCATAAACTAAACTACTAGACTACACTGCAAACATCCTGTAACCTCCAAACACTTCTGTCTTTTCTTGTGCTATTTGCTGTGCTAGAAAGAGTCTTCTCTCTCCTCTGTTAAATTTCCACCAATCCCTAAAAAACTGACTATCACCTCCATCATACTAATTTCTATTCCCCTTTCACCCTGAAAACGGAAGCACAGGACCAGAATCTCAGAGTTGGTCAGGGCCTCATCAGCTCTCTGGTTGAACCAATACATGAACAAAGATCCCCTCAACCACACACCCAGCAAGTTGTGATCCATCCTTTGCTTGAAGACTGACAGTGACCTCACCTGACAGTTAATGCATTTATTCTGTAATACTGGCATCTTGTATGATCATGTTTTTGTGTCTTGTCCTCATTCTGGAACGTGAGCTCTGTGATGGTAAAGACCATGTCTTGCCCAAATTTTGTATCTTCCCCAATCCTAGCATACTGCTTTGCATATGTTAAGTACATAATAAATATTGAATAGCTGTTGAATGTCAAAAAAAAAAGCATAATCCCAAAATATGTTGTTTACAAGAAAAACACTTGAAACGAAAGATTCACATAGAGTTAAAATGAAGAACTGGACATAATTATATTTCAGGCAAATTAAAAAAACCATGGATACAAGTGTGATCTCTGATAAGGCAACAACAAAAACACATTGTTAAAAGCAATAAGCAGGGAAATGACATTATACTTAAAGACACAATAGGTAATGAAACAATATAGGTACATAATATATGTACCACATAACTAATGATTATTCCTGTCTCTAGTTTCATCTATGTAAATGAATCCTGGATTTCTTTAACAGTCAATAAGAAGTACTTTAAGATGTGGTGAAATAGGTTGTGAAAGAAAGGAAGGAAGGAAGAAAGAAATTGCCCTTTAAACACTTGGTGCAGGACTGGACTGGCCAACCCTGAGGCAAGGAGGCCTAAGAGGACAGTGTAAGAAATGATTACATTCTCACCAGTGGCAGGGATGCCTGAGGTCCAGTTGATCTACAAGAAATATCAACAACAACAATCAGAGCAAGTCCAAGTTCTACATTCTAGGCAAAATTTGGGAAGTCAGAAAAAGGTAATCATACCTGAGGATACAGCATCATGGAACTGAGGGTGTCTCCTGCTAGTTCCATCCTATCTGCCTAATGAATAAATGAATGAAAAAGTAGCCTCCATCTTATCAGAAAGAATTCTATCTCATTCAAACCCTCTAAATAGTCAAATAGCCCAGGCAAGAGGGGAGAGAATTACCCAGGGTGTCTCTGATGGTGGCATTCTTTCTAGTCAATCATCCTGGATGGAGTCTAGGATAGTTCAAGCCAGAAGAAGGAGGGAACACAAATGGGGGAGGTCACCCCTTCATTTCCTACCTGGCTACATAGCTCTGGATTTCTCCATCATGCCCTAGGAACTTCTTCATCCTTCAATATCGCATCAGCCTTAGTACTCATAACTCTTTAGGACCTTCTGCCCCTGGGACTTCTTTATTTGGAAGGTAGAGAGCTCTCCCCAAAACTTCCATTTGACAGCCATCTTTTCATTTCCCACCCAGCTGCGCTGCTTTGGACCTGTCCGACATCCAAACTTTCCCTACACCCACACCTTTTCAACTCCCTTTTGTGTGTTATCTTTCTCCATTAGATTGCAAGCTCCTTGAAGTCAGGGACTATCTTTTCTTCTTGGCATTTGTATTCTCAGAATTTTGCAGAGTGCCTGGTACATAGTAGGTACTCAATAAATATTTATTGACTTTCAGTAGAAGTTGCTTTTTCTGCAACCCACTCATCCTGGGATACAGCATTATGGAACTGAGGATCTTACCTGCTAGTTCCATCCCATCTGATCTACCAGGTCACAAGGTTCCAGGCAGGTCACACAGAACTAATAGAGAAAGATAGAAATAACTGGCACTGGAGTGCTGATATGACTAGACTACCCACAAGGTCTGGGGTGTGTCCTAGGCACATGGTAAAATGAAGATAATACCCTGGCTTAATATTCTGATGTCCTGATTGAACTAGATCTCAGCCTCAAGGCTCCCCAAGTAGTTGGTTTCTTAGTTATTTGAGGGCAAGATCTTCATCTATTCAAAATGCTAAAGTCTCCAGCATGTAATACAGATGCTACTATTTCAGTGTTTAGTAAAGGTTTCATTTATTTTTTTTTTTTGCCTTGTGATGTCATTGGTATAGGAAAACTACTAGTGAGGAAACCCCCGTCCATTAATGAAGATCAGCAGCTCTTCTACAACTTAGAGTGGTATTACAGGTTGCCTGGGAGCACTGAGAAATTGTAACTTGCCCAGCGTCACACAGCACATATGTGTCTGAGACAGAACTTGAATGCCGGTCTTCCTGACTGAGGCTGCCTCTTTATTCACTCTGCTGTGCTCCTTCCAAGAGTTTAATGATGCTTTCAATTCAGAACACATCTCACCGGGCTTACGTTATAACATGACATCATCAGAAAAGTGGTGACTTCTGAGATTCAACTTGGTACCATTTGAAGCTAATGCAGTTGTAAAAAAAAAAACAAAACAAAACAAAAACAAAACCAAAAAAAAAAAAAAAAACAAACCAGGCTCTTTCTCATGTGGATTCATGGTTCCTGAACATAATTGCTAGTTCAGTTGATGGCACTGTACAGAGCAGAAGGGTCAGGGCAGAAAGGCAGATCCCAGGCACAGCACACAATTAGAAAGTTCTGCCTTAGAGTTTATGACCAAATAAGAGATAAAAAGGAGGGAAGGAAAACAGGAAGGAAGTTCTTCCTTAGCTTTAACTTGAGAAATTGTGTCAAAACTACATAGGATGGAGTGTGGCCATCCCACAAACTGTTCCCTCATTTCATGAGATCACGTGTTTCTATCGCCTTTTTTCTGCAGGTTGTTGCCTATCACTACTGCCAAGCAGATAATGCCTATACCTGCTTGGTACCAGAGTTTGTCCACAATGTTGCTGCACTACTCTGCCGCTCCCCTCAACTTGTCGCGTATCGGGAACAGCTGCTTCGGGAGCCCCATCTGCAGAGCATGCTGAGCCTGCGGTCTTGTGTGCAGGATCCCATGGCCTCTTTCCGGAGAGGAGTCCTTGAGCCCCTGGAGAACCTCCACAAAGGTAGCATAAAAGGAGGGGGGATGGGAGGGTAGGAGAAGAGGGAGAGATGGAGGCCTTCTGATACAAAGTTTGCCCTTTCCAAAAGAGATCACTCCCCTAACCCCAACCCCCAAATATAATGGTGTCTTACTGTCAATCTGTTGTCCAGAATTAGGAATTAGGAGAAGAAAGGGAAAGAAAATAAAGGAAAGTGTTCTTACTGGTGTGACCATCAAAACTGCCAAGATTTTAGTACTAGAAAATCTCTTCTGAAGGATGTTACCTGAAAAAACTAAATACCTGTAGGAACCATTTTTTGTAAATACATTCTTCTAAAAGCTAATTCTTCTTTCTTAGTTGTAATTTATTTCTATTATGCAGATATCAAAACTATTTATCTAGCTGTACAGTTAAAATAAAAAAGTATATTAGTAAAGTGATAGCTTTTACCTAGTAGTTCCTGTGGTTTAGAACCTCCACTAGGTCCATGCTTGATATTTTCCCACAGGAATTTAGATGAAATAAATTGGTGCCTGTTCACTTTTCATATACATCAGTTTTTCCTTTTGCTTCCCAAAATCCAGTGTTAAGTCTTGTCTACTTTGTCTTCCTTATTCCCAATCTACCTCTCATTCATTTGACTAAGAAGCAGCTATTGGGATCTTTTTAGGAGTGTGGTCACTTTTGCTGGAAGTTCAAGGAAAATGTGTAAGACATTACAGAAACATAACAATTAACTGCCCTGGGCAACCTTTATTTCTTCCAGGAAGATTCTGTCCTTTACTTTGCTCATTTTTTAAGTTGCACGAAAAATATACAATGAGTGTATAAATTGTTAACTTTTTAAAGATAACTTGATTAAAAAAAAAGATTGAAAGTTGTAAATTCAGTTGCTGAATTGTCTAGGGCACTGAGAGGTTAAGTGATTTTGACCTTGATTAAATAGCTGGTGTGTGGTTCAGTGGGAAAAGTGCTAAATTTGGAGTCAGAGGACCAAGCTTCAATCCTGAATTTGCTACTTAATACTCTGTTACCTGTGTGACTTTGGACAAGTAAATAAAGCCTGTCTGGGTTTCAGTTTCCTCATGAGAAATGAGGGGATTACCAGTGGACAAATGGTCAAAGGATATAAACAGTTCTCAATAGAAGAATTGTAAAGTATTAACAACTGTATAAAGGATTGCTCCTAATTATTACTAGTAAGAGAAACTCAAACCAGAACAACTCTGATATGATGAGATCAGTCGATGTTGCAAGGGTTGTGGAAGAGCAGGCGCACTGATACACTGTTGGTCGATCTGTGGATTGGTTCACCCATTCTGTAAAGCAGTTTGGAATTATGTTGATACATCTATACTTTTTGACCCAGAAATTCCCATTACTTGACCTGGTGATACTTATCTCTCTAGAATATTACATTCTGTATCTTGCAGTAATACTAGTAAAATGATGATATTAAAAAGGTAAGCCTTTATTTCTGAGGAAGCTTGAGGTTATTTGGGTACTTTGCAGTTTCCCAGGGGCAATCATCCCCCTCTATTTCTGTTCAACTGTGGGCCTGACTCATCCATCTGTATTATGTATCTCAAATACATACACACTGAAAAACAACTCTGTGCCATAATCTGGACAGTAGATAGTCTTTGCCCACGTGATTTTTCCTGCACAGAGTCAAACTGAACTCTTTCAGGAAGACTTATGTGTCAAGTCAACAAGCACTTATTAAGCCCCTACAGTGGGCCAGACACTGCTAAGCACTGAAAGATACAAAGAAAGGCAAAAACAGTCCCTGCCTTCAAGAAGTTTACATTCTAATGCAGGAGACAATATGCAAACAAATGTACATACAAGATATAAACAGGATAAAGTGGAAATAATTTCAGAAGGCAGGCACCAGTATTAAGGGAGATTGTCAAAGACTTCTTGTAGAAGGAGGGATTTTAGCTCAGACTTGAAAAAAGCCAAGAATGGGGACTAGGAAAGAGAGAATTCTAGACATGGAGGAACAGCCAGGGAATATGAACAGTTAGAGATGGAGTGTCTTTGTGAGGGATTTCTAGGAGATGAGTGTCACTGAACCATAGAGTATATTGATGGGAATAAGGTGTTGAAGACTAGAAAAGGTAAGAAATAGCCAAATTGTGAAAGACTGTAAGAGCCAAACAGATTTTATATTTGACTTTGGGGATGTTGGAAGCCACTGGAATTGATTAAATGGTGATGTTGGGGGTGACATGGCTAGATCTGCACTTTAGAAAGATCACTTTGATAGCTGAGTGGAAGATAGAGTAAAATGGGGAGAAATTTGAGGCAGGGAGACCAACCAACAATATATTGCGATAGTCTAGGTGTGAAGTGATGAGGGATTACAGCAGCATGGTGGCAACGTTAGGAGAGAAGGGGTGCATATGTGAGATGTTGTACAGGTAGAATCAACAGGACTTGGCAACAGATTGGATATTGGAAATGGGTGTGAGGAATCAAGGACGAAGTTAGAAAGAAGGTGGGGGGGCAGCTAGATGGTGCAATGGATAGAGGATTGGCCCTAGTAGTCAGAAGGACCTGAGTTCAGTTCCGGCTTCGGACACTTACTAGCTAGCTGTGTGAACCTGGGCAAGTCACTTAACCCCTGTTGCCTCCAAAAAGAAAAAAAAGAAAGAAAGAAGGGAGGACTTTGGGGAAAAGATAATGTATTCAGATTTGATATGTTGTATTTAAGATGTCAATGGGACGTCCAGTTCAATATGTCTAATAGGTAGTTGGAGATGCAAGACTAGAAGTTAGAGCTGGATAAATAATCTAAGAATCATCAGCAGAGAGGTGCTAATTGAATCCATGGGAGCTGGTGAGATTACCAAGTGAAATAGTGTAGAGGGAGAAGCAAAGATGGCCCAGCAAATACCCACAGTTAGTGGGCATGATTTGCATGATAGAGGGGGAAGTCTGCTGGAAAAGATGAAATGGTATCATATGTGCACTTCGCAAGGATTGCCTTGGCAAGAAGGGCTAGCTTTTCATGGACGACACGGAGGGGTAAAGGAGGACACAATGGTGGATGGCAGAGCAGCCTAGAATTGAATAAACCCCTTTTCCATAACTCTCTAAGCTCCATGTGGTTGTAAACTTTGCCTGAGGATTTCACCCTGACCTTGAAAGAGGCTAGTGGTTATAGAACGTAAGCCAAGCATTAAAGAGAGTGGATGGTTTATTTGAGAGAGAAATCAAATAATTCTTGGGACCTGATTTTCCCAGCATATGTGAGCCCAGGAAATATGGGGTAGGAAGTGTTGGAGAAGGGAGCCACAAAGCAGCCACCATCTTGTCCCTTTCCCCAGAAAGCTCATGCTGGACTTGAGAAGAATCTAAGACATAGAGTTGAATGAGCTTCCCATAGGCTTTCCCCTCCTCAGAAGTACCTCTAGGCTGCTGCTGAACTCAGGAAAGCTCAGCAGATTCAGAAAAGCAGAACTGCAAGCTCCCCTTCAGTCCTAGACTCCTTCACTGATTATTCTACTGGAGATTTCAGACTGGGCTGGAGGCTGAAACTGATACTTCAGTTAGCTCCTTAGATCAGAGCCACTCAGCTACCGTTTTCTTTCAAACTTTCTTTTCTTTCAAGTTTCTTTCAAACTTGTTACAAATGACTTGTAGCTAAATATACAGCCTGAGGCCTGGGAGTGCTCTTCACTCTAGAAAACCCTTCATCCCTAGGCACAGGTCCTCTCCCTAGTCTTCCTTGGATCTGTGCCCCAGAACTGAGTATTGAACAAGAGCTGCCAGTTGGCACTTGTTCCCACTTCCTATGCTAGATAGGGTAGGTAGGGTGCCCCCTATAGAGGTCTGGGACCTCTTCTTGGCTTGGTGCATAGCTTTGGTCCTCTTTCAGTTTCTGTGTGCTGGAGTGCTCCACTCCTCTGGCCAGACCCCATCCCCAGTGTCCACAGACCTCTCTTGTCTACCTTCCTTTGTTGACCTGGGCCAGAAATATGACTTGCTGTGCTTTTGTTTTTCTTCTTCAATTTACCAATCTAGTGCGATTTCTTGATCTTTCTGGAGGGGTTGTGGTGGGGAGCTAAGCTGTACTTCTTCCTGCTACTCTCCCATCTTGGCTCTGCCTCCTAGTCCCTCATTTTATAGCTAAAGAAACCGAGACCTAGAGAAGGATGAGCCCATCTGACTTCTTTTTAAAATGCTCATCCTATATTGAGAATGTTTTTCAGATTCTGAAATCAGATTATGCTTTGGAATTCCTCCAAATCTGATACCTAAGTCTAAAACAAGACAGCAAATGCTTATGTGTGGTAGAGGGCTAAAGTGGGAAGGGGGGAGATATAATTTGAACAACTATGGGTGCTACTTTGGCAAGCTAACTCCAAGTCATTGCCAGTTATCTCTAAAACAGGGAGAAATTTTCACAGATGTATAATTTATTTTAAACAGTATACTTATCCCATACTTAACTTATGTTCCAACTTTCCTTCCTCACATACCCTAGCCTTACAGATTTTGCCCAGTGCCAGTCTTACATCATCCAGGAAGACTCCATGAAGATCAGACATAACGACCTTGACATTATGATACACTTTCTCATAGGAGTAAAACCCCAATGCCTGTTCTTCCACATTTATTATGTAATTACACTAAGAAGAGGATGCAGTTGCCTACATTTATAAGCTTTGGTAGATAATTCCTTCCCAGGCTTTGGAGACAAGATAGAGATTCTATTTTAAAACAATTAAAAACAACCCTGTACAGATATTACCATATTTCTTATGTGTCTCCTACAACCACCGCTAAGTGTCATTGGCATCATTAGATAATCTTATTAACTTGTCCAGAGTTGGTGCTGATAAATGTTTTGCAAAAGGTATGTAGTTTAAAAGTAGTTGGAGTTGTATTTGCAAAAGATATTAATGGGGACATTGAGTTTCAAACCGTACTCAGTTTGGGCAAGTTCACAACTTCCCTGGGCCTTCCCTCCTCATCTGTAAAATGAAGGGCTTCGACTTGATGACCTCAGAGGTCTGTTCTGACTCTGTGAGCCTATAGTCCTTTCAGATGTGAGGGTTAGAAGATTTTTCAGAAGTCTACCAGGCACGTACTGGGAGAGGTGATAAAAAAATGTGTGAAATCTGCTCAGTGAAACATTATTTGGGAAACCTAAGAGACGAAATAAATGTAGGCACAAAAAACAATTGGCCACTGGTGATAATAGTAGGATGGTTCAGTTGGAGTGTATGGTATTCCTCAATTTTAAAACATGTCTTCTATAAACCTTTTACTTAGTTTGGTGTCTAAGTCTATGAAATGGTGATTTGTGAAATGCTTCTAGGACTGATGATTTTGGAGTTTTTTAAAAGGAAGATTATTTATAAGAACAATAAGGGCTGGATTGACTCCATAAAGCAGGTGAAAGAAATACTAGAGCTCCCAGGCAGAGAGGAGAGTTCACCAGGGACAACTTTTGTCTTCCCGATGATTTATTCCTACTGCCTTCTCCCCGCCCACAAAAGATTCAGAGAGCTCCCTCACAGACCAACAGAAAGTTATCATGCAAAGCATTAATATCAAGACAATAACATTCTATTTTTCATTAGGAGACATCTTGCCTTGATCCTACTTTTCTGTCAGAACCTCATGTGCTCCTTTCTGTTCTGATCAGCTTGTGCAGGTGTTCCTGCTAAGTATTTCAGTACATTTCATTAACTGGGAACATCATACGTCGTGACATTCTCTTCCTGCTGCAGAGATTTTTCTCTAGGAAACAGATTAACAAGTGTTTCGAAGTCCCAGGTTGTTAGAGGTCCTGTAGTGTGGAAAAGGAACTCTCTGATGATAAAGAAACAGAATAACTCCCAATTATATGCAAATTATTCTCTCCTCATTCACGGTCTTCTCTGAAGACATAACAGCTAGCACTTGCTCCTTACCTGGTCAGCCCATCCCATGAGAAATAAATTTGATGCCTAGATACAATCCTTTCTGCTTCTTTCTTTCTGTTTCTTTTTCATTCTTTTTTACAATTGATGGCTCCATTCAAAAGCTTTCTATCAGCACACCAGCCTTTAGATTTTCTTTGTTACTTGAGGTATATTTATCATTAGAAGCAAGATTCAAAAGGGATTTTAGACCTTTCCAGTGGTTTGTCAGTTGGAGCCTGGATACAAAATGAGTGATGTGATAAAGTAACCAAACTAACTGGGGCTCAGTTGGATATTTGCATTTTAAGACAAGGCATGAAGGAAAGTAAGGTATCTTCTCTTAATTCTGTATCAGAAACCTCATCACTCAGCAGGGAAGAAAGATGGAATTGGTCCCTGTCATTATACTGTATTGGTATCCATTGAAGCTCTTTACATTTACTTATTTAAATCCTATATTGCCTGCAGGCTAACAACCCAACATATGTAAAAGTTCATAAAATGTGTTTGTGTTGTTTCATATCACAAATATCTGTAAACAGCCCTCATCACCAAATTATGCAGAATAAAGAAATCTCCAAATAAATCTCTAATCAATCTCCAGACTAGGGTTTATAAGAAAATAATTAAGCCAATCAAGAGAGAAGATTATTTCTTTTTTAGAAAAGAAATTGGATACAAGACAGTGATTAATTTACTCACAGGAAAAATAATGACATCTGTTTGTGGTTCTATGCAAATGATAATGATTGTATTGGATAATAAATAATTTGATTCATCTAGATATCTGATAGGATTAGACATACTCTTGAGAAAATGGGAAAATTAAAATGTTGCAAAGAATTAGAGTAAGTTCATCACTTTTATGGTTGAGAATATTTTGGAAACAATTCTCACAAAGAAATCTTCAGTAGATAATGATGAATAAGTATGGAGGGATTGTTGGTGAGGAGTTACCAGGAAGGAGCATAAGTGAGTCAGGCAGTTTATTACTCACAGGCATGTAAACACATGTGGCTGTCTTACCATCTAGTCCCAAAGGCACACAGGGGTGTGAGCCTGCATAGCAGGCGTGTTTCCCAGTTGAGAACTCAGATCTCTTGGGATCCCTGCTCTTACATTTGATTGTTGCTGGGCACATTCACAGGTATTGAGTGGAAGGGGGGAGGGGGGAAGGTAGGGGAAAAACATCATCAAACTGCGACCCACCCTCTTTATCATCCATAGGACACTGTGATTAGTAAAGTTTGCTTACCTTACAAACCTGGATTAGATGCATTTTGCTGAGCTGGTAGTTTGCTAATCTTCAATCCCTAACTCTAAATGTACCTGACCTAGTCATTTGTTGGGCACATGGTTATAGTCAGTAAATAGTCAATAAGCATTTGTTAAATGCCCACTGTGTACCAGGCATGGTTCTGAGAGCTAGGGATGCAAAGAAAGATATTAGACAATCATCTCAGTACATTGGGCAGATCAGTCTGTGGTCAAACAAAGTCACATTCATCGGCCAGAGACAAACAATAGGCCTCTCCTAGCTCTCTCCAAAATCTTGACCTGTTTGCTTTCTCAAAAGGGAGACTTGGTCAGTTTAACATGAAGCTTAACCCTCCTAGATAGTTGACTAGGGAAAGGTCTATTATTATGTATGCCTGAGTGAGTGCTATTAAAAGACATCTCAGTGAGAATCAAAAATAAACCTAACGTTTAAAGGACCCTAGTTTCTCAAGATCAAAAATAAGAACACCACTGTTGTGTGGCAAGCTGTTCACACCTCTCTTGTTCCACAGCTTGACGTAGACTGACAGAAGAAAAAAAAGACAAGTCTTTCAAGATTTTTTTTCATACTTATATCATACCATTTGATGATGATACCTAGAATTCATATTTTGCATTTTTTTCTGAGGTAGAAACTTTAGATCAAATTTATAGTTAAATTTATCCTTTAGTTATGACCTGACATAGTAATTAGGAGTATTTTGATTAATAAGTGTCCTATGAACAAAGCTCTCTTATAGGAAGACAAAATTTAAGAAAGGAGCCAACCAAAAAAACAAAAAGAAAACTGCTCAGAGGCAGCCTTTAAAAAAATGAGCCAATCAGTCTTCCTAATTCATTGCAAACAGATATGCTCACTTGCAGCATTAAGAGAAAAGTATCTTAGGACATAGCTTCTCTTTGTCCGTAAAGGAATTCAAGATGAAAAATGTTAACCCCGCCTTTCTCCCAACCCTATCACTTGCTCACTAGCAAAATCTTGCCCTTCTCTATTGTCACTCTTCTAGCAGAAGCTAGAACCACCTAATGATTGTGGTTACATAGAATTATATAATTTCAGGGTTGTAATGGACCATGTAATGGACCCATCTAGCTCATGTTTGATTCACAATTATACTTAAAACTGAAACTCATTTACACTAAAGCCAGATGTTTCCATTTAAAGCTTTTTATCACTGATTATGGAATAGAACGGCTGCTTCTTCACCCGATTATTTAAAAATAAAATTTAACAACATTCAACAGGTAAGGAGATTTACTTATCTAATTATTTCTTTGAGAGGTTTAAAGGGGACTTGAATTCACATTACACTTTGCTGTCCGGACTTCAGCCTTCCTCACCACTGACCCTGAAGGTCAATTTGGTAAGATTTTATAAGAAATACTGATACAACTGTTCCTTTTTTCTCAAAGATAGATTGTAAGTTTTAGAGAAGTTTCAGAAACCTGTTGAAACCCATTAAATTATCACAGAAATATGTAATAAATCACTTCAGTAGCCTTTGGTAGCTCCACCATTATATATTTGATACAAGAGAGGCCTTTTCTGGTAACTCGTTTTCCTCCAGGGCAATATTATTGGTCATAACACCAAAGGAAAAAACGCAATTAACTTGGGAACTATTTTGCCCTGAACTTAACCTAAACAATTCTGTTCTTTCAATTACAGAGAGCAAAATCCCAGATGAAGATTTCATCATTTTAATTGATGGGTTAAATGAAGCAGAATTTCATAAACCAGATTATGGGGACACAATAGTATCGTTTCTGAGTAAGATGATTGGAAAGTTCCCTTCTTGGCTCAAGCTGATAGTAACAGTCAGGACCAGTTTACAGGTATGTGAGTCTGTTTTGCTGTTGAATGTTTGTTATTTCTTTGGGAAAGGATTTAATCTGATAACTCTTTTTAGGCCCAGATTAATGTAGTGATGGGGCAGCTAGGGAGCACAGCGAATACAGTACTGGGCCTGGAGTCAGAAAGACTTATCTTCCTGAGTTCAAATGGTCTCAGACACTTATTAACTGTGACCCTGGAAAAGTCACTTAACCTTGTTTGCCTCAGTTTCCTCATCTGTAAAATGAGCTGGAGAAGAAACCACTCCAATATCTTTGCCAAGAAAACCCCAAATGAGGTTATGAAGAGTCAGACACATTGAAACTGCTGAATAGCCACAACAACAAGAGTAACATGGTGATAACCTCTTTTCCTAAATAATACTAAATATTTCTAAATAATGTATTTTGAAGACAGATTGACAGAACCTTGAATTTCCCTGTGTATGGCCCTCCTTATCTGATATACCTTTTCTAAATCTTATAGGAAACAATAAGATGTTGCCTAATGTACAAATACTGTGCAAACGCTTTAAAGACAATAACCTGGTTCCTATTAAAGCCAGACATTCAGGTTCTTCTCCCTGTTTCTATCTGGACTTAATGAATTTAACTTCTCAGTAAATCTAAATGTGGAATCTCTGCTGTCTAACTCTAAGAAATACTGACAATATTATCATTTGAGATTAGAGGCCTTACACCAAATAAAGCATGGGAGACCTGAGATGAGAGGCCCATCCCCAATAAGTGGATCAGAAGTTTCTCCTTTATAACCTATCCTGTATACCTTCCTGTCACTAACTAGCCTAGAAGAGAAATTACAGATGTGCAAGGCTAGGACCTTTGGGGTCAACACAGGGAAAATGAGAAGTGGAAAGAGTATTAGATGTAGACTCAGAAAACCTGGGTTCAAATCCTAGCCCTGCCACTTACTGCCTATGGTCCTTTGACAAGTCACTTAACCTCTCAAGTCATCAATTTTCTTATTGATAAAATGAGGAGGTTGGACTAATTTCCTATAATTCTTTTTTCCTTATCACACTCTCACCATATATACATCGGTATTTCTCTTTCCCTACCTTTGTGCTAGATATTATAGTAATGTTGCAAGGGTCTTCTGTCTATCCTGCTATGGATCAGTTAGCTTCATTGTGTGTTATGGTCCCTTATCTTGGCTGCTATCTCACAAAGGGAACTAGACTAGAGAATGGGATTGGATCGATATCAAACCAATACCACAACTGAAAAATGCAACATAAACTGCATGTTCTACTGAATGTGAACTGTCAGTAGTATTTTGTTCATATATGAAGAGCAACTGGAGCACCGACTATGATTGGTTTGGGTTTCAGATGGAACTTAGGAAAGCATGTGCTAGTATATATGTGCACATTTTTACATACAATCTCAAAGAACAGAAATTACTGGGGAAATATTCATGTATGTTTTTTTTTTAGTAACAACCAAACAGGAAGAGTAGTGGGTCTAACTGCATGTAATCCTTTTATCATAGCCCTAAGCAAAACTCCCTAACTTCTTAAATCAGGACCTGCAGTAATAAACTCATCAGACATTTTATTCACTTCAGCTGAATATTAAATAATTAATAATAAATAATTCAATTTGTTTTGAATCAACAAAGAGGTTTGCAGCTTCCCTAAGTTGGACCCCTGTATTTATTCAAAGCCAAAGAACACCACGAGGCCCTGCTGACCCCCAAAATATCTTCTCAGCAAGTTGCTAAAGTACGTAGACTTCCTATCACTAGAGCCAGTCACTTGAATTCATAGTCTGATGGGAAGTACACTGGTTGAGGATTGTGAGCTACGGTTGTAGAAATGGGTACCTGCAGGATAACTCTAGAATTTCAAGGGAACAGCCACTTCTGGGCACCCAACCTGTGAGTGTATCTATTGACTTAGATTCCACATGCTATTGCTATTTTGATGACTTGACAATCTCCCTCAGTGTTTTACTGAAATGAGAAAAAAGAGAATTGAGACTGTGAATTGGCTCCAGAAGGCATATTGAAATAGAGAGTAGTAGCACGTAAACACACAGTTTGTTAGATAAAATAGCTATCACTAGTAGGGAACAAGATCTTAAAAGATGGAGCACAGGAGAGCTAAGATCTCTTTCAGAAAGAGTTCATGGAGGCAGGTAGGTGGCACAGTGGATAGAGCATTGGCCCAGGAGTCAGGAGGACCTGAGTTCAAATCCGGCCTCAGACACATAACACTCACTAGCTGTGTGACTCTGGGCAAATCACTTAACTCCAATTGCCTCATTTAAAAAAAAAATGGACATTTAGAAAGAGTTCAGAGAAATTACAGACTACAATGCACTACCTCAGATGTCAGTGTGGAGGGTCCTGATCAATAACTGGACTATGTGAGGGAACCAAATATTTGAAATAAAGGGACTTTGAAAGCAGCCCATCAATTTTGCTTCCTTGGGTTTACCTTATGCATCTTCATTCTTTGCTCTAGAGTTCCAAAAGACTTAAGCACAAATAAGTGGGGTAGAAAGTATAAAAGTTCTTTCTGCAATAATAATGTCTTTGTCTGTTGTAGGAAATTACCAAGTTACTGCCCTTCCATAGGATCTTCTTGGATCACCTGGAAGAGAATGAAGCCATAGACCAGGACCTCCAAGCATATATCCTGCACAGGATTCACAGCAGCTTAGAGATTCAGAATAACATTTCACTCAATGGCAAAATGGACAACACTACATTTGGAAAACTCAGTTCTCATCTCAAGACCCTCAGCCAAGGGTCATATCTGTACCTAAAACTCACATTTGACCTCATAGAGAAGGGATATCTGGTTTTAAAGAGCTCTAGCTACAAAGTGGTTCCTGTATCTCTCTCTGAGGTTTATCTGCTCCAGTGCAATATGAAGTTCCCAACCCAGTCCTCCTTTGACCGGGTGATGCCTCTTCTGAATGTTGCAGTAGCCTCTCTCCACCCGCTGACAGATGAGCATATCTTCCAGGCAATCAATGCAGGCAGCATCGAGGGTACTTTGGAGTGGGAAGACTTTCAGCAAAGGATGGAGAACCTTTCCATGTTTCTAATTAAGCGCAGAGACATGACCCGCATGTTCGTGCATCCTTCTTTTCGAGAATGGCTCATCTGGAGAGAGGAAGGAGAGAAAACCAAATTTCTCTGTGATCCCAGGTAAGCTTTAAGTCTAACATAAATGATTCTCTTCCTGTTGCTATGCCATCTTAGTAAATGCCTTTACTAAGAGCTAATTAGGGGCAGCTAGATAGTACAGTAGATAGAGTGCTGGGTCTGGAGTCAGGAAGACTTCTCTTCCTGAGTTCAAATCTGGCCTCAGACACTTCTAGCTGTGTGACCCAGGGCACGTCACTTAACCCTGTTTGCCTCAGTTTCCTCATCTGTAAAAGGAGATAGGGAAGGAAATGGTAAATCTTTGCCAAGAAAACCCCAAATGGGGTCATGAAAAATCAGACATGACTGAAAATGACAGAACAAATAACAAAGAGCTGATTGTGTCCGTGGACTGACTGTTAATGGGAATTAAGTAAACTGCACTAAGATCTGGGGATACAAGCAAAAGACAGTCCCCACTCTCAAAGAATTCACAGTCTAATGGGAAGTACACTGGTTGGGAATTGTGAGCCATAGATTTAGAAATGGGTTCCACAGGATACCTCTAAAACTTCAAGGGAGCAGCTACCTTCTGGGGACCCAGCCTGTGAGTGTGTCTATTGACTTAGATTCCATTGAGGATCACATGCTATTGGTGTTTTGATAACTTGACAGTTGCCCTCAGTGTTTTACTAAAATGAAAAAAAAGAGAATTGAGACTGTGAAAAAGCTGTGTATATCTCTTCAGTGGAGTCAGTGCTAGTTCATCGTGATAGCTTTTTAAAGGTCAAACATTACTCATGTAGACTATGAACAGCCATTCCAGTAGGTCAGCAAGGAGCTGAGTACCACATTTGGAACAGAGATTCTTAGGTCTTAGTTCTAAAAGGGATCTTAGGAGATTGTCTGACCCAGCCTTCTGCCTTTAGGGGCAGGTAAGGTATAATTATTCCCAATTTACAGGGGACACATGTGAAGCCTGGAATGGTTAAATGGTTTGGTTCATAGTCACACAACTAGCTAGTGTCAGAGCTGTAATTGCCTTCAGGGCAATTTATTTCTACAATAAATACCAAACTGCTTCTTACAAAAATCTGCCTATTCCCACCCAGAGATATCTGGTGAATATTGGGGTTTTTGTCTTTTTTTTTTTAAGCATTATTTCTAGACACCAAAAACTTGTGCTTCAGAAGGCATCAGGTCATAAATGGTCTGTCAAAGCTCAGGAGAAAAAAATTAGGGCAGGGTTGAATATACCCTATGATCTGTCTCCTCAGACTGATTAAACCTCCCATTTTCCTCATCTGTAAAATGAGGGGATTAGACTAAATGACCTTTCAGCTCTAGATGTCTCATCTCTATAATGTCTGACCAGGCTATGATTTTGACACCTTTGTGGGCACAGTCATTATTAGCTCTTTATAGAGGCAGCTGTGTTTTTGAGCTTTCTGGTGATCTTCCCATCAATTTTTATACTTAGTTAAATACTAATCCATGACCAATTTGGCACTACACTCATGCCAGACTATAAAGCCCAAGCAGTGAAATATGCCGTGTCCTCCAAAAGAATGTGCATGGGAAGGGTAAATTTTTCCAGAAAGGCTATTATTTGCTTCCAATAAGAGTTTCTTCCTCTATAGCTAAGCTGGATCCCATGGGTTTTTTTGGTCTGTTTATTTGTTTTGTTTGCTTTTGTTTTTGTTTTTCTGACAAAACAGAAAGTTGTCCACAGTATGAAAAAGAAAAATCTTAGTTCCCTCCCAGAAACTGTTTGAGTCTATCCAAAAATTATTTTTAAGTCTCTCTGGTACTCTTGAGTATCTAAAGTACGGATAGAGAGCAAGGAAACAAAATCCTGTCTCACTCATGTCACCTAATAATACATTGAGAATTATTCCCAGAAAGACTTTACTAGTTTTATCAAGTGGTTCACCATCCTATTTTGAGTAATCCACAAATTCAAAAGCATAGCTTCTATTCAAGAGGCTCAAGTGAATTGGTTGTAATCTGCAAATGAAAAACACAGTGAATTACCCAACAATACAGTATGTGTACAAGTATCTCAGAGCTTTCCATCTGTGAGTTACCATTTACAAGCCTGCAGAATGAGGCTGACACATTGGGACATTGTGACAGCAGCCATTCTGATCAAATATATGCTAATGAGAGATCACTAGATTACAGTTATCACTTCCACCTCACGGGGAATAGGAGCACAGCACCCCTGAGATCTGGAAAATCCAAGAAAAATTTTTTGACCCTCCCTTCATACCAGAAAAGATGTCTGAATTATCATGGTATTAAAAGATAAAATGTGTTGATATTATATAATACTATACATATATTTATGCCTTTCTGAGTTTCTAAACTTTTTCTGTGTCATCTGGTAGTCTTCACATATCATGTACAGCTTCTACGAAACTCCAAAAAAATTCCCATTTAATTACTCATGGCAATCCATAATATATCATATATTGAAACTGTGATGGGGAAAGTGGAGATGTGGAAAGGATAACTGTATACTTAATGACAAAGAGCAGAACTAGAAAAGTGGCCATGAGTTTTAGACTTAGCTACAGTTGAAATTCAGCCTCCTATGAAGCAATGTCTGGCATCAACCTTGTTTCTAAAGTTTTGGTCTTAAAGGTTTATGTACCAATGTGTCGATAAGAAGGAAATTTCCTGAGAATTGAATGACTTGAAAAATCTGACTTTTCAAAGAATTCAGTTGCTCTGTCCTCAGTGTTGCAGATTATGCCAGTTAGGACTGGTCCTGAGAAAAATTTTGAAATGGGAAAATTTTGTTTTCTGTGGTTCCTAATCTCTTTCTCTATCCTTTGTGCCCTTTAGTGACTCCACCCCTCATTTCAAGTACCTCCATCCAGATTATTAATTTCTTTGAGGGGGAGCCCAGGAATTAGAGTTCTTCATTGTCTCTCTGGTCAAACATACTCTCCTCATCTGCCTATCCTTAAGGAAGACCCAGGCTGTTACCAATCCTCATGCAATACACAAAGGGGGAATTATTAAGGCAATTAAAACCCTCAGAACCAATATCATTCTATCCCAGACCCATTTGCTAGAATTTCAGTATTTGGCTGTTTACTCCAGACTTGATTTTTTTTAATGGATATAAATTTAGAAGGGAATGCTCCAAAAGGGTCAGTTTATCCTTCTCAGCGATGGGCCATCCAAGGACATAACTTCTGGTTTAGCTGGAGAGTCAGCTGTTTAAGGAGAGTATCAGAGAGAAAATATCATGACTGGAGTTCAACGTTACAGCTTGAGTATGACTTTTTGTATTAATAAAATCAAACTATATATTGTCCTAAACCTCCATTTGGTCAAGAGAATAGATAGCTAAGATTTTATGATGTTCAGTAGACATGGAACTATCGCAAAAAGAAATGAAAGTCATGTAGCACCCCTTCTGGACTGTGTCTCCAACTTGTACTCATTCACAGCTTGGGTACTCAGAGGGTGACTGTTCCCTCAAAGTTTTAGAGGTACTCTGTGGGTTATTGTTGTTCAGTCATGTTGGACTCTCCATGACCCCATTTTGGGGTTTTCTTGGCAAAGATAGTAGAGTGGTTTGCCATTTCCTTCTCCAGTTCATTTTACAGATGAAGGACTGAGGCAAACAGGGTTAAGTGACTTGTCCAGGGTCCCACAGCTAGTTAGTGCCAGAGGCTGGATTGGAACTCATGAAGAGGAGTCTTCCTGATTCCAAGCCCAGTACTTTATCCACTGTACCACCTAGCTGCCCCAGCCCTGTGGGCATCCATTTCTAAAACTATAGTTCACAATCTTCAACCAGTGTGCTTCCCATTAGACTGTAAATTCCTTGAGAGCAGGGACTGTGTTTTGCCATTCTGTGTATCCCCGGAACTTAGGGTAGTCCCTGGCACAGAAGAGGCTCTTTAATACTTGTTGACTGAATTCCCATTAACAGTCAGCCCATGGACACATTAGCTCTTAGCAAAGGCATGTACTAAGATGGCATAGGAAGAACAGTAAGTACTAAACATTCTCTCCCATACACCTGAGGCACACTCTCCATGGAAAGAAGGGTGGGAGTGTGTTTTAAGAGCATAGGTGGTGATGAGACACACATGGGAAAACATATGTCAATAATAAACATTTATTAAGGGACACAAATAAAAAAGGACAGACAGTCTCTGCCCTTAAGGAGCTTATGATCTAACTGGGGAAGACGTCACACAAAAGGTCACTGGGAAGGGATGGGAGGGTAGGTGCCCAGCAGGAAGCACGATGGAGAAGTCCTTTGCAGCTGTGGCAAATGAAGAGATGGCTGGTCAGGGTATCCTCCTTAAATGGAGTTTGGGGAGGAGCTTTTCATCCTGCCCTCCAGTGAAAAGGGTCCCAGGGGCAGAGGGTACTGATGAGCTGTAAATACCAAGGCTATTGTGAGCCAAGACTTCTCACTACTTTAGTACTGCGTTGTCTAAAAGTCTTTTTTTCTGCTGCAGAAACCTTGCAAAACTTCCCCTTGGAGCTACCTCCACATCTCTCTTATACCATACCTTTCTTTTTGACCCACGCAACTGCCACCTTAGTTCAGTCCCTCATCACCTCTGCCATGGACTACTTCAGTAGTCTCTTAATTGGTCTACCTGCTGTGAGCCTCTTTTCTACCCAAATACTTGTCTTCCATCCTTCACATAGCTGCCATGGTGATTGTCCTTACATAGATCTAAGCATGTCACTTTCCTACTCAGTAAGTTCCAATGACTCCCCATTGCCTCTAGGATCAAATACAAACCCCGCTATTTGGTTTTTAAGGTCCTTCACAACCTACCTCAACTTATCTTTCCAGCCTCATTATACATTGTTCCCTTTCCTGTACTCTACAGTCTAGACAAATTGACTTTCTCTTAGTTCAGGGGCAGGGAACCTTTGGCCTCAAGGCCACGTGGTCCTCTAGGTCCTCAAGTGGGGCCCTTTGACTGAATCCAAACTTCACAGAACAAATCCCCTCAATAAAAGGATTTGTTCTGTAAAACTTGGACTCCGTCACCCACATGTGGCTCAAGGCTGCAGGTTCCCCACCCCTGTCTTAGTTCCTTGCACATGGCACTCATTTCTCCTGTCCTAGGCTTTTGCATTAGCTGTTCCCCATGCCTAAAGGGTGCTCCCTCCTCACCTCTGCCTCATGGAGTCCCTCATTTTATTCAAGGTACAGTTCAAGCACTTCCTTATTTGCACAAAGCCTTTTGATTGCTTCATCTGCTAGATCTCTACCTCATTAACTACCTTATATTAACTATTCTTCGTTTCTTTTGTTTTCTGTATATATTTATATATGTAAAGGTGGTCTCTCATGATAGAATATAAGCTCACACAAACCAAATTTTGGGGCCACAGTTGGTGAGAGCAATTATAGACTTTTTGAAGAAGTTCTTGTTTAGGAGATAGTTCTATCGTGGGGCAGGCTAAAAGATGGCTAAAGAAGTAGTAGAGGAGGATGTATAAAAATGAGGACCACTTGAAACTAGAGCTGTTTCTTACAGGCTGGGAAGTCAGGGCACTCCTAGCCTCTCATTTACCAAGTGTTCTCATGGAAAGTGGTGTTATCTTACTGATCTCTTGATCAGGAGCCATATCTTCATCATTACTTTTAGGTCCTCCCATTTGTCAGTGGGGAGTTGTTGTTTTGAAGTCATGGTTTTATGTCCTGACTGCCAGTGTAAGATTACACTAATTTGAGTCTATTAGAATTGACCTTTTGCCCTCAGCGTAAACTGTTAGACCCACATATGGAGTTTTCCCCCAGAAGCCTGAGGTCATACTTTTGTCGGGTGAAAATTAGGGTGGAAGTGTACTTACCTGTGTTTCTTGTCCAATTTGCCAGTGCATGGATTTCATCCTATTTTCTAATTCCCTTTGACCTCAACAGAAGCCATGAGACCCAAATCTGTAAAGTTTTTCCAAACTGGCAACCTGTCTTCATCTTTTAAGTTGGCATTCTGGGTAAAAAAAAAAAAAAAAAGTAGGTTGTACTAGTAGATCTCATATCCTTTTTTTAGACATTGCAAACCAGCATTGGTCCCCAAAGCCAGACTAAATAGATGAAGGTCACCTTACTCTCATATTCCTAAAAACTTAAAAAGAAAATGAAATTTTAGTATATGTGTTTATATATGTGTGTATATTTATATATGTATATGTATAGTATACATATGTACAATTATATATGTGTATAGATACATATATATATATATCTTTGCATATATAACTAATGTAAAATATAATGTAAAAAATAACTAATGTAAACATTTTAAAATAGAGTGTTCAAAGAAAGCCACTAGTTTTACTTCTAGTTCTAAGATGGATAATAATTGAAATATGTGACTAAATGATCAGTTGCTCATCAGAGACTTAAACAGCAGAATTGCATTTTCCTATGAAACAAATTGGATCAGATAACAGCCTGAGCATTAAGCTGAATCAAAAAATGGGAAATGCCAGAGCTTCACCTTAGCAGTGGCTGTCAAATAATAATAAATGGCATAGTAATCAGTAGCAGTTATTGCCAATTCAGCACAAGATGACAGCATACTCTTCTGTCTGCAAATAGACAGCTAAATGCTACAGTAGATAGAGAGCTGGACCTAGAGTCAGAAGGACCTGAGTTCAAAGCCAGCCTCAGACATTTATTAGCTGGGTGATCCTGGACAAATCATTTAACCTCCCTCCACCTCAGTTTCCTCATCTACAAAATGGACATAATAACAGCACCTATCTCTGAGAGTTGTTGTGAGGGTAAAGTGAGTTCATATTTGTAAAGCACTTTGTAAAAGTTAAAGCTGTACCTAAATCCTAGCTATTAACATTATTAGAGTAAATCAATTATCCATCTCCAAAGAATAGCTGTTTAGAACCAAGGAGTCTCCAAGTTTTCTAAAATCAATGCTGTTAGCCACAGAGCCATGGAAGACCAACAGTTGTGGAAGATGCATTCATTATAAGAAGTAACTTACAGAAATAGTCTTAAGGATGGAACTGAAAGTATCTGAGATACTTCTATATCACAGATTGAAAGTTCACTGAATATCTTTGTTTTAGGTTAGTCTTTTAAGTCTTAATTGGTTCCAAAAAAATATGCTTAGACATGTAATAAGTGATGAATCTCATGACAGCACAGCATAAAAGACAAACAGTAAACATGAAATTTAACAGCCTGCCACACAAAACCCTGCCAGCTGCCTGAAGTCTCCATTGACAGAATAATCAAAGATGTCTGTTGATCTTCATCTTTCCAAGACCAATGGTGCAGTAATAGACATAGGGTTGGAAGCAGGAAGCTATGAAACAGTGAGGGTGGCAGCACAATCCAGACCAAGCCCTAATTCCACAAATCTGCTCTTTATGGACACTGTGTATGAGGATCAGGACTTTGGTCTTTATATCATTGAAGAACCAGTTCCATGCTCTGCATGTCTGGCCCAGCTCAAATGTTGCTCTTTATTACTTACAATTGCAAGGGGAAAAACATTCAAACCCAGAGAGTCTTGGTGTTATTAAAAAGCTCTTACACCTGGCTGAGCAAGGCTGATTATTTTTATCATCTTGGGAAAACAAAATCAGATTAGGACAGTTCAGAATTAACTAGGGGAGGAAAGAAGGTACAAATGGAAGAGACTGGTAAGGATATATAAGGAGTGAGGCTTTGTAAGCCAGGAGCATTTAGGGAATATTCTGAGAAAGTTAAAATATTAATGGATATTTATTACAAGTAGATCAGGTGCTTTTCCATTTTTCTATTCAAACATGTAGCAAGGTTTCCCATGGGAAAGAGATTTCTCATATGCAAGGTTTCTCATGGGAAAGAAATTTCTCCTACCCATAGTTTCTTCAGGCTAGCAATACCTAGTTGACCCATAGGCTTTTTTTAATGGTGCTAATTATAAATAGATTTTTTTTATCCTCCAGAATAAGAATTGAATGTCCACTTATTCACAGTACAGATAAAGTGAAAGGTTGTTCACTTCTCTCCCTCTGCACACATTCAGGTATTTAGAATGCCCAGATTTACATAGAAGCTTAATTATTATTTTTTAGCTGCTGCTTCCTTGGCTACAAATTTGAGTTCTTCAGTTTTTGTAAAGCTGTATGGTAAGCTCTTTCTTCTGGTGTATTTGGTTAACTTCTTCAGTATTGGTTTCATAAGTAGCACTTCGGAATGGGGCTGCTCAGCCACCTGGGAATTCACCCGGCATGCCTCCTGGCAATGCCTGGGCACTCTAATATAGCTTAATAATAATTGAGTTGCAAACCATCTCCAATTATTTCTGCTGCTCCTCAGATTCTTCCTTCTCAGCAGTCTGATTCTTATCCAGCCAGTTGGTTATTTCATATTTCTCAAGGATCTTCCTTGGTTTGTCCTCACCAATTTTGCCGTGGAGTTTGTCATCCTCCACTGTAGCCTTCATGTTTTAAAAAAAAAATGTGTAAGACTGGAATGAATTCTTGAAAGACACTTCATCTTTCTGGTTCTCATCTTCAGCCTTGTATTTCTCAGCTTTCATTTCTCTATGTCTTCTTTGCTCAAGTGACCTTTGGCATTGGCAGTGATCTTATTTTCCTTGCCTATGATCTGATCTACAGAATATACATTAAGGATGCCATTTGCATCAGTGTCAAAGATTACTTCAATCTAAGGAACACCTCTGGAAGCAGGGGCAATTCCAGTGAGCTCAAATTTACCAAGTAAATTGTTATTCTTTGTTGTTGTCCTCTCGCCTTCATAAACTTAAATAAGTCTACTGCTTTTTGTCTAAGTAAATGAAAAGGGTCTGTGTCTACTTAGAAGGGATGGTGATGGGGCATTTGATCAGAACTGTTAGCAAGTTTCAGTAACAAGGGAAAGAGAAGTGACAACCAGCAGTTGCAAGTAAAAAGATTTATCCCCAAATAAGATGGCAGCCTGGACAGCTGCACCATAAGTAATAGCTTCATCAGCATTAATACCCTTGTCTAGCTTCTTGCCATTGAAGAAATCCTGCAGAAGGGTTCTGCATCTTGGGAGTATGAGTAGAACCACACACCAAAACAGTGTAATGCATTTGTGACTTAATCTAGTTTAGCGTCCCTTTGGGCCTTTTTCACAGGTTCCAGTATGCCATGGAAGAGGTCAGCATTTGACTCTTCAAAATGGGCATGGGTGATAGAAATATAGAAGTCATTACCTTCATAGAGGGAGTCAATCACAATAGTAGATACTTACCATGTTCACAAGCGGTGCATAGTCAGTGGACATCCCTCTTGTTCTCACTGATGTTTTTCTTGTGCTTTCACTTGAACTAAGCAATGAGATGATTGGCCTTATGGTTGTCAAAGTCTTCTTCACCCAAGTGGGTCCCCAACTGTAGATACCATCTTCAGTGGCAAGAATGGAAACATCAAAAATGCCACAAGGTCAAAGACCAACACATTCTTTTCAGCACCAACTTTTTTGTCCAAACCATAGGCAGTTGTAGGAGTTGGCTCATTAATGATTCAGGGCACATTGGGACCAACTATGGTTCTAGTGTCTTTGGTGGCGTGACATAGGGAAACATTTCCAATAGTTGTTACTGTGACCACAGCATTTGTACCAGTCTTCCCAAGGTAAGTTTCAGCAATTTCTTTCATCTTGATCAAGGAGGTTTCTTCTAGATAGAAGCTTTTGGTCTACCCTTTGTAGTCTCCTTAGACTTAGGCCTGCCTGCATCATTCACCACCATTGAGTGTTGAATTTGAGTGAAAGGCCAATGCTTCATGTCTGATTGAGCAACTGTGTCATCCTATCTGTGACCCATCAGATTCTTGGTATCAAAGACTGTGTTGATGAGGTTTGTTGCAGCTTGATTCTTTGCAGCCTCCCCGATTAAATGTTCCACGTCAGTGAAGGTGACCTAAGTTGGGTTTGTTCTGTTTTCTTGGTCATTAGCAATGATCTTCACTTTCCTGTGTTGGAAGACTCCCACATAGGAATAAGTAGTGCCAAGATCAATGTTAGCAGCAGGTCTTTTTGACAGCGTTGCTGGGGCATCAAGGTTGTTGCTGCCCAATGACGAGTAGCAAGGGCTGTTGCTGTGATAAGTAGGATTCTACTCACAGCCTTTTGCAATAATGTAAATGTCTCCACAAGCACAACATACTGGGCTATGCTTCTGAATCTGTAATACCTTGAGCAGCACAAGATGTGGAGGAGCTTTGAACGATGTGCAGAGTGGTGTCTTAGGAAGACTAATTTTAAGTTTGCCTGTCTGTAAAATAATTTTTTTAAGTTAAAAGCATGTAAGTCAGTGTTAGGGGAGGACTACAGGAGACATGCAAATTCAGGCCCTTATTGCCATCTGCCTATGATACAGTAGCCTTCTTAGAAGTCTTCCCGCTCTAATGCATTCTTCATATTCTACCAGAAAAATCTTCCTTCTTCATAGTTCTTTGCATTTCCATCTATAAATTAAGAAAGTTGGACTAGATGATTTCTCAAATACCTGATAATTCTCAGTCCTATGATGCAGTCGTGTAACCCCTTTGCTCAAAATCTTTAATGTCTCTCTGTTTACTATTGAGTAAAGTTTAAGCTCCTTTGTCTGGTCCTTTAAGGTTGTGACCTTCTAACACCATACTACCTTTCTAGCCTTCTTTCCTGTTGTTCCTCTTCATACATGCAAGGCCATAACAAAACTGGCTATTCTCTTTTTCCAAAATGTATGATATAGTTTTACTGTACCTAGAATGTCATTTTCCTCACCTACCACCCCCAACTTCCACCTGTCGGAATTCTACCCATATTTTAGGATCCACCAAAATGTTACCTTCTTTAGGAAACCTTCCCCGGTACTCCCTGTGATTAATAACTTTCCCTCTTTGATCTTGTATAGATAGCACTTTATTTTGTAACTCTCCAATGTGTTTTACTATGTAATATAGTATATTATAGTTCTGTGTCTTATCTACTACTAGACTGTAAGCTTCACTCAGGCAGGAATATGTCTTATCTAAGCTCTTTATCTTCCCCCAGCACCTAGCACAGTGCTTTGTACATAGTACTAAAGATCCCTAAAAACTCAAAGCAAATTGCCTCACCTTCCTTACATCTTGCTTACTCATGCAGAGTACCATTGAGATTGCTCTTAGCTCCTGGCAAGCTCCTGAGAAATTCCGTGAGTCATTCCATAACATAGATCATTTCATTTGGCACTCCTATAATCAAAAGTGTACATAGAACTCTCTTTCAGGCATGGGAACAAATCGTGCTTGTTGGGAATAGAGGGCCAATTGTCCTGAACAGTCAATGGGGGCATAGATATGGCTTATAACTAATGTGAAACATAGGGATGACGTATATGTTATCCAGGAGGCTACTATACCAATCCTCTGGTAAGGTGTTCTTCTTTACAAATAGTTAATGCGGAGGAAGGATACTTTTTTTATTTTGTTTCCATTCATTGGCATTGAGAGAAATGCAGCCCCATTCCTACCCTCAGTTCCTCCCTCTGCCTTTCAGCCTCTGGCATCTCAAGCAATAGGAGTCTTCCTCTAATTAGATTCAAATGTGTTGTCTGCAGAATCTAAAGCAAAATGTATGACCATAACAAAGGAAATATTGGAGAAAACATTTACTGCATATATTTAAGACCACTTGTTAAAATGTACTCATAGCTTCATCAATCAAAATTCTAAAACTAGCGTGAACAAGAATCTCTTTGTAGAAAAAACTGTTTCATTGTGTATAATCATATAAAGACCAGCTTAGCACAGTGAGATATAATGAAAATAATACTGGACTTGAATTTAAGACCTTGTTTAATACCTTTAAGACTTTGGTTCTAGGTCTGGCTCTGCCAGTTTATTTGCTTTTCATCCTTGGGAACATAACTTAGTATCTCTGAATCTGTTTCCTTATCCATAAAGTTGAGGGATAAGTGGAAGTAGATAATAAATATTTCTACTACCTACCTCATAGGATAGATATAAGGAAGACATGTTGTACTATACAGGATGTCCCAAAAGTCAGCATAGTTTTAAGCTTCAATACAGAGGTACCTCAGAGATTGTGGGATTGTTCCAGACCACTACAATAAAGTGAATACCACCAAAAAGTAAGTCACAAGAATTTTTTGGTTTCTGAGTGCATATAAAAATTATGTTTACACTATACTGTAATCTATTAAGTGAGCAATAGTATTACATCTTTTTTTAATGTACATACTTTAATTTTTTTTAAATATTCTATTTCTTAAACATGCTAATCATCATTGAAGTCTTCAATGAGTCATAATCTTCCTGGTGGAGGGTCTTGCCTTGATATTAGTGGCTGCTAACTGATCAGGGTGGTGGTGGCTGATGGTTGGGGTGGCTGTGGCAATTTCTTAAATAAGACAACAGTGAAGTTTGCCACATTGATTGTCCTTTCACTCAAACACGTAGAGGCCATGGTAGGGTTATTAATTGGCCTAATTTCAATATTGTTGTGTCTTAGTGAATAGGGAGGCCCAAGGAGAGGAAGAAAAACAGAAAATGAAAAGATTTGAAATATTTTGAGAATTACCAAAATATAACACAGAGGCATGATGTGAACACATGCTATTGGAAAAATGGAGCCAGTAGACTTGCTTGACACAAGGTTGCCACAAACCTTCAGTTTGTAAAAAACGTAGTATCTGTGAAGTGCAATAGAATGAGGTATATCTGTAGATTAAATTAGGAGTTTAATTAAATTTAGCAATCATAGCCATTGTTCTTCTTCAGATTTAGTAGCTTAAAACTATACTGACTTTTGGGATGTCTAGTTATAAATGTGAGTTATTATAGAGGTGGGGGGAGGGTCAGAGAATTGGTTACTGGTAAGCTCTCCAACTTGCAAAACAGATAATTTGGGGGTAGCTATTTGTATGAGAAAAGTTTTCCTTAGTTTTTAAAAGCCTGTTTAGTGCATTTCATTGTTTACTTATTAGAGGTATTGAGGTCTGGGAAAGGGGGAAGGGTGGAGAAACTTAAAGCTAAAGTGGTAAGGGCCATTGCAAGTTGAAGGTAAAGGGGGGAAAGTCAGTATAAGTCATCTTTGAATTAATAATATGGGGAACTAATATTCAACTTATAAAAATTTGATTTAGGGTAGGTAGGTGGCACAGTAGATAGAGCACCAGCCCTGGAGTCAGGGAGACCTGAGTTCAAATCTGGCCTTAGACACACAACACTCACCACTCTGGGCAAGTCATTTAACCCCAATTGCCTCACCCCAAAAAAAAAATTTCTTTTGATTTACATAATTTTTAGAAATATGTCTAAGTGGCTTCAGATTCCTCTTCTGATATATTCTTTCTTAGAGCAGAAAGGTGGTTTAGTGAGAAGTGTCACATCTGGTTTCAAATTCTGTTGCCTCAAGTCTCAGCTTCCTATTACCTCTGAGACACTGAACAAGTCCCTTAACTTCTCTGGGCCTCAGATCCCTCATCTGTAAAATTAGGGGATTGGAGTATATGATTTCTGAGTTCCCTTCAAATCCTAAATCTCTTACCTTATGATATTTATATGTAAAACTATATTTAGCTAAAAAGAAAGAAAAAGACAGATAAGAATAAAGCAGCAATTTAGCAATCTTAGTCATTGTTCTTGGCTATTCCTTTATGATTTTCATACTTTCAGCAAGTATTTATTGAATTCATCCTTTGTGCATTCCATGGTATTATGTTCCACTATACTATACATTCCACTATACTATGGCCTTCGTACAGAGGAATCTTAGGCATAATCGTGTTCTTATTTAATTTATTCTAGTTGGGTAGACAAGACACAGAGACAAGAAATGTTGAAATAATGATACAAAAGAATATACTGGTAGGGGTCCAAATAATTGATCCATATAGGTGTTGTTGGTGATTAATAGAGAGAAAAATCATTGTGAATTGGAAGATTAAGAAAGGCTTTGTGGAGAAGGATGAGCTGGACCTTAAATGATGAGTAAGATTTGGATAAGCAAAGGGGAGAAGCATGAGTTAAAGCATGGAGGTGGGAATATGAATAATATCCCAGTGCATTTGGGAAGACCAGTCAGGCTAGAGCAGAGGATTCATTTTGAGAAGTAGTGGGAGAAAATGTTGGAAAAAGTAGTTTGTGGTCAGATTATGAAAGACTTTGAATGCCAGGTGAAAGACGTTTTTACTTGATCAACACGGAAGCATTAAAGGTTTTTGAGCCAGTGATTTTTTTTTTTTTATTTAATGAAAGGTTTTAGAAAGATAAGTCTAGCATCAGTATTCTGGATGGATCAAAAGGATGAAAGACTAGACGCATGGAGAACAGTAAAGAGACTGTTGTAATAATTCTAAGTGGAGTTCATGAGGGACTACTCTGGAGCCAGCTGGGGAGAGTGGTGGCATGAATATAAACGGGGAAGAATAGATGGAGTGCAAAGATAGAAAGGGCTCAAAGATGACTAATTTATGAGGTGGAAATACCCCACAAAGAAATCCAAGAGTTTACTACCCTAGCATTTTTACAAAAGTTATATGAAAAGGTAGTATTCAATAATGTCGTTTTAGCTAACTATGAAGTATAGTAATTTTTATCAGATAATTAGGGAAGAGAAATACTCTATACTCATTCTCAAGTCTTGCTTTAAGCATAAGCAATAATTCATGTTAGGCTCAACCCCCGCTTCTCTGTGCTGACCAGGAATTGTTCTATAACCCATCCAGGATCCTTCCTAATTTCTTATTCCTAGACTTTATTACATCCCATTCATTTGCATCATGAATAGTCATTTGTTATCAATAATAATTCAGCCTGTTGAAGTTGCATAGCAAAGGTATTTCCAAATGTCAATAAATTTATGGCACCCAACTTCAGTTCTGTCTTATTTAAAGAAAAAAGTCTCGTTTGCAGTATTACTTTGTAAGAATCACTGTGCTTTCTCAAATCTTCCCTGCCTTTTAGGAATGTATATATTTAATAATAATTTCTCTGAATATCAGTTTATAAACTACTTGTCCTATTTCATATTCCAGTGACCTGTGGAATGCACAGATGTTGACATATTATCTAGATTAACACTTAATCCTCCATTCACACCTGTTATTGCTTTTCTCCATTCTCAGTACATACCCCACATATTTAGCAATTAGTATTGGATTTATATCAGTATGCATTCACAACCATATAGGATTCATAGTGACCAATTCATTATCCTTTTCACACCATTTACTATGATCACTGTTACGTGCCTACCATAACTTTTACTGACCTATAACCTGCCCATAATAGCATAGAAGATAAATATTTTAATATAGAAAATGCACATTGGCCAAAAAGTGAAATTTTTTGCCATAGCCAGTCCTAAAATCTAAGGAAACCAATAATGAAACTCCTTGAGTAACTACCTCCTTTTGCCCCAAACTGCACTTTCCCACATTTTATTCTAGATGAGGGAAGAAGGCTATTCCATTGCAACCCAGAAATAGTTCTGTTCTCAGCAACTGCTAGATGGTGGCAGAGGCGAATTTGACCCAAAGCTAAAAGTGGGTTGCAAGTGCGTTAAGGAAAATAGGCATTGCAAAGCAGAGGATGATCCTTATTTGTGTGAAGAGTGTAAAGAGCTTTAAAACCCAACACTGGTCTTTATAGCCATGCATACATCCATACATTAGGAGTAATAATCACATTCAAATATAAAGCAAAACATAAATGTTAATCTCCAATCTCCTCCATCTGCTAGTTCCCTTCCAGGATGCCTTCAAACAAGTTCAAGCCTTAAAGTCCTTACCAGACCCTACACTCTCTCCCCTTTAAGTTATTGTTCTGTATCTCTTACCACTTTCACAGCCAAACTCCTAGAAAAGCTGTCTATAACTGTTGCCTCTATTTCTACTATTCTTGCTCACTTCTCAATCCTTTGCATTCTGACTTCCAACCTAGTCACTCAACTGAACCACACTTTCCAATAATATATAAGGAGTTGGTCTAGATGGTTTCGAAGGTCCTTTCCTTCTGTAGATATATGAACCTGTGAACATAAGATCCTTTGATCCCTTAAATTGCCAAATCTAATGGCCATTTCTTAGTTCTCTCTTTACTTTTCTACAATGATTGATATTGTTGACAACCTTCTCCTTCTGAGTACCCTTGTTTCTCTAGGTTTTTATGGTACTGTACTTTGGGTTTTCTTCCCACCCAACTACTCTTTCATAATATCTTTTGCTGAATCGTCATGCATTTTATACACCCTAAACTGTGGGTGTATCTCATAAGCTCCTGTTTGAATTACCTTTATTCAGATGACTCACAGATATGAGTATCTAGTCCCAGCCTCTATTTTTATGTTCTTTCCATATAGAAATATTCGTTTTTGTGCATGTTTGTCAAGTTCAGAATACTAAAGGTAATTTAATTAAGTAATTTTTAAGAAACCAAAGAATGGTTAAATTTCCTCTTGACAGTTTTCCTATGATACCTGCTTAATAATATGTGGCTTTTGCCCTTCCTGGCATATCAAAAGGAACCTAAGAGAAGGCATTCTGTTTCTCAGGGTTTTTCACAAAGACATTTAAAAAGTCATATAAATAAAAGGTTGTGTTTGTGAAAATATCCACTTGCCTGACCCGAGAGTGTCCTCACCTGGCACTACTTAGTACAATTTCCATTTGTTTGGTGAATTCATTGCAATTTCAGACAAGATCTTTCTTATATGTGAGTCCAGGGATAGCAACAGAGGAACTGTGTCACCTGGGAGCACAAAATGCTTTGACTGCCACTGTCCTAATGGAGAGAGTATTGAGTTAGTGCTAAGGCCTCCACAAGGCTACATGCAGTACAAGAGAAGGAAGCCTTAAATGATCAGGTTTTTTGGTAACTTCTAAAGTTCCTTGGCCTCTGTTTTATGGTTTGGAATTTGTAAATTTGGAGAGGAAGAGAAAAGACTATTGCTACCATCTGTGTGTGGGCTATATGTGAGCTACTAGATGTGACACTTTATAATTATGATTGGGTACAAGGATGTGAGTTAGTCACGCACTGTGGTTCAGCATATCGGTGGTTCCTGACTCCACGTCTGGTGCTCTATCTCCTGTGCCACTTTGCTCCCCAAAAAGAATTTAGAACCATGGGAAAGGCACATTTTCAAGTCTACCTGTCAGATAACAGTTACCATTCCTTGACAGTCAGTGAGGTAGAGCTTTGTCAGAGATAAAGTCATTGCTGAACTCACAAAAAGTGAGAGGTATAGAAACTTTAAAAAAGAATAAAATGAACTTGATATTTATTTCTTCTCTTTTTTCTTTCTTTCCAGGAGTGGTCACACATTACTTGCCTTCTGGTTTTCCCGTCAAGAAGGAAAGCTGAACCGACAGCAGACTATTGAATTGGGACATCACATTCTCAAAGCACACATCTTTAAGGTAGCAAGAAAAATCAAAAGCTTATTGTCTCCATTATCAGAACACCATGGAACACTACATGCATGAAGACACCTGTTGCTTCAATATGATCCTTATTTTCTTAAATTACACTGTTACAAAATATTATCATATCCTTAAGAATCTTAAGAGTACAATCAAAACCTCAGATGTCCAGAATCTTCAAACATCCTTAAGAACTGAAAAAAGCCACCAAAACTTATAAAATTTATTTCTGTAATTATTCATTATTTTGTACTGAAGTTTTTGTAAAATGTATTAAGGCTTCCCTGCCTTATAAAACATATTGGGCATTATAATTTAATTTTGGTGATAGCCCTAAACTATGCTCATGATAGACATCAATTCAAGGTAATAAAGGACTCTCTTTATAATGTATTAAGGTTCCTAGGGCTGTTTGCCCTCCATGACCTCAGACTGTAATATTTTTAAAATTCTAGTTTCTGCTTTTTATAATTTCTCTGCGTCTATTTCTGGTAGCTGCCACCTCTCATTGCTATTCAGGGTGAATATCTGCAGTAGCCCCTCTCCCCCTTCCCTTCTAATTTCCTGTTTCTAATCTGCTGTCAGCATAGACATTAGCAGACTCTCGGGGATAGAAGGGCTACTATATGCTTTAACGCATGGGACTTTGTGATATCTATTTTAGCGTTGGGCTATCTAGGCAATCTGACACCACTATGGAAATCAATGAGAAATTTATCTGTTGCCTTTGAGATAACGACTTTATCTCCCAGAAATCAGAGTTTAGTAGAGCCAAAAGGATACAAAATTATTGAGACAGTATGTTGAATTTTATTCAGCCTTCTTATGTTCATCTCAGACAGTAATCACTTGATTTGTTTGTCTGGATGCATCTGTGCTTTCTCAGGCCCCACCTCCTCCCTTCTAGAAACACAGACTCATTGTTATCAACTGAGAGAGAGAAGGCATAGCAAGCCCCAGACAAGGGGGAATGTGGTAATGAGTGGGAATTCTTACCAGTGTAAGAATACAATAAGGGAACTGTAGGCAACAGAAGGGGAAGCCATCCCCAAGTTAACAGCAAGAAAGACAAGGGCCATAATTTCAGGGGTAGTAAAGAGGATAGAGATGAAGGAAATGTCTACATGATGAAGATAATAACAGTGTTCCTTCCACTGAGCACGAATAAAATGGTTGTACCCCTGTGTGAGCCAGCATAAGAGGCAGGGTTGACACATTCCCTAAAGGAATGAAAGCACACTGAATCAGGGCATAAGGGCTCTGTCACAGCAGTGGCTGGCCAGCCACCAGGGGCATTTCCTTGAGTTCTTCCTTAGTGTTCCTCATCAATGTCAGGGCTACATAAAGTAGTATCACAGCAGGGGCCAATGCTGCAGTCAGTAGACTGGTACATTTAATTCTCAGAAAACTAGTACAATTATACTATGCACAGTGCCATGTACTCAGTAGACCCTTAATAAATTTTCATTGAATTTAATTGAATGCCACAGCAATAGATGTATGACACAGAAGATGGGGATGGGTTTACACATCCTGGTGAACTCCTACACTAGCCACGGCCTTTTCCTTTTCCTTTTCTGTTCTTGTGTGATAATTGTTATAACTCCCTGTAATTTCCTTCCGTAGTATTCAGAGTCCAGGATTTGGACTTTTGTATTTGTATTTTGTTATTGTTCTATCTTGTCTATCCTTGAGTTGTGAGAATGAACAGAAGTTTTTTCAAGTCACAGAAGAAAACAACCTATGATGCAAATTTTCCCCTGGGTTCTGTTAATTCACGTGTGCTTAAGATTTATTAGTCTAAGGCTTTTCCGTGCTGTCGCTATAATGGACAATAGTGAGCTGGGAAATCAGTCTGTGACAGTCAGTCAACTAGTTTTTATTATGTGCCTCCTAGGTTCCAGGAGCTATGCTAGGTATTGAGGATATAAGTACAAAAAGGAAATAGTCCCTGTTCTCAAGGAGCTTATATTCTGATGGGGGAGATACAATACATGTAGAAGAGTGTTGACCAGGGTAGTCAAAGTATGGCCCAGAAACCCCTGGGGACCCTTTAAGAAGGTCCACAAAATTAAAACTATCTTCATAAAACTGCTAAGATGGTGTAATTTCTAATCTGGTAAATCTTGGTAGATATAACTACGTATACACAAGCTCTTTGGAGAGAGAAGGTTCCCAGTTTTTAAGAATATAAAGGGGTCCTGAAATAAAAAAGGTTTGAGAACTGCTGATCTAGGCAATTGTAGGGTTTGGAAGTAGAGCTGTACAGCAGTCAATTGTTGCACCTTTTCCAGTAGCAATGACAATATTGATTTGGTTTTTGTTCCCAGAGTAATATCACAATGTGGAAAGTCGGGGAGAGAATAAAAACAGAGGGACAATACAGTAGTGGAGGCAGGGCAAAAGGCAAGATGTCCATGTTGGGTAGGTCCTGATGTCCTAGCAGTTGGCTAGATGGGATATGTGAAACATGGTCCAGGACCAACTAAGTATGGCAGGTTGAGTGCTTCCTGTTTTTTCACAGCTGAGCTCTTATAGTAGCAGGCATGGGAGTAGAAACAGCATAAACTATGCCTTCTATTGAATCTTCTGTCCTGGTTGTACCTCAGAACAATCTAAAGTGAAGTTATGATAGTTCTTTGTCACCCCACGAACCCATTGTGGAAGCTTGGATCCTTTTCCTTGCCAAGAAGTTCCTCCTTAAGAGACTTGTCTGGGCTCTGCTGCATCTTTTCCTCTTTCAGTCATTTATTGTTCATTTTTGTTCAGTGAAGGCCTTTCTACAAGTTAGGAGTCTGAGTCACCAGATGCTGTAGTTCTTTGCCTTTGTAGGGCTACAGGATGGAGTGAACTCTGGAACTACACTGAGTAGATTGTATTACTGAAAGTAGTACCTGGAATCCTTCAAAAAATATTGGATTTATGAAGTCTTATTTCTCAAACAAACCAGCCTGCTCTTTGGTGATACCTTTGCTTAAGGTTTTGACATGTTTCTTTTCTTTTTTTTTTTTTTGACATATTTCTTTATACGTAAACTAATCTGCCGAATGAGGGACGCTGAAGTGGGTTATTAGCACAAATCAAGTGAGTTTCTATAATAATAATGAGTGGTCAGAAGATGCTGGACTATTAGTGAAAGCCCTACTCACTCTTTTCATTACACCCGTGGCCCCTCTCAGAAACTCAGAGCCTCACACATGTTATTGAGCAGGGGCCATGGTCTCCCCAAGGTTAGGGGTTGGGTAATAGGGCAACTTAGAGGCCATTTCCGTACAGAATACTAAATAGAGGAGGGGAACTTCTTTGTTCAAACTGTATCCTGTGTGTGATATGCCCTTTTCACCCTCTACCTGTTGAATTCCTAGCCATTCTTTAAAATTCTAGCTCTTCCATTTTTGGACTCCACCTCCACAATTGGAAATGACTGTTTTCTGCATGTCTCTGGTTCACTTCTCATACAGGATTTTTTGTTTGTTTTATTTTTTGCCTCCAGTTGTTTGTGTATGTTTTCATATCCTCTCCCTGGTTTAGAATCTCCATTGAGGTTCTGTAGATGTAGCTTAGCTAAGGGCATCTGAGTGGGCACAGTAGATAAAGCACCAGCCCTGGAGTCAGGAAGACCTGAGTTCAAATCCAGTCTCAGACACTTTCTCACTGTGTGAGAAAGTCACTTAACTGGACAAGTCACTTAACTCTGTTTGCCTCAGTTTCCTCATCTGTAAAATTAGCTGGAGCAGGAAATGGTAAAAACGCTCCAGTCTCTTTGCCAGGAAACCCTAAATGGGATTTCAAAGAATCAAACATGACTGAACAACAGCAAATCTTAGCTCATTGTTTTATTGCCCCAGTCCTTAACAAGAGAACCAATATTTTAGTCAGGTTTGAGAGCCAAGTCCCTAGCTTAACAGGCAGAAAAAGAGCTACTGGTTGATGTCACCATAAAAAAGTACGTAGGATAGAGAGGAAGGCAACAGGGTGTAAGTGCTTTGAAACCTCCCTTATATTCCCAAGCCATAGCACAGAGTCTCTAACATGATAGGTACTTAGTAAATCTTTGTTGAACTAAACTGATTCTACTTTAGCCTTTCCCTCCTCCCCACTCCCAAGATTTGCTGCTAGAAAAATAAAACCCATTCTAGTAAGGAATTAGGTGCCATAGACCTGTCCAGTGCTCTTTAAAATAGTTTGGCTTCCCTCATCAGGATGAGAGTATCAGCGGGGGTAGTTGGTGCCAACTTTTCCATTCTTCCTTCAGCAGCCCTTCTATTTCTGCAGCAAGGAGCAGGAGAGAGGACTAATCAAATAGATAAGGAAGTGTTTCTAGAGAAGCTGGCCCTGGCATGACAAGAACATGACCACATTCCCTTTTGAATTTCATTTTATTTTCTTCTGTGCATTTTTAAAATTTCCTATATGATCCTCATTTTGTCTCCCTTAAAATGATTGTGCTTGCTGATGGCTGTTAAATTCATAATCTTTTAAATGTAATAAAAAAGAAAATGGCATGAATCAGGAAGACCTAGGTACAGATCCTGCCACTGACGAATACTGGTGATCTGACCCTTGGCAAGCAAATCACTTAACCTCCCAATAACCCAGGCAACTCTGTAAAACCACAAGTTGAAGGGATGGTGATGATCTTCCTTGATAGAGATAATTCCTCACTGAGAGCTCCTTACACTGATGAAATCACCATGCTGATAAAAAAAATGCGTGTATGTATGTATATTTACATATGTACCATATTTATGTATACATATGTATACACACGTACATACATAAATACAGATAGATACCTAGATATAGTTATCTGTCTATACTAGATCCATCTATTATAGATAGATATCTACATCTAGATAGATATCTAGAGACAGTCTTTAATATATACACACACATATGTATGTATGTATGTATGTATACACACACACACACACCCTCATAACCTCAACTGGGCCCTCACTGCTGCTGGACAATCTATTCACTATCCCATTATCCACAGTGGCTCTTCCAAACTTTTTCATCCTTCCTTAATCTTCCAGTGGTTCATTGTCACCCTCACCCTTGAGAACCTTGCCTCACATTTTATTGAAAGAGTTAAGACCCTTTGCTAAGAGCTCTCTCCTCATCTCATATCACCCCAGTACTTTTTTTCACTATCTCCTTTACCCATCTCACAAGCTCCTCTAGGCCTGCCCAAGTGATCCCATTCCATCTTGTCTCCTACAGCGGATTGTCCTTTCCATCATCCCCCCTCTCTCTCACTTATCTTCAATCTCTCCCTGTAGAGGGGCTGCTTCCCTACTGACTGCAAACATGGCCATGTGTTCCTCATCCTCAAACACACACATATACATATGCATATACATGTACAACATGTCCATCTATATACATACAATACATGTGTGTATATATATATGTGTATGTATATATATATACATACACATACACACATATGTGACTAGCCCATCTTGTTAAAAGATTTATTTAAGAAAAATAATGGGAGGCACATGGAGAAACTAAATACATCTCTTTATAGAATAAAAATAATATGCCCAGTGGATTTGTTGTTCCATAATCCATGTTCCATAGCCTTGTATTCTGCACATCATTGAAGGGATAATCCTTTGTGCCAACAAAACTGGGTAGCAGATAAATCAATTTGGTAGTACCCTTGAGAACAGTTATTCTTGGGGTGACACTCATCTGTCTAATGTCAGATCCTGGAGGTCACTAACTCACTATTTAATATGCTTTAGCTGGATCAGAAGCTTGAATGTCTCTATTTCTTTTTCAGGGTTTGAGTAAAAAAGTTGGGGTATCCTCCTCTATACTCCAAGGTCTCTGGATCTCCTACAGTACTGAAGGTCTTTCCATGGCATTGTCGTCTTTACGAAATCTCTATACTCCAAATATAAAGGTAACCAAAGCAGATTTTTTGAGAGTTCATATAAAAAGCTTTCTTGTCAGTAATAGGTAATACTTTATCCAATTTCCTACCTTCATCAAAAATTCCCTTTCATTTAATCCATCTGTGTTTTCCTCCCCTCTATTTTCTGCCCTCTAGCTGTTCTTATACTCTGTTAAGTGGCCATTTCTAGTCATCTCCCATTTCTCCTATTTCTACGTTCATATCTAGCAGTCTGGGGTGTCTGAGACATTCCCTTATTATTCAACCTCTTATTGAAATGATAAGGAGAATGCCATTGCAGGCCCAGACTCTTTAGAAGTGCTTTATCAGGGTTTTGTTTTTCTTTTCTTTTTTTTTTCAACGGGAGGGAAAGTGGGACAAAGAATAGGATAGCCAAAAGAAGAAGAAAAGAGGATCATTAAAGCACTTTAAAAACAAAAAAAGAGGGGCAACTAGGTGGCGCAGTGGATAGAGCACCGGCCCTGAAGTCAGGAGGATCTGAGTTCAAATCCGGCCTCAGACCAAACTCTTTGACACGTAGTAGCTGTGTGACCTTGGGCAAGTCATTTAACCCCGACTGCCTCACTAAAAAAAAAAAAAGAGAGAGAGAGAGAAGAAAAGACAGAAAGAATCACTGATGAACAGGTCTGCTTTGAAAATAATATGCTAAATTTATTACATATTTTAAAAGAAAAGCAAGTTGTACATAATAAAGATTCACATATTCATGTAGAATCATCTTTTTCTGTCCTGCATTTATAGAAATGCCCATTTTATTCAGTGTTTGTTACACTCAGAATAACTTTAATTTTAAAGGGAAAAAAATGCTGTCTTATCCATCTGTGAATACAATGACTAATACTTATTATTCAGTGTAGTAAAAATCAAATTCCGATATTCATTTACTCCCTATAAGTAATATGGCCATCTCCATTAGTGATGTAATGTCTTGATATTCCTGGTACTAGTTTACCATTTATAAATTTGCTAATAAATTAACTCTACTTTTCTATGTTTTGGAAAAAATCTGCCTGATTATAAATCCTCTCCTTAGGGATGACATCTTGCTCTCCATCCTCTGTAACAGTGGTCTCCAAAGTGGGGTACATAACCCTAGTGGTGTACAAAATGATACATAGGAGTGTAGGAAGAAAGTATTAAAATTTGTGTTTATATTTTTTAATTAAGAAAAAAAACATACTTCTTCACTCTCACAGAGCTGTTTTCTGGCAGAGGCCACTTTATCTGAATGGAAGCAGCAACAACAGAACAAGCCATTGATTTTCTCTCTGTCTTTCTCCTCTCCTCTTTCCAAGGGCTGGGCAAGGCAGGGACAAGTACAGACTGAACATGGGGCAGAAGGGGGTCTGGGGGCCCTGTGGCCCAAGCAGGACTATAGTGGCAGTGACAGGGTCAAATGTGACAGCAGTGGCCATGAGGACCAAAGAAGCTAAGGAAACAATATTATATGTGATGAGAACTATCAGGGTTGACTTCAAGGTGTCAAAAGTTTTGTCATGATGTTGTGACAAACCAAGTCATGATTCCAGGCTCATCATGCTAATAGAAGGTAACACTGATACCCAAATCTAGAAAAAGAGAACAATGAATGGAAAAATTATTCCAAAAGAAAAATTGTCTCTAAGTAGGACAGAAATCAAGATATTGAGGAAAATGAAGATGGAGAATCACATCATGGGATAAATTTCAGTGACTTTCTTATTAATTCTGCGGGTCTTAATAGTTTTATTTTATGGAGGAAAAAGAGCAGAATCCTGAAGATTCATCTTTAAACATATCTCAGCCAGCTGTGTGGACCAGTCTTTCTCATACTTTCAGCCATCCAGTACCCACAAGTTAAAATCAGCTCAGGACATGTTCTTTGGAAGCTTGTCAAAAAAACACTCTCCCCATCACAGCCAGCTGTGGAATATTTGAATGAATGTTCATCTTGCTGCTAATTTGGGATGTATCTACAAAGCAAGAAGATAACATTCTAACATCTCGGGGCCCCATAGAGATGAGAAGACAGCCAAAAAAAAAATATTTCTGCAGAACTTCTGTGACTGAAAAAAAAATAATTTGGAATTTAAACATCTACCAAGTGCATCCAGAAATGTTAGAGGAAATGCTTGAAGACTGGCCAAATGGTATGATTTTCTAAAGAAAAAAAAAGATCTGAAGAACTGTGGTTACCTTGTTACTTATAGGTGGGCTATGCAACACTTGAGGAAGTATTATAAGCACATCCCAAATCAGTGTCCAGCATGGAATGCCCATCTCAGTATTTCAGACAAGAGTTGGTATAATGAGGAGGGCTTGACATTATCTCCATTATCCACTAACTCTCCCAAAAAACCCAAAAGAAGAATTATATACCAAAAAGAACAATTACAGCTGGCTCCACAGACCAAAAAGCCTAACAAAATAACAACTTTGTAAATTAGCCGTGGTGAATGTTAATCCCTGAGGAGCTCACTCTGCTTCACTACCCTTCCTGCACCCCTCCTCCAATACACAGGCATTCACAATCTGGTTACAATGTGACCACTCTGAGAGTGTGACCTTTCTCCTGGACCACTCAGCAATTTCAATACTGTTACTGCATTTTCTGATGTCATATTCTGCCCTGCTTTCTTCCCCAAAATTCTGTTGCAACAAGCAACATATCTCAACTCTGCCCAGCTACTATTAGGGAAGAAGGAGTTATAAGAGCAGGATAGTTCTCTGATTGGGGCAGCCATGCTCAGCCAGAGAACCAAAGGAAGGAGGGACCGAAGGCAAGGGTCCAGGGTAAAAAGCTGTAGACCAGACTTGACTCCTCAGAAGTTACTTTCGGGAAGATGAGACAACTTTGAAGCCCAGCCCTAGGGGTAAACCTACCGTCAAAGATGAGAGAGTCTAAAAATGAGCAATAAGGGAATAAAAGGGGAGGAGAGACCAAAACCACCAAAAAGCTCAGGAGGAAGAAACCCAGTTAAAAACCTGGAGCACGGAGAGGTATGTCAACATGAATCAGAAGGAAATGTGACTATGAAGAAATTTAAAAGGTTCCAAATGTTTTTAAATAAATACTGCAAGACAAAGGAGATTGAACCAGCACCTGATATCACAAATAGAGAGAGAACTCTGGATTCCCAAGAGAGCCTGGAACCACAGGAGGTTGTTCCTGAATGGTACAAGAGAGAAATTGGAATCCTGAAAGAAGTTGTCTTGTTGAGTCGTGTCCTTCATGACCCCATTTGGAGTTTTCTTGGAACAAGTGGCAGAATTTATGGCCTAAAGAAGAAACAATTAGCAAATAGAAAAATTTGAATCCATCTCCTGCTGCACTGGCCTCTGGAAGTAAGGGCAAGATGGCCTTATATCTCCTGCTACACATCTCCTGGCTTGTCTTCCATCTCCTCTGAGCAGGCACAATTCCTATCTCTTGCTGCACTGTCCCCTGACAGATCTCCACCCTCTGGAGGGAAAAGGAGTAGAGAAATGGGGGGTGGTAAGGAGCTTCCTTTTGACCACATGCCTTCCATTTGTGCCTTCCATTCTGTGCTGCTCATATTTCCTCCCTCATTCTAGTCTCCTGTTGGAAGAGGAAAAGTGTCCATCACTTAATGGTTAACATACTCACACCTAGTCATACACTATACATCCCAGTGATTCTGAAATTCTGTAGATCATCATCCCAACCCCAGTCCCCATCCTCTGTTACCCAATTCCTTATTCCCATCCCTCTCAACACTCCCACTCCAAAATCCCAACCAAACATTACCCACTCCTTCCACTAGACCCTCTAGAATGCCTGCTCCATAGGCAACAAACTTGTTTTCATCTTAAATTCTTTCTTTTCCCACTCCTCTTATCTTTGGCTATCACCGGCGATGACACAACCTTCCTGACCACCCTTTCTAATACTGACTGTACTGTCATTCACCTCAGCTTTCTGGTCAAAGTGGAGAAGTTGGAGTACCCCTTGATCTCCATTACCACTTCTAGGTTCTCCTATCATCACTCAGTAATCTCTCAGTAACCTTTGAGTTCCATATAATCTACATCTTCTGCCTAATCAAAATCATGATAGCTAGTATCAACAGACCTCCAAGACCCTCCACTTTCTTCCTCAATGAGTTCAGTAACTGGCTTACAATCTTTCTCCCCTCCCCAGCTTCTGCTTTCATACTAGTGGAGTTCAACATACATATTGATACTCCTTCAAACACCCTAACCTCCTAATTCCTCAGTCTACTCACTTCCCATAACCTCCTTCACAGCACATCAGTCGTACACAAAGATGGTCATACTATTGATCTTTGCGTCACACACAAATGCGCTACCTCTATCTTCAAGAACTCTGAAATTCCCTCATCTGATCACAATCTATTGACTTTCTATTTCTTCCTTTGCCTTTTCATACCAAGCCCTACTTTTCATTCACACCATGATCTCCAGTTCCCTTGACGCCTGAATTCTCTCCCACTCCATCACCCCTACACTAGCCATTCTCTTCTTTTTTCCCCATCTTGACCCCTTAGTGAACCATTTCAACTCTATACTGTCTTCTTATCTTGAGTACCTGGCCCCTTTATATTGTTGATTGTGCTCTGCCAAGTCTTAGCCTTGGATTACTCCCACCATCCTTACACAGCTATTTCTGAATGAAGGTGAAGAAAATCACACAACCACTCTGACTAGGTCTACTACAAATTTATGTTACATAACCTCAACTTGTCCTTCACTGCTGCTAGACAGTCTTTCTACACCTCCCTTATCTGTTCACTATCCCACTCCCCAAAATGGCTCTTCTAAACCTTCTCATTCTTCTTCAGTCCTCCCCTTTCCCTCACCCTTGAGAATTTTGCCTCATATTTTACTGAAAAAAAATTGAGGCCATTTGCCAAGAGCTCCCTCTTCTCCCTTCTTCCACATATCATATCATCCAGATGCCTTTTGCCACTATCTCCTTTACCCCTGACTCACATGAAGAGATTGCCTCACTCCTTGCCAAGACAGACCCTTCTAGGGGCTTGCACAAATGATCCCATTCCAATTCATCTCCTACAACAGATTAGCCCTTCCATCATACCCACTCTCTCACTTACTTCATTTACAAACATGCCCGTGTATCCCTCATCCTCAAAAAAACACTCAGTGGATCCATCCATCCCTACTAACTATGGTTCCATAGCTTTTCTTCCCTTTGTGGCAAAACTACTTTAGAAGGCCATCTACAGTAAATGTCTCCATGCCCTTGCCTCTCACTGTCTTCTTAACTCTCCACAGTTTGGCTTCCAACTTTGTCATTCAACCAAAACTGCTCTCTCCAAAGTTATCAGTGATCTCTTAATTGCCAAAGCCAACAGCCTTTCTCAGTCCTCATCCTTAGTAACTTCTCTATGGACTTTGACACTGTCAGTCACCCTCTTCTCTTTGATACTCTCTTCTCCCTAGGTTTTCAGGACACCACTTTGTCCTGGTTCTCCTCCTACCTATCTGACCACTCCTTCTCAATCTCCTTTGCTGGATCTTCATCCAGATCATATCTACTAACCATGGGTAACCTACAGTACCCTCTTTTCTTCTCCCTCTATACTGGTTTACATGGTGTTCTCATCAGCTCCCATGGATTTAACTATCATCTCAATACTGATGATTCTCCAATCTATTCATCTAGCTAACCCTAACACTCTCTGCTGACCCCTAGTCTTGCAACTCCAACTGCCATTCAGACATTTCAAACTAGATGTCCAGTAGTTATCTTAAACTCAATACGTCCAAAGGTAAACTCATTTTCTGCCCCCTCCCAAGCCCTTCTTCCTGTCAGATTTCCCTGTTGCTGTCAAAGGCACCACCCTCCTCCTAGTTCTCCAAACTCAAAAACGTAGGTATTTTCCTTAATTCCTCACTATCTCTCACCCTCATATGCAATCTGTTGCCAAGGCCTATCAATGTTACCTTTACAACATTTCTCATATGTGCCCCTTTCTCTCTTCTAATACTGCCACTACCCTGGTACAGGCCACTCCTTCACACCTGGACTATTGCAATAGTCTACCACAAGTCTCTCCCCCATTTCACTCTATCGTCCATTCAGCCACCAAAGTGGTTTTCCTACAGTGCCAGTCCAACTATGTCACTCTCTTACTCAGTAAAGTCCAATGGCTTCCTATCATCTCCAAGTTCAAGATCAAAATCCTCTGTTTGGCATTCAAAGCCCTTCATAACCTAACCCTCCCTCCCACCTTTCCAATCTGTTTATACCTCCACGTACTGTTTGGTGAAGTAACACTGGTCTCTCTGTGGTTTGCTGAATAAAACACTCCATTTGTTAGCTCCAGGAATTTTTTTGGCTGTCCCCCATGTCTGTAATGTTGTCCCTCTCTATTTCTGTCCTAGATTCTTTGGCTTCCTTCAAATCCCACCTTTCACAGGAAGCCTTTCCCAATCCCTCTTAATTCTAGGACCTTCCCTATGTTGATTATTTCCTATTTACACTTTATATGGCTTGTTTGTATGTATTTGTTTGCATGTTCTTCCCCCCCCCCCATTAGATTGCAAAATGCTAGAGGATGGGGTCTGTCTTTCCTTTTTTTTTTGTATCTACAGGGCTAAGCACAGTGCCTGTCATATACATAGTAGGCACTTAATATGTGCTCATTGGGTATTGGCTGACAGAATGAGATTGGGAATATAAGTGAAAGACAGTCTAAAAGGAGGGAAACAAAATTCATTAATGTTAAAAGACAAAATAAATTAATGAGGTTCATTCTAATCAGTTCTTTCAGGCCTAGAATTTTAATACCCTGAGATTCCCCCTAGCCCCTAGGATCTGCCAGCAACAAACAGGATGATTAACAGGATGTGACAAAAGGAAAGGTAGAATTGGTGCCTGTAGAGTTCAGGAAAAATAAATTCTAAATGCTGGCTTAAATAAATAAATAAATGGGATAGATGGATAAGTGGATGGATGATAGATATGCTTCACTTATTTTTAATAAGTGTGACCCTTGGTAAAGCACTTAACTTCTGTTTTCTTTAGTTTCCTCCACTGTAAAATGGGGATAATAACAGCAGCTACCTCCCCAGGTTGTTATGAGGATCAAATGAGCCAATAATTATAAAGTACTTAAACCTAGTCTCTGGCACTTCCCGGAGCTTAATAAATGCTTATTCCCTTCCCTCCTTTAAAAGATTGTTGGAAAGAAGCCACATACTGAAGGTACTAAAAAAGTGAACACAGGCAACAATAAGAAAATGACAGAGTTGATGCTACTACTCCTAGTAGAAGCAACTCTTCATCAGCCACATTAGGAGGTTAAAAACAGTGGTTAGTTTATCATGTCTGACAAAATGAGTCCAAAAAATTCAAAATTTTCAAGAAAATTATGTAAAATATGGATTTGTATCCACTGTCATTAACATCAAATCTCTCTTATGCATATGTAATGTGCCTTGAGATATTAACTAATTATAGTGTGAAGCCATTATGTTTAACACACTTTAAATTAAGCTTTTATTGCCTAAAAGGCTATAAAAATGTCTCTGTAAAAATTCTCAATATGTACACTTTAAAAAAAAAACTTGGATACAGAACTTTCTCACCTCCTTAATAATCTTCCAAATGAAGTTTCAATAGATTTTGAACCAGTTTATTAAAAATTATAAAACTGCAACAGTTTATGATTAATTTGGAAGACCAACTGATTGACATAAGAGAAGATAGAAACTTACTAGCTAAATTTCACAAAAATCTTTGTGTAACTAGTGGGTAGATAGTATTGAAGAATAATTATCATGTTTTAGTTTGCACAGCCAATGATTTACTTCTTCCATTTGCATTTACGTATCTTTGTGAGGTATTTTCAATGAAGGCAAAATTATGCCTTCATTAAATAATGTTAATTAAAATTTTAAATATTTTTAAAATATTATTGATTTTGTCTTTATTTCATTTGTTATTTCTATTTTGTGATATTAGTACAGTCATACATATATGATTTAGAAATATGCATATTAAGGGGAATACATACTCAAACATTTTTTGTGTAGTGGTACATAATTTTTAAAAATTTAGAGACCACTATTTTATAGCACCTTTCCCCTTTGTGATCAGTTAATAGTGTCAAAGAATAATTTTTACATCCTCCTCCAAGTCTGAGTGTTGGTCAGTTGCAGAAAATTGAAAGAATCTTTGACAATTCCAGATGCTTCATCACTAAAAATAAACTTGAAGAAACTGTCTCTCGTTCCTAAGAAATCCCAAAGTTGAATAGACTTTTATCCTGGGAGATGATCAAACATTGTGATAGATCTGAAAAGTACATAAAAGGGTACATTTGTTGGGACTAAAATATAAACCAAGAACTTGGAATATGAGATCAGTGTTAGAAAGATACTGAGTTGTACTGTCTATGCAATGTCTCTTTGTCTTGGGAGTGGGGCAGCTAGGTGGCACAGTGCATACAGCTCTAGGCCTGGAGTCAGGAGGACCCGGGTCCAAATCCAGCTTCAAACGCTTAGTAGCTATGTGACCCTGGGCAAGTCTCTTAAACCTGTTTGCCCCAGTTCCTCCTCTGTCAAATGAACTGGAGAGGGAAATGACAAACCACTCCAATATCTCTATCCAAGAAAACCCCAAATGGGGTCATGAAGAATTGGACACTGCTGAAACGACTGAACAACAAACAACACTTCAAAGTCTGAGACTCCAGAAAAGTCCAAAAAGTCCAAGTACACAAATCAAAAGAAGAAACAAAGGCGTCTGTGTTGTTGTTTGTCCTTCACTTTTCAAAGAGGACCAATGACATCACAGTGTGATGTCTTGTCTTGCTCGTGAATTGGATTTAAGGAGTGGGGACTATCATTGACCGAACTCAAATAACATACTCTTCATTTTACTTTCAGATATTCAAATAGGCCTATAATCACATCGATTCAGTAGTTCCCTTCAGTGATGCAGATGACCTTCTATGAGTTCATCACAGTGGAACCAATGGCATGGTTAACAGTGGAGCTAGGAACCTTGCTGTCCATCTGTCATCCCTTACAGAACAGTGGATAAAATGGAAAATGTTTCAATGGCCACACATTTCTGAAGTTTAGCAGCTGGGCAAGGTGTCATCAAGACAAAGCATAGGCAGTTCCCAGCCTGTATTCCAGAAATTCATTTCTAAGTTATTTTTGTGGAACTTGAAATACATTTCTCACAGCAACAGTGTTAAAAATAGTAGATAAGTCCCTACCACAAACCAGTAATGTACCCAGAGTATAGTACCAATACTCCTAGTTAGCTTCATCTGCCCACCATTTATAACATTGCTTCCAAGAGAAAATGCATTCTGAGTTATAGCTTAACCCTTTTTCCTTAGTAGTGGCATCATAGGGGAGGGAGAAAAAGAGGGTAAAGACCCAACATCCTCTTAACCCTGATCCTGATGTGCCTAAATGGATTCAGAGGAATCTGATTCTAGTTTTCCTACTCAAGATAAAGTAAATTAATGCCAAACGTAGCCAGCACAGAATTAATGGCTTGGTCTGGGGAGAGGTAGTCATATTAAAAAAAGAAGCCAGTGTTAGCACTGTCCCAGGTCTCAGTTCACTAAATATCGGTGGGTCCAAGAGGGTATGAGTGGCCATTCCTAATTGCATTTTTTGTTCTGGCTTTTCAGGTCAGTCGATTGCTGATTTTGGGAGGTGCCAACATCAATTACCGAACAGAGGTTTTAAATAATGCCCCAATCTTGTGTGTCCAGTCACACCTCGGTTATACAGAGATGGTGGCCCTGCTGTTGGAGTTTGGGGCTAATGTAGATGCCTCTTCAGAAAGTGGCCTTACTCCTCTAGGATATGCTGCAGCAGCTGGGTTCCTAAGCATTGTTGTGCTGCTATGCAAAAGACGAGCGAAGGTAATCTTTCTGGATTTGCCTCTATGCCTACCTTCACTGTTTCTTCCTTTCTTCCTTTTTCTTTTCTACTTAAACAGATTTCATATCATTCCATAAAGTTGCCCCGCTGACTTATGTGGGAATGAGGAACTGTAGCATACGCAGTTCAAAGTCAGATCAGGGATGATGCTGGCAGTGAATGCTTCATATTTTCCCCACCACCTCACAGTGTTCTACATAATTTGAAAGAACTTTGAAAGGTATTTGGAAAATGATGTTAACCAGTAGCACCAATGTGTCCCCAAGAAACAAGCTGAGCAATTGTTTATTTATTCCGCAGATGATCACGTTTCTAAATGAGTAAGGTAAAGGAACAGGGAGGCTTTATAGGAGATAGTTAAGTGTCACCAGGGGCAGCTAGGTGGCAAAGTGGATAGAGCATTAAGTCTTGAGTCAGGAAGACTCATCTTCTTGAGTTCAAATATGGCCTCAGACGCTTACTAGCTATGTGACAGCTAATATGTCACTTAGCCCTGTTTGCCTCAGTTTCCTCATTTATCAAAGAACCTAGAGAAGGAAATGGCAAACCACTCCATTATCTTTACCAAGAAAACTTCAAATGGGGTCACAAAGAATCAGACTTGACTAAAGTGTCTAAGCAACAAATGTCACCTGTAAATGTATAGTCCTTTTCAGAGGGCTAGTGACCAGTAGTATTATCAGCCTGAATGTAAAGGAAGGACAAGCCATCTATGAAAATAGGAAAATATCTTTGTCACCTGATATTATCAGGAGACCACCTCCCTAAGTATATATCTAAGAAGAGCTTACAGCATCTCAAGGAGTACATTCCTGACCAAAGGTTGGACTTGTTACAAGTAGTAAGCCTTACTGGTGACACCTAGAAGTGTTTCCACAACACAGAAAACACTTTAATCATTCCATCCAATTCTCTGAGAATTTCTGCTGATTATGTGTTTACTTTGCGGTGTTTGAAAGGTCATTGGTGCAACTGTATCCAGCTTCAGACATTTGGTGAAAAGAAAATTGCTGGTCACACCAATATCATAGGCTTCTGGAAACGGTTTGTGGTTTTTCAAAAAGTTTTGTTTCAGCCTTGGGAGCAAACTATGGATTTAAGTGGTTTCATTGTGAAATGTAAGATATGTAAGTGACCTCTTTGCAAAGCCAGTATTTGAAGTTTGTTCTGAGAAATGTGATGTCCTTTGCCGATGAAAGGTCAGGGAGGAGGTTGGACCTGGGACTTTTTAGCGTGATTTCAAAGCATTTGGGCTCTTACCACAGGGTGACGGGAGGTGAACCAGCATTTTTTAAGCACCTTCTGTATGCTAGACATTGTGCTAAGTTCTTTATAGATAGTATCTCATTTGGCCCCACCCTATGAGATAGATGCTGTTATTATCCCCATTTTACAGTTGAGGCTACACATTAAGTGTCACACAGCTGGGAAGTGTCTGAAGCCAGATATGAACCTTAGGTCTTCCTGACTCCAGGCCCAGAGCTCTATTTACAGCTTTGACTATATCTTCCTGTTTGTTTATGTAGAGTCTCATTTAATTTCTGTAGCTGCATATTCATGCTTCTGAACCTCAGTCAGTCCTTCTCTACCACTTGACAACTATTTTGTATATCTCTTATTCCTTCCCCATTTCATTTCCCATTTTGGTTGGCCCTGCAAATTTTCTCTCCCCTCAAGTCCCCCAACCTTACTCTTGTCACCTTTACTCTCCGAAGATGAGCTATTTTTCTTTTTGAGCAGAAGATCAAGGCCAGAGATGGGTAACATGTGGCCTTCCAGGTCTTCAAGTGAAGCCATTTGAATCCAGACTTTACAGAACAAATCCCCTTAATAAAAGGATTTGTTCTGTAAAGCTTGGACTCAGTCGAAAGGCCATACTCAAGGACCTAAGAAGGCCACATATGGCCACAAGGCCGCAGGTTACCCACCCCTGAAGGGCTATCCAGCAAGACCTCCCTCCTTTCCTTCAACTTTCCTCTTCCTAAACAATATGCCTCTCTTTATCCAACCTAAGATTACAAACATTTTTGGCAGCTTTGTCACTCTTTTCCTTTACCCTGCCCCAGGGTCTCTTGGAAGCACCTAGAAGGACTTAGCCAAAACTGGTGCCATGTCTGCCATTCCCTCTCCCCTAACTCAAGGCGGATGCCTTTATCCCACCCCCAACCTTCTGACCAGTGCCACGGCCTTCTTTTACCCTTCCGACCAACCATGACTAAACCCTTGCCTAAGGGAACCCTCCACTCTATTCCAACCCTTGGGCCCACATTTCTCTTCCCATTGGTAGTGGGCCAGCCCCTTACAGGCCCCCTGCCTCATTTAATTTACACATCACTGCACCCTGAGGTCTGCTAGAGTTTGCTATCTGCCCTTCTGCCACCCCATAAGTCCTCCAAGCCTCTCTAGGCATCCTACCTCAGAACCTGCCCTTTTGTCTCATCTCCTCCAATCAGAGAGTAAGTTCCTTGAGAACAGGGGCTGTCTCCTTTTTACACGACAGTATTGCTTGACCCTTTAACCAACACTAGATTCAAAAACAGTGCTATGGGAGCCTGGTGCATTGAACTCTCAGTGCCCCCTGCCAGTTTGACCAGATCCTCAGGACCATGAATGAAGAATAGTGGCCGCCCTCCCCACAGGAAGGCAAAGTGGTCTGGGCCACAAGGCTGGCTGGCCTCCCCATCTAACGAGTGAGTCATAGTAGAAGATTCTTTGTTTTGAAAAGCCATAATTTGGGAGACTTGCTATGTTCTTTCTTCGTTGTGGTTTCAAAGACTATTTTAATCTGGTACAGGCAGCAACAATCTATCAAATTTTAATCTAAAAGAAACTGTTTGAGGATAAAGGGACTTGCCTCGGGAAAACAAAAATGCTACAGCAGAGATTGTTTTTGTTTTTGTTTTAGTGTAAAAGCAACACTATGATTAGGGATTTATCCCTGGAGGAAAAATCCAGCACAGTTGCATCCAACAGACTGCCTAACCAGGGAGGCAAAGCATCTTCCATTCAGTGATTAGTTCAGTGATTGAGGGAGGAGGATGATATTATGCTTCTCTGGGAACACAGTCCTAGGAACTCTGTCAATGCTTTGACTTCCCAGCCACAGACTTAGTCTCCTCCTGTCTCCTCCCCCTTAGGTGGATCACTTGGACAAAAATGGGCAGTGTGCACTGGTTCATGCTGCACTCAGAGGCCATCTGGAGGTTGTCAAGTTCCTAATTCAGTGTGACTGGACCATGGCTGGCCAGCAGCAAGGGGTGTTTAAGAAAAGCCATGCCATCCAACAAGCCCTCATTGCCGCAGCCAGCATGGGCTACACAGAGGTAAGAAATGGGGTTCGGTGGGTTTATTCTATGCTGGTAGACCTAAGAGACAAGAATTTGAGTAGAAAAATTACTTTATTAGAAGGTTGTAAACCAAGTCAAAGTGTTTTGGTAAAGATTGATGTTATGTTCCCTTTATAGGCACTCATGTGGTATGCTGGATAGACCCTACAAGCCTCTCTACTCCCCAAATGTCATGAGCATTTGTTCTGGTTATTCCAGCAGGTTTAAAATATGGGCCCCCAGCCTATGCCCTTAACTTGTAGAAATGTATTCTGGGAGAATCTTTCCCAGGGAAATAGGTCTCCACTGAATTCATATCTCTTTATCAGGGCTAAGGAATGCTGAGCTCAAAATATAGTTGGATCCTTGGAGAAACAAGAGACTATAACTGCTCTTATTTTTTATATCTCTGAAAAGCAAAGATTCTTAGTTCTATCCTATCACATGATTCTTTAAGAGAAAGTTATAAAAATGCCAAATTATTTCACTAGTTGGACTTGAAATTTGTTGAGTCAGTAACAATCATAAGAAACTTCTAGGGAGCCGAAAATAAGGGCAGCAATCCTAGAAACTGAGAAAGAAAGGTAGAACGAGTTTCTTTCCTTTTCCCCCTTTATCCCTTCTTTCTCTTCTGGTCCATTACAGTGTACGTACTCAGTCACCGACTGAGAACCAGTAATATGTACATTATACTGCTGTGGTCCTGAATTCCTAGTTTCCTCAATATTGAGATAATTTTCCCAAATTAGCCCTAACTGGTCATAAATGTTGTCATGTATCAGGATGTATACATTTCCTCTCATTTGTTCATATATCTGTTAACCACAGTGTGAATTAGCTGCAGACTGAAAGCAGCTTCCATTGCCCACCAAGTTTATAATGACGATTTCACCCACCACCTAGCCAGCCTAAGTCAGCTAGTCAGCATTTCTTTAGAGGTATTACATAATTCGAACTTTACCCTTATCTTGGATTGATTTGGCTTTTATTGTACCATAATTCTGGGAAACTGGCAACAAATGGCGTGGATTTTGCCATCTGAGAAGGAACCAGCAATACTTGCTGTTCTCAGATCACCTAGTGAGCCGATGATACCAGCTTCTGAGGAGATTCATGACAGGTTTTGTAGATCTCTGAAATTGAAAGGTAAGCAGAGTCCAACAGATGTCAGATGTATGGTGGAATTCTCCTCCAGTAACAGGAATAATAGGCAGTGCGTTCACTGTCATGTAATTTAATAATGAGACCTTTGCTTTCAGTTTGAAAATCACAGCAGTACTCGTTTTCTGTAACCAGTCATTCTTTACTAACATGGCCAACCTTAGCAGCCGACCTAATTTATCCACAGGCGATCACTGAATGGGAGGTGGAAAGAATGCTGGTGCTGGAGCCATAGGACCCAGCTTTCAGACTCCGATTTCTCCATATCTTTATTTTCCTTTACTCATTTTCACAAAAAATATTGAGTACATTATTCAGTTTAAAGTCGAAAGAGTCAGTGTCTGAAAGGGACACATACTGGGTATATAATTTATGTCTTCAAAGGCTTTATAACTACTGATCCATTTTATGCTAAAATAAACGCTCATCCTGGTGAGTCCTGATTGGTTTTTCTCAAGACCATGTGTTCTAACAACTTGTAATAATAGGGGGTTCACTCCAACCTGGATGTCGTGAGTTTCATCTGGCATGCTGTATTCAAAGGGCAATGGTCAATTTGTCAATAGCCCCTATCATCTTCAAGTTTGATCTGATGTGACATTTTATTTCAGATCGTCTCCTACCTGCTCGATCTTCCAGAAAAAGATGAAGAGGAAGTAGAACGAGCCCAGATCAACAGCTTTGACAGCCTCTGGGGAGAGACAGGTAACTTCCATGGGCATCTTTGCTTAGCCCTCTCTTGTCTCTGGGTTCTATTTGTTTTATAGCCTCTTTATCTCTGATCCTCTTACCTTTGGTGGTGTTCTACCATATACAACTCTGTATTGGAGGGTGATAGAGTCACCATGGTAGTCACAGTGACCGAAGCCACAAAAGTGTTCACTTTCACTTTTCCCCCTTTGGGACTTACCCCATTCCCATTATCAGAGTTCTATGTGATATTTCCCCCTGCTGTTTCCAGATGTTTTTGAGAGACTAAAAGTTTCCTTATGCTGTGCCAGATTAGAATAGTAGAGAATTGTCTGTCTGTTTTTTCTTCCTTTGACCCCTTGCAGAAGCTGGGGAAGAAATGTTTTCCCCATGAGAGTAACTCTCCACCTTCAATTATAAATCCAAATGTTAAAATAGTCCCTCTGCCAGCCCTTGGTGTTGCTTGTCATGTTGGAGCTATACGTTAAAATTAAGCTACTGTACTAGAGAAAAAGCTGATGCAAATGCAAATCCAAACCCATTCCCCCTCTCTTTTCCCATCAGTCTGTAACAGATTAATTCATTGAATTAGCTGAGCTTTGCTGCACAAGTAGGCTTTTTCTTTTGTCCTTCATGGAAAAATGACTGTCAACTTCTCCTAAGTCTAAATTGAAGTATCTAAAATAATATCAGTAACTTTTGTGGTATGTGTTAGAAGCCAGGTCCATAAAAACCACAGTTTTACCATAGACATGCCTTCTATCTGCCAGGAGAACAAGCACATGTTCAGATGGTCAGTTTTAAGGAGGTGTTGTCCTAAGCAAGGATAATGTTATTTTGGTTTATGGTCAGAGTGTTATTAGAAATAAGAGAGCCCATCTAAAAGCTATGCTGACTTACTGGATTAGGAAATTTCCTTCCAGAGCAAAATAATTAAATGGTTTCTCTGCTTTCACTAGCAGCCTGAAGAATGGTCTCTAGCTCAAGAATTCGCTTTTTTGAAATTCCTTCTTTTTCTAAGGCCAGATACAGACAGATAAGGCCTCCTGCCATAGAAGCCTGACCCTGAAGGAGTCTGGAGACTCAAGAAAATGATCTTCCCACAACAGCTACAATCATTGGTCTAGTTTTGTGATTCAGCTAAAGAAAGTGAATTCAGTTCATCTCTAGTATCAGCATATGACCCCTCCCCCCACCCAAGATGCTGCCAAATACAGGAGCAGTCCTGTTGTTTCTAGGGATACCAGCTGTTTCTATCACCACTGGTATGGCTGAGAGAGTGGTGGCCATCTGGTGATGGTGGAGGCTGGGGAGCTATAGAAAAGATAATCATAGTAATGGCCATGAGGAAGTTCTTCTAGCTCTATCTATGAGAGAAATCCTTAAAAATAATAAAGAAAGTTATGTAGGGCTCATTCTCTAAATGATGAAGATTTTACATAAGGAGAATGTGGGTCGCTGAATGACCCTGATAGTCAGTTCCCTGAGCTGGATTGCTCTTCTCTTTCACCTATAGTACTTAGTATGTCATTTTATATAACAGCTTTTCTAAATCAGGTACCTAGAACATCAAGGTCTTCTCCCACTTTTCTCTGCAACTGCTCCTCTCTATCCAATAGCATCTTCCTTCATCTAGTTGTCATCATCTGGCTAATTTCATTTCCACCCACAGGCTTTCACAGACTTCTCATGGGACAATACAGAAAAGAAGGAAGTGAACTGACAAAATACTCAATATTCCCTTCCCTCCCTACCTCAAGGCTCTGGACCCAAATCAGGCCCAGCTTTAGAGATCTGCTGTATTTGCAGATTTTCCTTGGGAGGAAAATAGCTCAGCCACAGGAGTTTCCTGATTAAAAGGATGCTAGGGAAGCTGCCTTAGAGCAGCTCAAGCCCCTGGAGAGACCATGAAATAAGCACTAGCTTGCCATGTTCTTTTGGATGGCAGTGACTAATAGCTGTCTTCTCTGCTCACCTTCAATAGTACCTACATCCCCAGGCTAATCAGTAACCACACTAGTTTTTCATGGTTATGGAGGAGACAGGAGAGCGAGTCACCTTGCTATGTTCTATTTAGATGACGTTTACCTTCTTCCTTATTTACTCTACACACAGAGTCTTTCCATCTCCAGGTTACTTCTCTATCTACCTCCGGCCTTATCATATGGTTCCCATGGAGAAAGGAGCATGTATGACTCAGATAAACCTTAGCACACTCTGACAAGCCAGTGAACAAAATCTATTACATTTTGTTAGGAAGGGACTTACCACACTACTCTAAGATCCATTTGTCATTTACAGGACTGGCTTTACCTGGAAATTTTTCTTTGCTTCAAAAAGGTCTTAATGATTTTTTATTTTAAAAAACTGTAAAATATAACCAAAGTAATTCCATGCTTATAGATTTTGAAAGTAGATCAGTCTTACTTAGTTCTGTTGCTTTGTTGTTTGGAGTGAAATTCACTGCCAGGATTAATGACACTATCTACTCTCACCTGTGTCTGAATCCTAGATTATATCCTAACTAAGCACCAGCAATGGCACAATAAAACCAGATGCAAACAGAATACTACCTCCAATATAAATATAATTTACCAATTTGGCATAGTGTGCCACCTGAATGTTTTCCAGAGAGCCATGGTATTTGTTCTAAAAATGGATTTCTTTGAGCTTTACCAAATCTTTAAAATAGAAGTTTGATGTAATAATAATAATAGCTAACATTTATTCATGCTATATATGTGCCAGGCACTATGCTAAATACTTTACAATTATTATCTCACTTGATCCTTACAGCAACCCTGGGAGGTAGGTGCTATTATTATTCCCATTTTACAGATGAGGAAACTGAAACATACAGAGAACAAATGACTTGTCACAACAGCTAGTAAGTATCTCAGGCTGGATTTGAATTCAGGTCTTCCAGACTCCAAATCCTGCACTCTCTGATGTTTGGCAACTACTTCTAGAATAAATATGGTTGTCAGAAGAAGTTTAGAAATGTCCATTTCTTTTAAATATCATAAAGTGCTTCTTATAATTGCTAATGACTGCCCAGTACAACATCACTCTTGTGCTGCCTCTTGGGTCACAGCCAGGACCAAATTTCTGCCTGGAACTAGAGGTTTTTCATGAACTGTTGAAATCTCTGAACTATTGAAATTAAAATCCCAGGAAACATATCTGGAATGCATGATATAAGAGAGCTTTTAGGTCAGGTAACGCTCATCTAAGGCAAGGAGAACTACTTTCACCTCAGAGGACGTTGAACCGTTGAACTCCCTGAAAGGACCTCAATAAAAATAAGAGTTGATTTTAAAAAGTCTAAAAATAAATCTAAACATACATAAAGACAAATCCTATGTAGGTCAGTTTTTAGGCTAAAGATACTTTCTAAATCCATCACCAGTGAGATGTCACAAAGCCTCTTTCTCCTGGGGTAAGCAAAGATACCTTGAATGTTGCTCATATTGAAAATTAAAGATAGATTGGCTTTACGTAAGAGTTAGGCTAATTATAAGAACCAACCAAGCTTATAAACAAAAGACATACATTAATGGTTAAATAGGAAAAATTACAAATGGCCATATAAAAGGTTTTTGTTTGAGTCTGGTTAGATTTCCAGACTTGCAAACTAATATGTTGACTTTGCTGAACAAAAGTTGTTCTCAATTTTGTGATTGAGTGAGATATGCCACTTGAAGTAAGGAGCTGAACCTATTTTCTTCACTAACTCAGAAAAATATCCTTTCCCGTTAAAATAAAGTATCGCTTCTGCTATCATCTCACCACTGCAGTAATTTCAGCATCCTCCATACCTCACCCCTTTTTGCAAGAAACAAGCCAACATATTTGGAGTTCTCTAGGGAAATAAGACAACCACACATTTCAAGGAAGAGTTTAGAAGAAAACATATCTCCAGGTGTCTATTTCTTCTATTGATACTGTAGCCAGTGGATGACATAGGCAGTTATAGAATCCCCACCATTTTGCATATTTATGTCACAAACAGTGAAAAGTGGTGTGAAGGTGAAGTTGTTTAAGTATCTATATGGTAAAGAATTGAACTCTCCTTTCGTGCTAATAATTGTGTGAAGCTTACTGTATCCCAAGGATAAAAGTCTTTGTTACACATCACTCCACTTCTCCAGACCTGAGACATTAAGAAGTTCTGGCTCTATTAAAGGAGACAGAATGAATCAATGGTTGAAAATGCATTAGGAACCTAACGAAAATTAAGAAAGTTGGCCCTCTGGTCTTTAGGACTACCATTCTTGTATTAAGGTTCCTTGAGATGTCAGGGCCAAGAGTATTGTGGCACCCACTGCCACATCCGGGTTCTAAGAACCTATTTGTGACTCTCATCTATACAAAACCCTTGCTCACAGTCACTTATGTTCCTCTAGATTGTTTCAACCTCCAACCAGAATTAAATATGTGATGTCCTAGTAAGACACGGACACTTTAAAGAGAATGCAAGATAAATAACAAGCAATAAAAAGAAGTATAAGGCACTCTGACAGTTACCAAAATTATCTCTACCCATATCTCTAGTCTGGAAAGGTGTGAATCCACTTGTTCTGCTCCCTGTGCTGCTTTATCAATACAGCACAACAATCTGTGGAACAGAAAAGGGTATTGATAATTCACATAATAAATGACTGCTTTAGTCTAAATGCCTGGAACAGTATCATTTCTTAGCATAAGCACAGTAAAGCCACAGCACCTAGCAGAGGCTACTTCAGAGTGGGGAGTGGGGGGGATAAGAAGATAATGCTAACTCTGGTAGGTTTGAGACACAGGGAAAACCCCCCTCCTGAGTTCAGGCACCATGTATCTTTATGCTTTATGATAATATCAAAATTATGTCAGAAGCATCCATTACTAGCATAGGAAATTTCTCTGCTAGTGTCCCATTACAGTAGGAAAGAGTGTTCCCAGCAGATTCAAATGAAGATTATCATTCCAAAAACCCTTCTATCCAGGCAGAGCTTGATAAATTAATAGGAGAAATGTAGGAAGGAAAATGGGGAAAGGGCACCTGAAGAGAGAAGAAAAGATCAAAGGAGAAGTGATTGGCCAGCTTATTGTTATTGTCCCATTTGCTGCGCATTTGTAACCACTGGTTTTTATTTGTTTCCTTTGAATATTTTCCTTTTAAAACTTAAGCTCATTAAAATAAATGAGTGAACAAGTATTCACTAAGTACCTACTATGTTCAAGGCTTGGGGATACAAATACAAAAGTAAGATATTCCCTGCCTTCAAGTCACTTACATTCTAATAGGGAGATATATCACATAGAGGCCAAGGTAGGGAATTTTAGTCCTGGGATTGAGTGGAGCTCCGTGGCAGTAGATTGTCTCACATTTTCCAGTAGTAATGATAGCATTAATTTGATTAACGTTCCAGTAGCAAGAAGTAAAAGGGGCATACTCACAGTGGCAGAGAAAATGGCAAGATGCCAAGCTGGGCAGACCTTGGTTTCCTGGTAGATGACTGGAGAGGAAATGAAGCATGGTGTCTGAGTCTTCTTAGATGTAGTGAGTTCAGTAAGTTTTCACCAGCTAATCAAGATAGCTCAGCTCCAGGGAGAAGTACTAAAGCCAAGTGGATTAATTGGATGGATAGTCTCTGGCGGTCTAGGTCTAGTAGGTCATTATTTGGGGGAGGGGAGGCAGCTGCAGGACAAACGGCAAAGTGGCCATATTAGTTAGGCTCTAATTTCTTGCAAAACACACTGATCTCGGTTAAATAGCAGTTGCATTCTTCAAACATCATATTGGCTGCCATACAGAAGGCTGAGACATGAAAGAATGAGAATAGATAATCGTCAGATTCTATTTTTTCTCCTTAGCCCTGACGGCTGCAGCTGGAAGAGGCAAGCTAGATGTATGTCGCCTGCTTTTGGAACAAGGGGCAGCAGTGGCCCAGCCAAATCGTCGAGGGGCAGTGCCTTTATTCAGCACTGTTCGGCAAGGTCATTGGCAGGTAAGTGAGATATATTACTATATGAACCTAAGGCAATCCCAACCAAAACTTATTTTTTTAATATATGGAACCAATAGGCCACAAACAATGCCTCCCTCAGTATAGAAGGAGTTTAATAAGCTTCCACTCATCTAGAATAGGCCCTGTTGGTTAACTGGCTATTCTGGTTAACCAGCTATATATGTCACATATAGATTTAGGTTTTCAAAGAATTAGAACATGCTTAACACCAAAACTACATGGAACTTAATTTGGTCTTTTTATGAATGTTTAGAAAGCACTTTAGGGTTGTCATTATGATCATGTGTTATCACTGTGTGTGTGAAATGATATGTGAAAGATAGAGAATATTGGGATAAAACTATACCTACCTCATGATGCACTCTAGAAGTTACATTTCTAAGTAAATCCCTGCTATCAGTAATTTGTCATTTGACTCTTCCTACAATAGTAGAATTCAGAATGTGGCATAAAGAACTTCATTTACATGAATTTTCAAGTTTTTTGGACTCTGGATGAAATGCTAGTTTACTCTAGGGAGGGAGGAGAGGAAAGAAGGGAAGGGAGGGAATGGTAGTGATAACAACCTTTGGAAATATCCAAAAGAACAAGAAGACCTAGAAGCTGAACAGTATTGAAGATAGAGTACAAGTTTTCTTTTACTGGATTTCAGCCATAATGACTCATTGCAAGTTTGCAACTTTTAGAACTCAATACAGTAACCATTATACAAAGAATTGCTTTCAAAAGTATTGTGTGGATTTCTGTTGGAGTTGGATGCTGCATTATGGCCATGGTTCCCAAACTTTATATAACATACTCCACGCTTTTCTTTTTACAAAAAAATACCCTGCCATCTACCTTGCATAAAATCATCTACATAAATAATTTTTACTTGTTTTATTTGAATAAAATTAAGAATTTATTACAATTTTCTAACACAAATCAGATAAACAATAAACAGAATGTATAAAATAATGTAAATAACCACTGTGCTGCATTCACTGTGATAGTATTAAAGAATCATAATTTATTTTCGCCATGTGCAATTGAGGAAACTGATGCCAAGAGAAAGAAAGTGATTTGTCCAAGGCCACACAGGTAGTAAATGGCAAAGTCAGTATTTAACCCAGGTCTTCTGACTCCAGAGCTAATACTCTCTCCACTGTACAGTGCTGCCTTCCAAAGGAAAAAAAGGAAAACACAATGGTGGCTGGCAGCGCCTCAAACTTTTAACTTCTGTTCTAGGACACCATAGACACTTGGGATCAAGCATGAGGGAAAGGCATGGAGTAATTGATTTGTCCCTGAGTGTGGGCCCAACCTTGACCATTCTAGCAACCTCCCTTTACCTGCAGGTGGAAATAGAAAAACAGACTGTTACACAGAAGGCCAGCACAGGAGGGACCCTTAAGTGACTTGGCACCTGAGTACCAGAGGGTCTCCTTGGACTGTGTCTACAAAGGGCAGCAGCTTAGGCTCTGATCCTACCTGGACAATGTTAGCAGAGGGGGAGGCCTGGGATTCCCTTGCGGGCAGGAACATGAGACTAGAAGTGAGAGCCCACTGCCTGCAGTCCAGGGTGGGCTCCTTTTCTGTCATCCCCTACCGATTAAAACCAACTCACTGTTTTCGTCTCACTTTTGTTGATTCTGATTTGAACTTTGTTTCATTTGGGGGAAAAGTGAATATATTTATGCTAGAGTTGTACTCAAACTTTTTAAAATACTTTCGGCTAATGCTTCATAATCCTCCCTGATAGGATCTCACAGTCCCTCAGGGAGAAACATGCCCCACAATTTAAAACACTGTATTACAAGATTATTTAGTTACCTTCACTTCTTAGTGGTTATTTTCTTAATTTCCTTGTCATTTAGTGACAAGTGAGCCAAGCATTTTTACCTGAGTCTCTCTTCTCAAGTCCCTTGTTTGTAGGTCACTGGAAACTCAGAGTTTAAGTTAAATTTTACTGAGAACTTTACATACATTGAAAGTGGGTGACAGATGGTCAGTCCCACTGGCAGAGTCTGGAGAATTCACTTAATATATGTTCAAGAATCCATGTGTCTTCACAGCAGCCTTTCTTCAGGACCATCAGTCCCTGTTTCTCTGCATCCACAGATTGTTGACCTCTTACTCACCCATGGAGCTGATGTCAATATGGCGGACAAGCAAGGCCGCACCCCACTAATGATGGCAGCTTCCGAGGGCCACCTCGGGACAGTCGATTTCTTACTGGCACAAGGTGAGTTCTTCTTCCACATCTGGAACCCAGCCCTCGGCTGTCAGAGCCGTGTCCGCCTAATTTATCACTGATTCTTGGACATTCCAAGAAGGAGTAAAGACAGTTTCATCGGTAAGGAACTTCAAAGGAAAATTCCAAGTACTTCATGACACTTCCAGTGTCTTTGTCTCATTAACAGCTGTAGATATTCATTATTTCTTGATATTTTATTTTGTCTGAAATTTTATCATCCCATATGGCATTTGCCAACTTAACTGCTGAGAGTCAGCATTGTCTTATTTGCCAAGAATGCAGATGCAACATCAGGCAAACAGAGACAACAGGACTACATTCTGCTTAAGCAGAGGTCAGAATACAAATTCAGAGAAAGTCCTTTTGTCATTTCACAACCTCCACAAATCTTTTGTTCTTGGAAGGATGTTAGAGAAAGTCATGTTCACACTACAGTCGCAAAGCTCTTCAGACCCTCCTAGTTCCTTCTATGCCGCTGACCTCAACCACCTCCCACTAAGAATAATATTTAGCATTTATATAGCATTTTTAAAATATCATCTCATTTGATCCTCACAGCAACCCTAGGATATAGGTGCTGGCATTATTTCCATTTGACAGTTAAGGAAACTGAGGCAGACAGAGGTCAAATGACTTGTTCAGGGTCACACAATTGAGAGATGTTAGAGGCTAGATTCAAACTCGAGTTTTCTTGACTCTAGGTCCAGCGCTCTATGCAGTATGGCGCCACCTAGCTGTCTCTAGCAACACGAAGGTAATATGGGTGGTGGTTTCTAAGGAAAAACAGCAGAAAGATAACAGATGTCATCGCTTCATACCCAGCCCAGAACAATCTATAGTATCACCATCAGGTGGTGGCATTTATTTTTGAGCCAGTGGGATTGGATTGATTGATTGATTGATTGTACTAGTTAATGTAACTATAAGTAAACATTGGATCTCGTTTTATGGAATTGTGTAGACATACTTTCTCCTTTGACTATCCCACTGGATAGAGATCCCACTACGCAAAGTAGTGCCCGGGCAGGAGTAGCTAAGAGCAGTTTTCCCGTAGGAGTGTTAGGAGTCCTTCCCCAACTTTCACCTCTTACACAGTCAGAGACTTCATGGCCCCCCAACCAGTTCCTCTAGGGAGGTTTAAAACCTTTGTCAGCTTTGTCAGCAGAGTGACAGGGCTGTGCCAGGATCTGTGGGCCATTCCTAAGGGCACATAGCCAGCTCCAACTCCCTAGCACCAGCTGCCAGACCGAGAAAGATCTGGGCTTCCTCCATCGATTGCAACTGCCACCAGATGACTGGTTGAGGAACCAAGTTCATATAGTGATACAGCAGTGATCACCTTTATACAGCTACACATTGCCTCACAAATGCCAGCAGAGACTCACTTAAAAACAGACTCCAAACGCCTTTCTTCTTCACTGCTGAAAATGTGCGTGTCTCGAGGCTATTTAATTTCTCCATGGTAATAGGTGATTTCGATCATGAAAATATTATAGGATGATTTCTCATTCTTTTCCCTTGTGTTCTTCATATTCCCCGTATCCTTGTTTTTGAAAAGCCAGTTTATCTCTATGTCTTCCTTTGGGTTTCTAGGGCCCTGCTCTCCCTCGGTATTGGGAACCTGAAACTTTCCTATTCAGTTAGTTCAGCCCTTTCTATCATTGCAGGAGAGCCAGTCCTTATTCTAAGAATCTCTAAGTGCTGCACCTGGGTGGCCTCTTTAGAATTCGTCCTGTAATCAAAATTATCCATTAGAATCACTGCTCCATTTACATATTACACTTAACAATATGAAAAAATGTTAACAGCTCAGCAGTTGTTAATATCAAAGGTCTGATTCCTTTCGTTCCCCCATGAGAGGCAGAGAACTGTGGTTCTCTCTCATCACAGAAGGAATGATGAAGAAGTCAGGCAAGGTCATTTCTAAAGGGGCCTCAGCCTAGCAGGAGCACAGTTCAAATGAAAACTCGGGTCCTCTTATAGCTGGGATTTTGAGTGGAGGGAGACTGGGAAGTATCCCAAACTCTCAAAGCTGATCTCTAGCTTAGTTTTATTGTACAGTCATTTCAGCCGTGTCCAACTCTTTGTGACCTCATTTGGGGATTTCTTGGTAGAGATACTGAAGTGGTTTTACCATTTCCTTCTCCAATTCATTTTACAGATGAGGAAACTGAGGCAATCAGGTGAAGTGACTTGCCTAGGGTCACACAGCTAGTGAGTGTCAGAGGCCAGACTTGAACTCATCAAGATTGAGTCTGCCTGACTTCATGTCCAGCACTCAGTTCACTGCGCCATCTAGCTGTCCCCCAACTTAGTTAACCATTGTTAATATTGAATATCAATGATGTGCAAACATTAATGTTTGTTGAATGAATGAATGAATTCAGGAAACCACTATCAGATTACTATTGAAGGATACAAAAGAAATAGAAGATAAAGCCTTGGCATCAAATCCTAGTACTCTAGTAAGAGAGACAGAATTATTGAAATCAGCACATAAAGATTTTCCAGATGGTTTATCATAGAACAGAAGAATGTAAATTCAGAAAAGAAGCAAATATAGACTAAAAGAGTGATTCAAATGGTACTGTGTAATGGAAGAAGGCTTCCTAGAGAAAGTGAGTTTTCTAGCATCCTTCATTACTTGGACCTGTAACAGATTTCTGTCACTCTTGGTACAGTCATCAGACACCAGGGTGCTACTGGGCCCTCCAGGGCACACCCAGTGTGTGGTAGGTCCAGGTCTCCTGTCCCTCCATGCCCTCTAAGTAGGACATATCTGCTGGGAGCATTAGCTTCATCAACTTTAAGCACTAATCAAGCACCTATGATGGGCTAGGCCCTGGGAATGCAAAGAGGAAAGCCATAACCCCTCATCTATAAAAAAAGGGGAGGGGGTGTGCTATATATATGACCTCTAAAGTCCCTCTAAACTTATAAGCCTATAATCAACAGTCAGTCAACAAATATTAAGCATTTACCATGTACCAGGCACTCTGCTAAGCACTGGTGATAACAAGGAAGAAGCAAAAACAATCCCTGCTCTCAAGATCTTACATTGTATTGAGGAAGGCAACATAGAAGATTAATAATAATAATAACAATATTAATAATACATGGTAGATATATTAAGTTGCAAATAATCAATAGGCAATGTGTTATAGAATTTCAGAGGAGGGAATGTGTTAAAGAGGAAGTGGAAATTAATCTCAACTTTTAAGGAAATGTAGAATTCAGATAACAGAAAAGGCTACAGCATTTCAGATGGGACAAAATTAGAACAAAAAGGAGAAGGCACATATGGCATTTGTGGGGGAAGAAGGGGGTGTCAGTAGATAGTCTGGTTTCAATGAAGGGTTCATGTAAGAGAGTAGGAGGAGATGAAGGTAGAAAGGCAAATTGGGACCAAAGTGTAGAAGGCTTAAATAACAGGCTTAGTAGTATGAACTTTCTTTCATAAGCAGTTTGTAATATGCAGTCCAATCCAATAAGCATGATTAGGTGACTTCCTCCCATGCTGTTCAGCAACATAGGAATAAGAGTAAAGAAGGCATAGGATGGAAGTAAAACAAGGTTGGGTTGGGAAGGCACGAGTGGGAATAGAATTTGAGTACAAAGGATTTAAGAGCTGAAAATACTGTGTAATTGAAGTGGTTAACCAAAGGCCAGGTCTAGGAATGGAGGGCAGTGAGGTGGAAGCAGAAGTGATGGCCTGGGAAAGCAATGAAGGTTTAAAGAATAGAATGACTAGAGGTCATGGTGAGGATAAAGAGCAGAGGGAAGGATGGGAGGGATGATATGGAGTCATCATTCTTATGGGTGATGGTGAGAGATAAAAGGTATTAGCCTTTGTGTGGCTGAGCTGAAGTAAAGGGGAAGGTCATAAGTATTGAAGAAGTTGATAAAGTGAGAGGGCAGGGTATTTAAGGGAACATTAGTATTTTTATTGAAGTCCTCAAGTATAAGGGCAGAGATTGTGGAATCGAGGAAGACTGTGAGAGCAGGAAATGTTTTATTTTTGTATCCTCAGTGCCTAGCACAAGTGCCTGGCACATAGTAGGTACTTAATCATTGATTATTGATTGTGAGGCAGTAATGATCTAGGAGACTATAAATAACTGCTATTAGGATATGAATAAGATGATAAAAACAAATGGGGATGAATCTTGAAGGAGAAAAGGTAGTTGAGTTGATGGCATCAGAGGAGAGGTTTGGAAATTTCAGTGAAGAGTAAAAAGTATCCTTAATCCTCCTTCTGTGTCAGGAGGAATGAGATAAGGTGCATGCAGTATTGGGGAGGGTAATCAGGGATGCATTATCTGCTGAGGGGTGCCAGATTTCCAGGAGTCATTTAATACTAATGTAAAATAGCTGCCTTTTTAGGCTTCTTTCATAGCTCTCCCATTTACAAATGCTTTATTCTAGCCAAACTGGACCACTAGGTATTCCCCAAACTGATTCTTCAGCTGGGACTTCCATTCATTCACACAAGACACCTCCCCATGTTTGGAATGCATTCCTTATTGATCTACACTTTTCCAAATTTTTGTCTTCCTCTAAGGCTCAACTCAGCCACCACCTCCTCCCTGAAGCATTCCCTGATTGTTCCCATCATGACCACCCCACCCCCAACTCCTCCTCAATTTTCCCAGTACTATATTTATTCATGTATCTACTATATCTTCTCAGCAAAGCATACAGTCCTTAAGTGCAGAAACTGTTATATTTTGTCTATATCCCATTGCCTAGGAGAATGCCTTATACATAGTAGGCCCTTAATAAATGTATGTTGAATTTATATAATGCATTTTAAGATTTAGATGACAGATAGAACAAGCAAACATTAAGCACTTAGTGCCAGGCACTGTGCTAAGTGCTGGATTTGCAAAACATTTTCTTCGTAAGAACTCTGTGAGCTAAGTAGCATAAATATGTATTATCTCCATTTTGCAGAAGAGGAAACTGAGTCTCAGAAAAGGAAAGTGACTTGCCAGTGGTAAGTATTGTAGCCAGGAGTAGGAGTCAAGTCTGTGTGACAAATCCAGCATCCTTTCCACTGTACTATCCAACTTGCATCAAGGCATCAGCTTTCCTTCCCACTGTGATTTCTCATTTCATTCGACCCCTGAACTCCTCCTGGTTCTTCTAGGTGCCTCCATCGCCCTGATGGACAAAGAGGGATTGACAGCCCTCAGCTGGGCTTGCTTGAAGGGCCATCTCCCCGTGGTACGCTCACTTGTGGAGAATGGGGCTGCCACAGACCATGCCGACAAGAATGGCCGCACCCCACTGGATCTAGCAGCGTTCTATGGAGATGCTGAAGTGGTGAGTAACCTTAAAGAAACAAAAGAAGCTGTCTTTGTGAACAAAGACCACGAGGTAGCAGTAGTTAAAGCTGTGCATAGCAGATGATTAAGAATAAGTGTGACTTAGATCAGCTCATAGGGAAGACAGAGCTCTTTGGGGGCCTGTTTATGTAAGTTCAACAATTTCCTGTTCTTGTATTTGACTATCTTTTGGAGTGCAAAAAACATACCAATAATCATTGGAGGCAGGGGAATTGTTACAGCCTGAATAAAGCACCTTGGTTACCTTTGACTTCTCCCTCTCCCTCACCCCAAATATCCATTCAGTTACCAAATCCTGTCCTTTCTGCCTCTACAGGATGTCTCTCTATTCGCACAGCCACCACTATGCTAGATCAGGCCCTCATCACCTCTTGCCTGGTCTATTGTGAATGCTTCCCAACTGTTTTCCATCCCTCAACACTCTCTCCTCTTCCAGCCATCCTCCACACAGCCATCAAAGTGATTTTTCTAAACCCCAGGTCTGACCATGTCATTCTCCTATTGAGAAAATTCCAGTAGCTCCCTGTTTCCTCTAGAATAAAATGTAAATAAAATCCTTTTATTTGGCTCTTAGAACCCTTCACAACCTGACCCAGACCTACCTTTCTAGCTTTTTAGATAGATGATATACATAAAGGTAGAGCATTTATTAAGTAGTTACTCTTAAGCATCAGATAATGTGTTAAGCACTGGGAATATGAATATAAGCAAAAAACTATAGTCCCTCCTCTCAAAGGGGTTATATTCTAATGGGAAAAGACAACATATGAAAAGGAGCTGGAAAGCCAGGGGATGGAGTGAGGGAGGGGGAATCAAGGTCACAGACAGTGAAGGAAAGTTTGGAATGAGTGAAGCTAGTAGGGAAGTGAGCATAGATGACATGGGTATCTCCTAAAATGGTGGTCTGGTTCAGGGATTCACCCGTCAGAAGTGAGAACCACAGGACTGGAGGTGAGAGTGAATTATTATACATTATTCCCAAGTATGGTTCAGCCACGCTGGCCTTGTTGCTCCTCACACATGACGCTCCATCTCCCAGGCTCTCATCTCCGTACTTTTTCACTGGCTGCTCACCGTGCCTTGGAATGCACTCCTTCCTAACCTCTACCTTGTAGAATCCCTTTTCTCTTTCAAAACTCGGTTCAAGCGCCACATTTTACATCAGATCACAGCTCTTAGTATCCTCCCTCCCAAATTGCCTTGTATTTTGGTACATAATCTCCATATACTTATCTAATAATAGCTTCCTCAGGGAGAAGGGAGCACGGTGTCTCCCTTTCTACTAAGGGGCCTGTCTGCTCTGAACCTGGGCGTGCATGGAATAGACTAGGTTTGGTCCTAGGGAAACCTGTCCTGAATGAGAGAGTTTAGATTCCCTTTCCTCATATGCTTTGGTTCCTCAAGGCTCTTACCCTAGTACCCTGAGAGGGGGCGGGAATCACTGCAGGGCTATAATAGACACACAGATAGATATATGTGTCTCTAAAGCAAGGAATGGAAAGATATTTGATGTACAGTATGAAGTACATGGGATAAGAATTTATTTTTTATATACAAAAGAAATGCTAAACATAAAATGCTCACAATCCCACAATGACAGACTTGAAAACAAGATTCAGTAATTTCACATAACTATTGGTGGCCTAATGGATAGGTTGCTGGACTTGAGTCAGGAAGACATCTCTCTGTGCCTCTAAATCTATGAGAGTATAACATACTCTTCCAGGAAGTTGAAACTTAAACCTCATCAGAACATAAAGCATTTTGTGGGACCACTGAATAGCATTCTTATGAAGTATCCCCTTAAAGTCTGTCCTCTGGCCAGCTAGGCTAGGGCTCCTCCTCTTGTGGGTCGTGTTTTCCAATGTATCTCCATAAATGTTTGTTGATTAACTAGTTGGTTAGTCTCACAGCTTAGCTAAAACCAGATGCTCTAGAACAGAAATGCAGCTGCTTAAATCCCCAACAGATCTGTGCTATCCCACCAAGCCCAGACTAATGACTGTATTTATTTGATGTCCTAGGTACAATTCCTGGTGGATCATGGGGCCATGATCGAGCACGTTGACTACAGTGGGATGCGTCCCCTGGACAGGGCAGTGGGATGCCGAAACACCTCTGTTGTAGTCACCCTTCTGAAGAAAGGAGCCAAGATAGGTAGGGGACAGGAAGAAGGTGCTGGCCACCTGCACCCTGGGCAGGACTGGTCCCTCAGTCTCAATGCCCCAAATGTGTAGTATGAGCGTGGGCGTGCTGCCCACACTCCCTGACTCTGCAGCACTGTTGCCCACGTAAACAGAAAGATGACTGGCACAGAGAGAGCACCATCGGCGCTCCTGTCTGTAATACCCTGTGACCAGCGTTTGCCAGCGGTCTGCTAGGCCTGTGGCCCTGATGCCTCTGTACCAGCCCCATCTCACAGCTCTCCCAGTGAGCCTGCTTCCCTTGCTCTGTATGTGCTTAGATTCTCTGGTCCCTGCGCTACTGCTGCCCTCAGCTGCTCCCCCATCCCATGGGCATAGAGAAGGGGTTGGCTGGTATGCCAGCTTTCTTGCTGCCTGCCTCTCACTGCTGCTTTTTCCTTCTTTTTTTTCACCTTCATCCATTTTTTTTCCTCTCCTACAACTTTTTGTTTTCTCCTTTCTTTGAAGGTTGTCAGACGTTACCGAGTCGCCCACGAGGTATATCTCACCGCTGTCAGCATCAGGCCCAGTCTGATGGCTTGGTCAGCTTTGCCTTCTCCTCTTTGATTTAGCTTGCATGAGTTCCCCACACTTCTAATCTTTTAATTTACTTCACCTTAAAAGAAGATTTATTTTAATGACTGTTGTAGAGAATAACTTGAACTTTTGACAACTAACCCTGGGAAAACTGGGTGGGTTCTTTCAGGCAGCCTATGAACTAATCAGCTTAACCCTTCCTTCCCCCTCTTTTGGGTGAAGTCAGCTCTTTTCTGGACTGTTTGGCATTGGCACTATAAGCCTGGTTCCGAGTGGACCTCTCCTACTCAGGGAGCCATCTTTGGTCCTTGTACATTGAGAGAGGTTTTAGCATTTTCACTGGTATCCTTTTTACAAAGTGCTTCTTTCACAATCAAGAGGCCTAAAAGCTGGGGTTTTTGAGTCCCAGACTCCAAAATACATTACCCCTAAATTTTTAAAATCTTACCATGGTATCTGCTGTAAACCATCTCTTCTGATTGCCTGATTTAAATTTTTTTATTTTATTTTTTTTTTAAACCAAATGATTTCCACAGACTCTGCTGCCCTCCTGTGGCACTAAGGTCATATTTTAAGGTGAATACAAATCAAACCCTGCTTGTTGCCTTGGAGTAACTTCAAACCTGAAAGATAAGAAATGAATTATGGAGCATTCTGCTCACACCAAGTTGTTCTCTCAGCAGAAATTCCCCCAGGATATTTTTTTCACCTAGCTTCCTGCCACCCTTGCATTGTATGAGTTTTTTACCCATCATGCATCCTGTACACTACAGGTCCAGCCACTTGGGCGATGGCCACCTCCAAACCAGACATCATGATCATCCTGTTGAGCAAGCTGATGGAGGAAGGGGACATGTTTTATAAGGTATGAAGAGCAGTGGGCAGCATGATTTCAAAGTAGATATCGGTTGCTTTGTAGCAACTCTACCTGTGGAGTCCACCAGTCTTGATCAAACTAACCTTTGTTCTTGGAGGGAGATTTCGTAAGGAGAAGTGAATGGAAAATGTCACTTCCCCAAGTTGCTCTGGAATTGGAACTGAGAAGGTTCTGCTTCTGTGCATCCCTTCCTCTTACGGTGACCAGTCCATGGCTGTAAGCAGAGGTCAAGCAGCCTGATCAAATTCGGTTCACATTTTTCTCAGAGCAGAGGCTGTGTGACTGCTGCAGATTGGATTTCTTCTCAGGTTGGACTAGGAGACTTCCCTCAGATTTCTTACCCATGAAATGAAAGAGTTGGACTGAATTATCTCCACAGTCCCAGCTCCAGATGTATGATGTTATGTTCTCTGAGATCTCTTCTAACTTTCAAGTTCTATGACTCATTTCATACCAGAACCTAATCTGACAGTCTAGATATTATTGAACCTATTAAATGGGAAAGGGTAAAAATCAGGGAGCAGAGTTAAGTCAAAATCATTTTGCCCAACAGCCATTCTCATTCTGTAGGGAAAGGAAGTTAACTCTTAACTTTGGCAGGAAGTCACTGATCTCATAGATAATAGACTTGTAGTAAAAGGTAATAACTTCCTAACCTAGGCTGTGTAGTGTAGTGGATAAAGAGCTGGCCCCAAAGTACTTGGTTGAAGTCTTGCCTCTTCTGCATACAGACTGTGTGACCCCAGGCAAGTTACTCACCCTCTCAGAGCCCCAGGAAATTCTCCAAGAACATAAGTTGCAGAACCGTTGTTGATCTTCATGTTTCTTCACCAGGCATTTCCTGTAAATCACCAGTAAAATCACAGGTCCCATCAAAGGAAAAACAAAAAAATTCCCAACATTCCTAAGTATGAGCTCTGTCTTGAAGTCATTCATTAAATAGAAAAAAAAAAAAGTAAATACACTTCCCTCCCACCTTTCTGCTCTTAGTTTCAACCCAGGATTCTATCTTCTAGCCTTGTTTTCCCCTTTCTAGAGTCTTGCAATTTATGGTCAATTTTCTAAGAATATTATGTGTCAGAAGTCATCTTGCTGGGCTTAAATGAACTGGTATAGTATCTCTCAGCCCACCCTTATGTCAGAAGTGGACAGTGGATTCTGAAGAAGCCTTTTGTTTCTTGCGCAGCCTAAAAGCAAGAGCCATGAGGATCCTGGGTCCATAGAAGCTTTGTCACCCAAGCCCTTATTTTGTGTGGTTTTGGACAAGAATGTCAGCCTTCTAGACCTTTATGTCTTTATGTCCTAATTGTAATCATGTGACTCTGAGGTCCTAAAGTAACAAGTATTCTTGCCTCTCTAAGATATGGTATAACTTGTCCCTATGCCCACCCAACTGGCTGACTTAGAAATGTTCTGTGTCCCTCCTTGGTGAATGGGAGGAAGGCAAAGAGAGATTCTGACTTGAAAATCCTTGATGAGAGGCATCTTGGTATAGTAGATAGAGAGCTACCCTCAAAATAAGGAAGGCCTGGTTCTAGACCTACCTCTGACGCACACTGGCTATATGACCCTGGGCAAGGTACCCTTTCAATGCTCTAGATGACTCTCTAAGACTTTATTAAGCTGCATAGAAGGTACCAATCAGCATTGGTAAGGGGAATTTCCTTATGTGGGAGTTTAAAACAGCAATGAAGTCACGGGTTCAGTCCTTATCCCTATAATCCTTGATAGATGCTATAGGCATGGTGCCGGAATGGCCAGTTCAAAGTGCAGAATGCTCACGCAAGCATTCCTCAGTCTCTCTGCTTCCTAATTTCTGGGGATGCAAATCGAGGGATATTCTAAGCTTCCTGTGGTCACACCACTGAGCCAACTTCATCCCCACTGAACCTTGCCCCTCAGCAAGGCAGCACAGTCCACCCACACTGGGTTCTGCTACAATGCTGATTTCTCCCATAGACCACTTAGGGAATGACTGATTTATAAATTGCCCAACGCTACCCAGTTGTCTGGCTTCCTAACTTTCTACCACTCCTTTCCTCTGAAACAGGGAAAGGGAACTGGAGGTTATTCTCTTCCACCTTCTAAGGACTAGGAGGAGTAGCAGCTGGACTGCCTCTGCTTTTCCTGTCCTTTGTGAGAAAGGGGAATGGTCTCCTGCTGTAGGCTGGCAAAGTAGGACTTCAGACTGGAGTATTTCCCCTAAAAAAGTCAATTGCAGAAATCTTAACAGGAAGTCATCCCCACCCTAGCATTTCTATAGCCAGAAACAGAAAAGAATCACATACTTTTAAGAGAGAATAAACAACGAACAGTGCCTGAGTGGGCTAGAGAGTTGACATCTCTAGCATTTATGTGGTCCCTTCAGCCTGGTGTGGATTATGCCCCTAAAGCAAGAGCATTTTCCCTCTAGGGAAAGGGGCCCTTTTGTAGCCTGAAGACCCTCCTTGTAGGCCAAGAAAGCCGGCAAACACACTTTTTTTTTCCCCTGAGTTGTTGCTGCCCTTATAGGAAGAAAAGTGGACTGACTCCAAATGTCTTTCCATTACAAGATTCAGAACAGTTCCATGACAGTAACATGTTAGGGAAGCCTACCTTCTGAATCTTACTTTTTCTAATCGTAAGTATTCTATCAGCCATGTGTTCCCAGTCTGGTAGGTTCCATGACATTCATGTTCCCATCATCAACACTGAGCAGGTTAGCCCTATTCTTTCCCCAGGATAGGGGTTAGAAATGATAGGCAGAAGAGAAGTTAATGATTAGCTGGTCAGCATAGCTGCTGTGATGAAAAGGAGAGTGGGGACAAGGCTGCCACAGCTGCAAACTAACGAGTGTTTTTCTCCATTGTGTACTCATCATAGAAAGGTAAAGTGAAGGAAGCTGCCCAGCGCTACCAGTATGCCCTGAAGAAATTTCCCAGGGAAGGGTTTGGTGAAGACTTGAAAACCTTCCGGGAACTAAAAGTCTCTCTCCTCCTCAATCTCTCCAGATGTCGCAGGAAAATGAATGTGAGTGCCATGAGTTGTCCCATCTCTTCTTACACCCTGGAAGCTGCATGCTAAGTGGATCATCTCACTCTACCAGTTCTTACTGGGCCCCTGCAGTGTATCTCTCCCACTTAGCACCTGGCTATCCATGGAACACTGGCATTAAATACCTTATGTGTGCCGAGCATGGGCCAGGCAAGAATGTGAAAACTATCTAGAGTCCAAATTAGGAAAGAGTACTTTGCTGTTTTATGATTTTTCATGATACTGGATTTGTTCTTTGGGAGATAGGAGAGCAATAATCACTGAAATTCCGCTTAAATCCCCAGTGAATTGGAATAGATTGCCATCACCTAACCTACAAATGCGTCATCGTTCAACATCTAAAATTCCTTCATCTGATCATGATCTGTTGTCGTTCCACCTGCCTTCCGCCTTATATCCTCCAAATCTGTTTTTTGTTCTCAGTGAGACCTCCAACCCCTCCACCTGTGGTTCAAGCCCAGGCCATCACCATGTGCTGGCTACACTCTTGTACCTTCCCCACCTTGACTCCTTGGTCAACTAGTCTAGCTCTACAGTGTCCTCCTTTCTCAAATCCCTTGCCCCCTTATGCACCTGAAGATCTTGCCCTGCCAAGCCTCAGCCATGGATTACTTCCACCCATCTACTATGGCTGTTTTGTCCCTGCTCATGTGCTGCTAAAAGAAAGATAGAGAAAATCACAAAATGGTCCAGACTGAGGCCACTATAAATTTATGTTACATCTCAACTGGGCCCTCATTGCAATAAGACAGTCCTTTTATACCTCCCTAATTGACTCACAGTCCCACTCACACAACAGCTTTTCTAAATCTTTTCAACCCCATTCAAATCTCCTGTGGCTCCCTCTCCTTCCCATTAGCCCCCATTCCTCTCAGCTGAGGCACATATATGTGTGCTCAGCTGAGAACCTTGCTTCATATTTCACTGAAAAAAAATGGAGATCATTCACTGAGAGCTCCCTCTTCTACCATCTTCGTCAACTTAACACATCACTCAAATGTCTTTTGCCACTTTCTTCTTCAGCCCTATCTCACAAGAAGAGGCGACCCTTTTCCTTGCTGAGGCAAACTGTACTCGTGTGACCTCATTCCTTCTCCAGCACATTGTCTCCTCAATTATCACCACTCTCTAACTGATCTTCAGTGTCTCTGTCTGTCTATTGGCTGCTTCCCTACTGCCCACAAATATGCCTATGTCTCCCTCATCCTCAAAAAACCCTCACTTGATCTTCTATCACTGATGGCTATCATCCTATATCCCTTCTCTCTTTTGTGGCTACACTCCTTGAGAAGGCCATCTACAATTGGCACCTCCACTTCCTTTCCTCTCACTCTTTTCTAAATTCTCTGCAGTCTGACTTCCAGCTTCATCATTCAACTGAAACTGCTTTCTCCAAAATTACCAATGAGCTCTTAATTGCTGGATCTAATGGCCTTTTCACAATCCTCATCTTTGCTGACTTCTCTGGAGTTTTTGATGCTATTGATCACCCTCTTCTCCTTGATATTCTCTTCTCTCTTAAGTTTTTGGAACACAACTCTCTCCTGATTCTCCTACCTCTCTGATTGATCCTCCTCTGTCTCATTTGCTAGATCTTTATCTAGATCACGTCCAGTAAATGTGGATGTTCCCCAACACTTTATCCATGGCCATCTTCTCTCTATATACCATTTCACTTGGTAATCTTATCGGCTCCAGTGGATTCAACTTTCTTCTCTATGCTGATGATTCTCAAATCTGTTTGTCCAGTTTGAATCTTTCTGCTGGCCTCCAGTCTCCCATCTCCTGCTGCCTATTGGACATGTTGAACTGAATGTTCCATAAACATCTTAAATTCAGCATATCCAAGACTGAACTCATTTATCTTTCCCCCCACATTGTCCTTTCTTCCCAACTTCCTCATTACTGTCTATCCTTATCACCCAGGCTCCCAAACTAGGTGAAACATTTGACTGTTCATTCTTTCTCATTTCCCCATATCCAATCAGTTGCCAAATCCTTTGATTTCTCTTGTATATTCCTCTTTCTCTCTTCTAACACTGCCATCGCCCTGGTACAGGTCATCATCTCTTTATTCCTGGACTATTTGCAATAGCCTGCTGGTTGGTCTGCCTGCCACAAGTCTGTCCTTAATCCAGTCCATTCTCCACTTAGCTGCCAAATTGATCTTCCTAAATCATGTCTGACTGTATCACCCCCTCAGTAAACCTCAGTGGCTCTCTATTCCCTCCAGGATCAACCGTAAACTCTGTTTGGCTTTTAAAGCCCTCCGTAATCTGGCCCCTTCCAACCTTTCCTGTCTTCTTATACCTTATACCCTGTCATGTGCTCTGTGATCCAGTGACACTGACCTCCATGCTATTTCTCACACACAGCTCTTCATCTCACAAACTCCAGGCATTTTCTCTGTCTCCTATACCTAGAATTCTCTCCCTCCTCATCCCTCTCCTTCAAGTCTCAGCTAAAATCTCATTTTCTACAAGAAACCCTTCCCAGGCCTCCTTAATCTTAGTGCCTGCCCCCCAAGATTATCTTCAGTTTACTCTGTATATATCCTTTTTGTACATAGCTGTTTGCATGTTGCCTCCCCCTTGGTGACTGTGAGCTCCTTAAGAGCAGGGACTGTCTTTTTGACTTTCTGTTTCCACCACTTAGCACAGTGCCAGACACATAGTAGGTGTTGATTAGATTGTTGACTGATTTACCAACTTTTCCAGCTAGATACAGAGAAACTGGGCTCTTCTAGAAAAGAACTCTATTTTTATCCTCAATTTCTGAGGGATTATGTAGCAGCATGACACCCAGTGATGGCCCCCACCCACTTCTCTGCTCTATTTATTTTAAAGGATCCTAAAAAAGAGAAATAGGGAAAGGCTGGCAGGAGCTCCAGGGAACTGGAATTCACCCCTCTTCCATACAGATCTATTCTTGCTGACTTTCTTAGGTGATGATTTTCAACTGTCTCCAAGCTTTGGCTTTCTTAGAGCAATTGAAAGCCATCACGTAAGAAAGCCAACAAGTATAAGTCTGTGTGGAAGAGAGGTGCATAGAGCTCCATAGAGCTCCACAGAGCTACTGCCAGCCTTCCTCTATTTCTCTTCTTGAGAATCCTTTGAAATAAGTAGAGCAGAGAAGCAGGTAAGGGGCATGAGTGGGTTATACATAGACAAACACATGCATGCATAGGTGCATGTACAGAGTCATACGTGCATCTGTATGTTTGCATACACGTGTGTGTCTATACTCACATACGTATATGCAAATGTCCATGTATAGGCAAAGATCATTTCATTTAGAATCAAAAGTCCTGAGTTTAAATCCTGACTCTACCACTTGCTAGTAAAGTAAAGGGATGTCTCTGTGCCTATTTCCTCATCTGTAAAATGAAGCAAATAGACTAAATGACCCTTAAGGTTCCTTCCAGCAACACGATCCTGTTAGAGGATAAAAGATGTATATATGTGTATACAACAAGTCATCAGGAAAAATGGTGGGGGGAGCACAGTTGAATGAGAGAATAAACAATTCAGAGCCGTGGTTCCATAGGATTCCAAATCAGAGCATCTCTTTGAGGTGTGTGTGTGTGTGTGTACTTGTCAATCAGAGCATTTCTTTGAGAGAGAGATACACACACACACACATATATACACACATATACATATACACATACATACATACACACACACACGTGTATGTGTATATTTAGCTTTCTGACTTCTAGAAGCTGGTCAGAAGAGACAGAAAAAAAGCAATCCTTCAATAGATGGCTTTTTGCTTCATAAACAACGGTCCCCAGGTAAAGGAACACAAAGTATACAAAATAAATGGCTCTCCTGAAGAAAATTTTCTGCCGTTAGGTCATGCCATCTGAGCCCTGAGTCCTAAGGATTACATCCATAAACGTCCCAAAAAATGCATGTGATTTTTTTTAATTCCCAAGTTGCTTATTGTCCACATCTCTGAAGTGACTTCTCTACACATCTGTTGTGATAACAGGATTTTGGAATGGCAGAGGAATTTGCTACTAAAGCCCTGGAGCTGAAACCGAAATCTTACGAAGCTTACTATGCGAGAGCAAGGGCGAAACGGAGCAGCCGGTGAGAATGGAAAGGGGGATGAGCTCCAGAGAGACGCTAAGGTCCTTCCCTGCTCCTGTCCTCCCCAGCACATGCACAGGCTGAAGGGGCATGGCCTAGGGGTAGGACAAGAGGAACTGGGGAAGAAATCACTGGACATGCCCAGCTGCTATAATTGGGTCCCTGGGTAGATGGGGCTCAGGGAAAGCACAAGAACTCTGAACCTGGGACCTCCTGCCTCTGGCTACTTGTCACTGTCCCACATTCTTGCAGCCTCGATCACCAATAACCCCTGTCTCCCTGCAGGTTCCCATAAGGAAAGATACCTGAAGACTCATGGCCCACCAGGAGACACTTGGCCTTGACAGCCAAACCTTCATATTAAATGAGAGACAATCCCTGCGCTGATTATCTTGGATTCCCCCTCTTGCCAGGAAAATAGAGTGACCGTTTTCTTTCACAATTGGCTCATAGCCCCTTTTCCTTGCAGTCTTTCCTTGGAGCCCAGGGGCTCCCCATCATCCAGAGCCCTTGCAGTCCTTGCAGAGAAAATAGAAACATTGCCTCTGGGGTCCATTTCCATTTTTGTGCACTGCCCCTCACATTCCAGGCCAGCTCTGAGTCCTGTGTGTGATTCACCCCAGCTTTGCCACAGGAAAGTGCAAAGGCTACTAAGGAGTACACAGAAGGGGTGGGTTTTTCTGCCTTGGTTCTCAACAGAAAATCTGACCCAAAATATTGAGACTCTAAGGGATATTTTCAGATGGATTAGCATGAGCTTTAAATATGGTAGTTTCTATGCTGTTTAATAGTATTACTGTCAGTGATAGCTCCATCCCTTTCCTCTCTCCACACTATCCTGGAAGGGTCCTGTGCTTACTGTATATTGTACATCCAGAAAATCTTCCTATAGGTCGTTGCTGGGCTAATATAGTGAAAACATTTCTCTGTCATCCTCCAGGAATTTGGAGGCCAACAGGTCTGGGATTTATTCTCACCTAGCTGGTCTCTTCCTTGAAAATCAAACTAAACCAAACAAAGGCCAAAAGGGTTATCAGTACAACCCCACAAGAGAGCCCACAGGCCTCTAAGAAATGTTCTAAGTTCTTGGTATGACCAATGATCCAGAATAACTCCAGTTCTCATGTTTGTCACTTTGTCAAGCAGGCAGTTTTCAGCAGCATTGGAGGACCTGAACGAGGCCATCAAGCTGTGCCCAAACAACCGTGAGATCCAGCGGCTACTGATGAGAGTAGAGGAAGAGTGTAGACAGATGCAGCAGCAACAGCAGCAGCAGCAGCAGTTACCAGTAGAAGCAGAGCCTGACCCCCAGCAAGAAGATCTATATTCTGTGCAAGACATCTTTGAAGAGGAGTACCTAGAGCAGGATGTCGAAAATGTTTCCGTCGGCTTACAGACTGAAGCTCGGCCCACCCAGGGGCTCCCCATCATCCAGAGCCCACCCTCCTCTCCTGCCCATCGGGAATCAGCGTATATCTCCGGCTCACCGCTCGGCTCGCATCAGGTTTTTGATTTCCGGTCTAATAGTTCTGTAGGCTCTCCCACTAGACAAAGCTACCAGTCCACATCTCCTGCTCTCTCTCCAACACACCAGAACTCTCATTACAGGCCTAGTCCCCCACATACTTCCCCAGCTCATCAGGGTGGAGCTTACCGCTTCAGCCCTCCTCCCGTGGCCGGGCAGGGGAAAGAATATCCAAGTCCTCCCCCATCGCCTCTCCGAAGAGGCCCTCAGTACCGGGCTAGCCCCCCGGCTGAAAGCATGAGTGTCTATAGATCCCAGTCTGGATCTCCTGTGCGATACCAGCAAGAAACTAACGTTAGTCAGCTTCCTGGAAGACCAAAGTCTCCTTTGTCCAAAATGGCTCAGAGGCCGTACCAGATGCCCCAGCTTCCTGTGGCGGTTCCCCAGCAAGGGCTTAGACTGCAGCCTGCGAAGGCCCAGATTGTGAGAAGCAACCAACCCAGCTCAGCCGTTCATTCCAGCACGGTCATCCCAACTGGCACTTATGGCCAAGTGGCTCATTCAATGGCCAGTAAATACCAGTCTTCACAGGGAGAAATGGGGGTGGGTCAGAGTCGGTTGGTCTACCAAGGGTCAATTGGGGGGATCGTAGGTGATGGGAGACCTGTGCAACACGTCCAGGCCAGCCTTAGCGCAGGTGCCATCTGCCAGCATGGAGGGCTGACCAAAGAAGATCTTCCACAGAGACCTTCCTCGGCCTACCGAGGGGGCGTGAGGTACAGTCAGACACCTCAGATCGGGCGCAGCCAGTCGGCTTCCTACTACCCAGTTTGTCACTCCAAGTTGGATCTAGAGCGCTCTGCCAGCCAGCTGGGCTCCCCTGATGTCTCACACTTAATCAGAAGACCCGTTACAGTCAACCCTAATGAAATCAAATCCCACCCACCAACTCCTCGGCCTCTGTTGCACTCCCAAAGCGTAGGCCTCCGATTTTCTCCTTCTAGCAATAGCATATCATCCACCTCCAACCTGACTCCTACCTTCCGCCCATCCTCCTCAATTCAGCAAATGGAGATCCCACTGAAGCCGGCATATGACAGGTCATGTGATGAGCTGTCTCCGGTGTCTCCCACTCAGGGAGGCTACCCCAGTGAGCCAGCTCGGTCCAGGACCACACCATTCATGGGGATCATAGATAAAACAGCCCGGACTCAACAGTATCCCCACCTCCACCAGCAGAATCGGACCTGGGCGGTTTCATCCGTGGATACTGTCATCAGCCCCACGTCTCCAGGCAATCTGCCTCAGCCCGAGTCCTTCAGTCCACCGTCTTCAATCAGCAACATTGCCTTTTATAACAAAACCAACAATGCACAGAACGGCCATTTGCTGGAGGATGACTATTACAGCCCCCATGGGATGCTGGCTAATGGGTCCCGCGGAGACCTCTTGGAGAGAGTGAGCCAGGCTGCCTCATATCCTGATGTGAAGGTGGCCAGGACATTGCCTGTTGCTCAGGCGTATCAGGACAACCTGTACAGGCAGTTGTCCAGGGACTCTCGACAAGGGCAGACATCCCCAATCAAACCAAAGAGACCATTTGTGGAGTCTAATGTTTAAAAGACATTTGTTGGAGTGAGATCCATGTTTTCAGCACACATTTCCAGGCTTGGTTTCCACTTTCGGGGTAGTTCTCTGGCTTAATTTCTCATGTAATTTCTGTGTGGTGTTCAGAGACACATGCCGAAACCATTTGCATGCAGCCAATTGGGAAGCTGGCCTCCACCAAGCCAGGATTGTAGTTTCTCTTGTCCATACCCCAGCTGTGTGCCCTCTCTCTTCAGCTGCCAACTAGGAGATTTTTCATACGGTGTGGTTTAGCCCAGGGAGATCAGACACACTGCTCAGCTTTTTCAAATAGACGATCGATTTCAGATCACCTAGTGTTGTTGTGTAACTGTCTCTCCTTTTTTTTTCAAAGAGATGTTCTTGTTAATTTTCCTCTAGGAATTTTCAAAAGAGAGTGCTGCCCTTCTTGCCTTTGCATTCTTACCCAGTGTTCTCCAAACAGCCAGCCTGTGCATTCCTGTTCTGACTGTCTCCTTCCCCAAGGAGGAGCTACTTCTCTGCCCTGATAGATCTTAATAGCAAGCTTCCTTTAGTAATGAGATCTAGAATGTCATTCTGATTACCTCTGGTGTTCATGTTTTGGGGTAGGGGTAGAGAAGGAAGTAAAATCAGGTTGATAATTTGGTGAAAACCCCAAGAAGCTAGAATGCCACCAAATTGATTTTCCAAGTTTGTTTGTTTCTTTAATTAAAGATGAGGCAATTCTTTTACTATTTCAATCACTCAAGGAAATTGGATGGGTGCTGAAGACCCAGTGCATATGATATCTTTATGTATATCTACCCAAACAAAAATGAGGCTGATGAAAAATGAGTTACCAGGAGAGCTTGTAGAAAACCATCATCTTGAGGAAATTTCCTCTGGATCCTAGCATCATGCAGCATGATTTCCCTCAGCAAATTTTTTTTTCCATTGGAGCGTAGATAGACACTGCCGCTTCATCTGAAGCTGAATCCTCTCCTAAAAATCCTATATGCTATAACAAGAGGACCGCTTCTTTAAGGAGAGAGGCAGAAGAGGATGCTTTAAGGCTATTTCCCAGAGTGGCCTTCACTCCTCTGTCTCCTAAAGCTGTCTGGCATTCGCTGCCTGGTTTGATTCCCCAAATCTCATCTACTTTCAGGAATGGGTTTTTGTTTTCTTTTTTTTAAGGATATGTGGTTGTTTTGGTTTGAAAACCAGGTGTACTCAACATTGATTCAGGGTGATAAGAATAGAGAATGTCAGCTCTCAGACCTGTTTTCCAGTCCTGGGTGGGTGGGCACATGTGGAAACAACAGTAGGGTTTCTGACTCCAGCCATCCTCTGTGCATTTTCCATTCTTTGTGGACACTACTTGTTAATCTGCTTTTTGAGTCACTGTTGGACAGTGGATGGACGGATAGCAAGGGCACCAACAATTGTAGCATGTTAGAAACCAAAGACTTAAGAGTTAAACAAAAGTGAATTGGACCTACACTGTTAAAAAGTCAGCCTAGCTTTCATGAGTAAAGGGCTCTAGGATGAACTACTCCCTGTACCAGATTCCAGGTGTGACCAGACCTGTTGGCAGTAGGCAAGGTTATTCCTCTGGAAAACAGTTAAAGGGAAACACGGAGGCTTGATTTGGTGACATTTCCCAGCTACCTTAGCTTTTGCCAAACAAAAGAATGTAGACCTTGGAACAGGCCAGGATGATGTCAGTTTGGCTGTTTAGAAAACGAACTGAGGGAGCCTGTGCTCCAGGGGGTCTATTTCTCTGTCTCAGATATTTGTGAAAACATCTACTTAACTGGATGAGGGCAGGCATCTGTTTCTACTTTTTTCTTCCTTTTTAATTATTAAAAAAAATTGCAACTTAGAACTTTCTCATTTGACTTGAGCCACAGGGCTAGTGTTTTTGTTTTGTTTTAGTCAGGGATCGGTTCTGTTGGACTCTTTCTGTCCCACCCCTTCTCTGCTGGTGGAACGGGGGTTTCTGTCCATTTTCTCTCATTGAGAAGCTTCTGTTCTTCAGAAAAGATTTCAGTCTCTTCAGACTCAGTAGTGTCCTCCCCTGCCTCGTCGGGAGCATGAGTCCTGTCTGCACTGCACAAAGACACCTACCGAGACAGATGTGCTGGTTTTCTTGTAATATTTCAAACACTCCACTGATCCCATTTCTATCCCGGGACCCTTCCTCTTCCAATTTTCCATAAGAAAGAAGAGATCCATTGCCCTCTATGCTTTTTGTGCTCTCTTGGTTGGAAAACTTAAAAGTTGCCCATCCCAGTCCATATCTTTTTTTCCATCTAAGAAAGAGTGAGCACTCCCACTGGGCACTGGTTGTCTATGAGCTTGGGGAAAAAAAAAAGCCAATTGGATCCTCTTCTGGGAAAGAGCAGCTTGTGTTCTCTTGTAAACAGACTGCCCGTGCCCTGCTTTGCTACTTCACTGCCATTCAATGATCCCAGTACTGTATTTAAGACATGGCCCCCAGCAGCACTTTCTGAATCAATGTTTCCTAACTTCAGGTTAGGAAAGGTATTTTCGAATACAGTTTTAAAATGAAACTGCAAAGTTCCACACACCCCCTCTCCCTTGCTTCAAGCCTAGCCCACCAGCTCCCACATTCACGCCACCCAAGAATAGACGAAGTGGTGACAGAGCTGCAGCTTGTAGGTTTCTCACCAAAAATACGTTTTCTTTGCCCAGGATTCTTGCACTAATGGGTTACCATCACATTATGTCTGTAAATGGGTGCACTTTACTGTTTGAATTTGTTACTATGATAAATACTGGATATTTAAGCGTGAGTAGTGTCTTCATTAGAAAATAGCAGAACCACTCCTGTCTTTTAGTGTATTTTTCAAGAAAAACAGAAAAAGAGGAAAGAAATCAAGCAATGGATCATAACATTTATAGCACAAGAAATAACTGTTGTATATAAACATCAAAAGATTAAGTAATTTTTAAATACCGAATATTTGCAGTGATTTTAAAGTGTTTTTCCAGCAATTTTCTTAGGGACTCCTGAGACATGGTTACTTTATTTACTGGATCAGTAAGGCACACATTAGCAATTGAAAATTAGTATTTATTTACAAAGTAAAAAAATCTGTGTATCATGAAAATTTGGCATGGACAAAATGGAGACCATTTTGTATTTGCTGTTGTTGTATCTTGTCTGAGTTGCAGAAGTGCGCTATTATTATTGAAGAACCATGTTAATAGAGCACAAACCCTCTTCTTGTTCTTCTTTTTAGATGTGTTTAACTTCCAACAGATGGCTCAGGAAAACTCCACTCCTTAGAACCACGTGCGATACCCCCGAAGTCGCTGTCCAAATCTTAAAAGTTTGTTATTGAGTTAGACCAAATTTCTACACACTTTTCCTCATGTTTTAAGAACAGCTTGGGGAAGGTCGTCTCAGTTCACAGACCAGATAGGAGTTTGTGAACTTCCCTCGTAAATTTTTCATATTTTTATATTTCAGAGATGTATCCATTAGAGCAAGTAACCAGTATCTAATTTAATACCCTAGCCCAGTGCCTGGTACAGAATAGGCACTTAATAAATGTTTGTTGATTGATTGAAAGATTATTTTCCCTCAGAATCTGTGAACCCCAATGACTATGGATGTCATTTGCGTTTTACTGTATTTAACCACTAGGTGTCACCCTGGCTCTGCACCAGAGCCTTTGGTAGTAAAGGGAGCTGTGCCCCCTTTAGAACTACCTCTACCTTAAGGAACAGACAGAGCAGATCCCAGGAGGAGAGGAGAGAGGTCTCTGGACTCCTGCCAGGGCAGAGCTGGGGCCAACTAGCTCCAGAAGGGAGTCCCGTGTAGGAAAGAGCAGGGCATGAGGAGGGGAGTAAAGGGGGAAGGAGAACATCCTCCTTAGCTGTGCAGACCTTGGAGTAGCATGCTTTGAAAACTGGAGCTTCCTATAGAACAGAAGCCTGGAGCTGGGAGAAGGGAACATCCCTAGGTAGATCCTTATTGAACAGAGTTCCCTTGTTCCAGCAAATCAATGGAAAACTTTAATTGCAGCTAGTAGCTTCTCCCTGCACCCAGTCTCTCCAGCCTTCCTTACAGGCTGTCATATGTGGGTGGTTTTTAGTTCAAGGGTTAGCTGTTATTTTTCTACTGTAAAAAAAAAAAATGCCTTTGTTGAAACCAACTGCCCCATTGGAACTTGTGCGGAATGCACCTCATACCTGTGGCCAGTTTTCTGCTGAAGTCCCAAGTGCCCAGCTGCCCCTGCCCAGTTTGCCAGTTCCATTCCCTGCCCTGTCCTCAAGAAGCTTCCTGGAGAGAGAGACCAGCCTGCTGTGGTCAGCACTAAGGGCCTTTCTCATCTGTTACTCATATACCAGGAGGTACAGCTTCTCTCCTCTTCTAAGAGTCCAGAAGGTTCACCTACCGAGACCAACGACATTTAAATAAGGGCTTAGGGGTAAGAGCTACCTAGGAAGACATGTCATGGAGACCTTCACCATGCAATGCCTTGAATTCAGCTCTGGATGCTCCCAAGGAAAGGAGACTGGCAGTGGGTTTGGACAAAGCACAAATGGGGATGGTGGAGCCTCTGTGCGGAGCTACTTGAATAATCACTGAGTTTTTCATTGACTTGTTTTGTTAACATAAACCACTAAGGGCTGAAGTGTTGGTAACCTTCATTTCGGTGTCCAGCTCCTCAAAGCAGCTGAACCACCCTGAGATGCTTTTGGCTACTGCCTGCCAGGACACAACCTGGGTGGACTGATCACAGTCAGAGCTAGGAAAGTCAATACCAAATGAATGAATAATTGGACACCAAAAATCAAGTGTTACTTTCATGTTTCCTCACCCATACATAACCATCTCATTTCTTCTTGACACATCTCTGGCATTTAAATGGACCAATCTGCCAGGTGAGCTGAACATATCCAGTCACAGGTCATCATTTCCCTTCTCAGAGGTTCTGAGTCAGTGGAAAGGAAATGGACCAGGTGCCTAGTTTCTTTCTACAGCTGCTGCTAGGTGGCTTTTTTTTTTGCTTCTGTTAATAATCACTGGCCCAAAAAATCTGGATGGGAGTACTCAACCCTCCTTTTTCTCATATACTCCATCCCCAGGGCCAGGCAGAGGGTGTAATATGGATAATTCATTACTGGAGTTTTAACTGTCTTACTGTGTACCAACTCACACTGGCTCTAGCACCACATTCCATTCAGGGATTATTTTGGAAATCCCATGACACTTTCTGTTTCTCTTCCTTTGGCTAATTCTCCTTGAGTGAGGCCAGTTCCTTGCCAGGCTCAGGGCAGGTGTCATTCTGGAGTTCAGCCTCCTTTCCATGCTAGCATAGCATCTCTGTCTCTGTTCTGTCTCCTTCAAATCCAAGACAATTTTAATTAGTACAAATATGTACAGTCTATACATTTAAAAAGTAATTTGTACTAACAGTTTTGATTCTTCTTCCTCTTTGCTGTCCTTTCAAGATATTTGCTGGAAAGAGCTTTAATGCACTTAGTTTCCCTTTAGCTTTTCTATAATTCTGATGTAAAGGACTTTCTCTGTACAGTATATTATCCAATGCATGTTCGTTCTCTATACTGATAAATTGAACACCACACAGTTGTGAACTCGTGCAGCGGGAACACCCCATGCCCACCAGAGGCCTCCAACTCCCTCGCCCGCCCTTCCCCGGCCCTGTGTATAAGGAAAGACGATGTTTTCCTTTGCTGTACTTGCTTGAGCAGTTTTATTGTCTGTACACGTGAGCTGTGTGAGATAGATGTGAAAAGTTCAAACGAATGCATTTCCCTGCCCCATGTATACAGGTTGTCATCTGTACAATGAATTGTATGTATGAAAGCAAATGTACTTATTTATAAATGGTTAACACTTGGAAAAAACGTGGCTGGCCTGATGCTTTCCCCTGGCAATCAGGGCACTTCTTCTGATACCCTGGCCAGAGCTACTTCTCAACTGTAAGTAATGGGACCAGAGATCACAGCAGATTACTCTTTACTGCCTACAGGATTAAGAAAGCCTCTTACCAAAGCACAAGAAAGGGAGAGACTTGTTCCTTGGCCTATGAAAGCCAAGGCTAGATGTAGAAGGGCTTTGTTGCCCCAGTGCATAGGAACACACCTTTACCAACATAGAGAGGCTGGCTGCCTGAGGTATGAAAGGCTAGATGGACTCTTCCCCAAGACTAGGGTAAAAGAACTACAGCCCCAAGTAATCCTAATTATTTCTTTCCCCAAAAAGGCCTTGGGTAAGCCACTTTGAGTGGCTTTCTCTGGGTCTTGCTTTCTTCCTCTGCAAAATGAGGAGATCATGGGACTTAGGGCTACAAGAGGTCTCAGAGGTCTTCTAATTCAACCCCTTCATTATACAAAGGAGGAAACTATAACCCTCAGCAAGGTTAGTTGATGCCCAAAGTCATACTGCTTGCTTTTTGTCTACTAAAGGACAGGAGATGGGATAATTTCTCCACAACATCTCTAAGTAGCAGAGCCAGAATCTGAACCTAGCCTTTCTGACCATAAATACAGTGCTTTTGTCATTACACCAAAGCTCTCAGGTCCTTTCTAACTCTGTGATTCAAATATTATAAAGCTAAAATTACCCTGTCAACCTACCTGAATCCTTCTATAGGGTTGGGCTGCCATCACTATTGTTGGATTTGGAGACACAGCTCCTGATGACTCACTAGGCCATCAAGTCAGGGGCTGAATTGAGCAAATGTATGTGCACCCTGCCAAGTGAACCTCAGCTTGAAAAAAAAAATGCAGCTCTAGCTTCCTTTCTGGCACCACAGGGTGTGACTGTGGGGAGTTACAGTTTTGCATGCAGTTGTTAAAGGAATTGCTGAAATTGCTTGAAACTAACACCAATCAGTCCCAGGAGAAAGTCCCCAGCTTTGCTGGTTTATCTGCTTAGCTGCTTACTCTTTGTCTACTAAAGGACTGGGAAGGGAATAACTTCTGATTGTGCTAAAGAAACACTGGTGCTGGTGTTACCACACCCATTTCCCCTGAACAACCAAAACCTGGATTAACCGGAAGATACTAAAGTACACAGATCCAGGGCATGCAAATCCACCCAAGACAGTTCAACAAGAAACATCCGTAAAGGAATGGGTGTGAAGGAGTCTTGTAGTAGATTAGGGCTGCAAAATCTAAAGACTAGCAGAGGCTATTTCAATAAGAGAAAAATGGATAAGCTTCAAAGAATAGGACACAATGAGCAATTTAAAGTCTCATTTGTTTGGCCAAAGTCCAGTTGTCCAAAAGATTCCCAGAGGCTTTTAAGAAATGCAGTGTGTGGAGGGAGAAGAGTGGTGATTCTTAAAAGGAGCTGCCCGGGTTCCTGAAGAGGTAGTTGTCCTACAGGCCCTTAAGCTAACTACCTCCTTATTGAGTCAACATTTTAAAGGTCTCCAATTTGACCTGAGTGCAGTATCAGACAGTGTCCCCCAATACGTTCTCATAACAATGATAACTTGTAATTGAATAGTACCTTAAGGCTTATAATTTGTCTCACAATAGTTTCACAAAGGAGAAACAGACTCAGAAGGACTAAGTAATTTTACCCATAGTCATACAGCTAGGAAATGAAGACTTGAATCCAAGGCTTCTAACAGCCTGATCTTTCCTTTCTCACACTCACACACACACTTATGCCCTCACTTTTCCCATCTGTCAAGGTTGGACTATACAGAATGTCTAAGGTTCCTTTCAGCTCTAACATCCTGTGATTCTATGAGATCCAAATGAGGATTTAATCTACTTTAGAAGAACAATCAGCACCCCCTTGGCTAGTAGATCTAAACAATGTTTGGCGGTTCTACTGACAAGTGGGGAGGGGAAGGAGTGGGAGGAGACATATAGCACAGGGATGGCAGAATACCACCAGGAATGGGAACTATCATGGCGCAGCAGAGTGCTGGACCTGAGTTCAAATCCTAGCTCCAACACTTAATTATCTTTGTGCCCTCCGGGCAAATAATTTAACCTCTCAGCTCAGAACCCACATCCGTATCACCAGGGAATGACACCAACTATCTTTCTCAAGGTTGTGAGGAAAGGACTTTGTAAGCTTTAAAATGTTATATAAATGAGGGTTAATATTATACTAATTGCTTCATGGACCATCTGGTGCTGCCTCCTGGCTAAGAGGCATATGATCCTTTGAAATTCCAAATGGAGGTTTTTAAAAAATAAGAAGGGAGCCTGGGGAAGATGAATGAATCCAGAAAGCAAAGGAAGCAGATTTAAGGGACAATTGATTAAAAAAGGTTAAATTAGATGTAGTCTAAAAATATTTTCATACACCTAGAGAAAGCTGGCAATGGAAATGGGAGGCCTCAGAAAGGTACTGAAGGGGTAAGATTATAACACTTGGGGCTTGATACACTCAAAGGCAATGGATGTATAAGTGCTGGATGATGGGGACAAACACCTAAAGGCCTAGAGTTGTATAGGTGATGAGATAAAAAACATGAAAAAAAGTTCCTCCAAAGAGTCTGAAAGACAGGGAGTTGAGGGGTGATGAAGTTTAATGATCCCATTACCCCTTTAGATTTCATAGTTTCAGAATTGTAATGGGCTAAAGAAATTGTCTGGTCCACCCTATTATTGCCCTGAGCAGAAACCTAAGACCTGGAGAGTGGCCTCTCATTTAAAAGGAAGAAAAAATATCCATGGAGAATGCCACTAGGCCTCCCTAATTTTACTTCATACAGGTGTACCCTGTCAGGAAAATACCAGAACAGAATACCCCTGAAAAAGTAAAATTAAAAGAATTCACCGCAGGTATCTCTAAAATTGTAAACTCCCTATTAAAATCATTTTACTGATAATGCTTTTCAGGAATGTCATCCACCTCACAAAGTGAAGTGTGGTCAGTTACCCTCAACATTGTCATCACCCAAAGGAAAATGTAGTCTGAACACTGGGGAAAACTTCTTGCCAATTAACTTATCAGCATCTTGTAGAACCCACACCCATGAGACATTCTAACTATACATCCAGAAAGCCATAGTCCTTACTTCAAGGGGAGCTGCCATAGCTTCAGTGACAAGTTGGGTAGAAGGGAGATCAGGTTACCTGTTGGGCCACCTCAGTTCCTGATGTCATGAGAAATAGTATTAATTGTTTTACTTATGTTCCCAAAACTGTTTCTTTCTCTTATCCCAGGTGGCATCAACTTCATGTATATTTTGGGCCTGGAAACAATGGCTCCCATATTGCTGTAGTAAATTGAAGAAAAAAAGGCAATAGATTTGCTGCAGACGTTTATTGAATTATCTGTTTTTTACACCAACACAAACATATTTCACAGAAGACTGACTACTAGCCAAATATAGGGGGGTTTTCTTGGGGGGTGGGGTGGAGGAGACAAAAGTTTCCTGTAAGAATTACCCTAGAATTTTGCTGACTTGGAGAGCCTCCTGATTGACCTAAAACTTAGCTCCTTTAAAGTAAATTTGGGAGAAAAATATAACTTGGCAATAAGCTATCAGCCAAAAGCTACATTTTCCTGTGGACTGTCATTCTGTTTAAAATGATTATATAATTATATTTTGGCAATTTGTCCAAGATGCAACAATCCCATATAGAAATTAGGTGTTCAAGTGGCCAGGGGACTGTAGAACCTAGACAGGAATAGTACCTGACCCTGGCATTTCAATGTAAGTCAGACATTAATATCCTAGGGTCTAAGGGAAGAAAAGAAGAGCATCCTTCAAGGGAGGAGCCCACAGGCAACCCCCTGCTACAGTATTGGGGAGAGGAAAGACTTAACAACTGCCTGACCCGAGAAGTGACTCATTTATTTGGAAAGAAAGTATTCCTACCCACACCCCTGCCTATGGAAAAGATTATTTTTTAATGGAAATCTGAACGCAGAGGAGCACAGTCAGAATGAGCAGCCTCTCTTAAAAGAAACACTAGCTGTACTGCTGCTGGAGACAATTTCTTCATTAAATAAACTGCCCGAGTCCATCCACCTCAAAGACTGGTCAAGAGTAAAACACAAGCATCCACACATTGTGCTGTGTTGTTCAAATCACAAGCAAAAGGGGGGAAAAAAGGCTGGGGGGGTGAGGGGGAATTATTTGCCAAGTCCAAGACTGATGCTCTAATCATGTTATTTTTGGACTTGGGTCAAACAGTGACTCAGATTACAGCACAACACGCTTTCAGAGTGGAACATCAAATTTAAAACCTGGGGCTCACACACTTAAAAGACTAGTACAATTCTGACTTTGTCCCTACTGCTTCCAGATACCCCAGGTAGAATACAGAGAAGCAGAAGCCAAGCCAGCTCTAATACCATCTTGGCAGAAGCTTTGCTCACAGGGTGAATGAAGCAGTACCAGACCTCATGTTCTATAACAACTGAAGCCTTTCATTCAATATCAAGGGGTTTGGAACCCCAGTTTCCCTTTGCAAGGCAGTGTCAAACTTATTTGGCAAACAGCCAGCCTCTTCCTCCAGTGCCCAGGACTCCTAAGATCCAGGCCAGTGGAGAGGGAAAAGACCTCTACCACCTTCCAAAGCCAGATTGAGGCAGGCTGCAAGAAAACCTATCCTATATAGCATGTGAGTAAACAGTCCTAAAACTAGTACCCACACCCTATTATACCTGTCTTTTTTAAGGAGAAAAAGCTACACTGTAGGAGCTTAATGGTCCTGTGTAAAACCAAATACTTAATGACACCATTCCATCACCACAGCAGTGGGGGAGAGGAGCACAAAAAAGAACAAGAGTCACAAGGCCGTAACTTAGCCCTGAGAACATCACTCTGAGCACAAATATGTTTTCCATGTGATCTCAATTGTTTCCCACTGCCAAAGGCTGATGCTTTGTTTGGAACAGCTGAATGTTTAGTTTGACTTTGGTGTAAGCACGGAGAATGGCCTTTGGTGCCAATTTGTGAATACCTGAGGCCCCTGGTGCTTTTCCTCAGACTCCTGCCACCAGAATGTCCTTCTCAATGCTAGGCCCAGCATCCCTAACCAACCTCTATCTTAGCAATACAGAGCTCTACAGCTTCTCCTCAAGTCGGGCTTCCTAGCCAAGGAAATCAGAACCCAGAACCCCAGTTCCTTAACAGGGAACTTTTCTTGAAAATATGTGTTTACTTTAGAGCAGTGGTTCTCAAAGTGTGGTCCAGGGACCCCCGTGGTCCTTGAGACTCTTTCAGGGGATCTGTGAGGTCACATGTCATGAGGTATTTTCAGAATAGCAAGGCATTTTAATTTCTAATCCAGTAAATAACACAGTTATGACCCACATAAACAAAAGCTTTTTAGGGGGTCTTCAACCTTAAGAGAGTAATGGGGTCCTGAAGCCAAAAAGTTTTAGAACCATTGCTTTAAAGCCACCTTCAGAAGAGCTAATGGTACAACAGCTGTGCAAGTAATGACTTCAGGCATCACTTTCCTCACTTTCCTCATCTGTAAAATAATGGTGTTTCCCTTTCAGCTCCAAAAGACCTTGTTAATTGAGCACCTGAATGCTGAACCACCTTTTTGACCGGTAAGTCTCTAAGGATCCTTCACCCTCTCTCTGCAAGTCCCCTGCTCCTGGGCTGGCTCTGTTTGAGGGCAGGAAGAGCTGCACGAGGTGGACAAGCTACTAATTTTGCCAAGAGGCAAGGTATGGAGAAGGAAAGCAAAAGGACAAGAGGAAGTCTGGGAGAGACAAACTAAGCCTCCAGCAGCCAGGGTTAGACACTGAGTATCATTCAGACTATCCCCAGTATCAATCCTGGGGCACCTTTCCCTTAATATCCTGCTACTCCTCAGGAATAGCTGTGGTATTCTGTGATCTCTGAGAAGGACAGCAGGATGACCACGACAGGAAGGAGGGAATACAAAGACCTATTCCAACACCCACATGGAACTGAAGAGGTTCCTCAGCACACACCCACTACCCTCCTCCCATCATGGCAAGCTCCAGCCATCACTGAGAGCTGGGGCTGTCCCCTTCTGTCAGAGTCTTGAAGTCCATGGACAGCGCTTGCTCCTCAGCCCGGGGGGGCCGAACCCAGGCCTCTCTAGTCAGGATGTAGAGCACAACCACAGCAAAGCAGATCAGCAGCAGGCCCAAGATGTTGGCCAAGATGCCCTCAGGGTGGAACGTACTGTACTTGTTCCTGCAGGATAGAAGGAAGAAGGGATTGGTGATGTCACCACACACACACACACACACACACACACACACAGCCAAGATCACATTAATACTACAGGAATATCAAAACCAGTCATCCCAACCCAGCCACAACCCCAGTGGATCCAAGCTGCGGCGTTATCCAACTCTGCTGAGAAGGCTAAACCAACAGCAAAGGATGCTGCTTCCTAGGAAAGCTGAGGCTGTGAGAAACCTGCTCAGGACAGTGGGACCCTGCCCTTCTATATCAGTAGTCAAAGGTCACTCACATGAGCCCAAATAGCAGCGCCTCCTTGATACCCAGCAGGGTTGTGCCCACAGAAAGGAGGAAGATGGTGGCGCCAAAGAAGATATGCTGTGGGCGATATCGGTTTCGAAGGGAGAATGATGCTCCAGGGAACAGGAAGAAGCTGAAGCCCATTAGCCACTGGAAGAAATGTAGAGACAGTGCAAGAGTTAAACAAAGAAAGGAATTCCCTGCTTGCCTGCTGGGTCATTTGTGCTGCCTAGTTTGACACTGTTAAGACAATGCTAAGCCCATCATGGAAGACTGCAGACAACACGAATGGAAAGGAGTCGATGCCCCCAAATGCTCAAGGTTCACCTCAGTCACAATCACACTCCTAATTCCATAAAGCCCAAGCCTGGGACCAGCCATGAGCTGGGAAGGGGCCCAATAGCTGCAAGGCACCATCCCCCATCTCCTTCCCCACTCCCCAAATCAGTCTGATTTTGGGCTAATTCCAAACTCCTGGGGAACAATGCCTTCGGGGCCAACTGCAGCCGTTTACAGCACCGTTGGCTGTGCTAAACTGGAGCTCAGCCTACTCTGTAACCTGTCAGACTGGTGTTTTTACCATCTTTCATGCCCTCTCCAGTTAGCTGCTCTGAAATCCCTCCGGGGTTATCTGTGAGGCAGAGAGGCAGGAACAGCAGAGGGACTCACCTGCACTAAATAGAGGATGAAGACGAGGAGCCCACACCAACTGTGCAGACTATACAGATCAGCATAGCTCATCTTCTTGTGATACTCAAACACAGCCACAAGTCCTAGAAGTTGGAGGACATGAGAATACAAGGTTACGCATGTTTTTTAGGGGAACTTGGGGGAAAGGGGAAGAAGATGAGGGATGAGCTCACAGGATTTATTCCCAGTCCTGCTCCCACCTTTCCCAAATGTGTTAAGAGGAATAAGCAGCATCCTCGGAGTACTGGCACTAAGGTAAAAATTTGCTTCCAGGGTGGGTAGTGTGCCTAACTGCAGCTTAGAAAAGTGTCTGCCACCTCAGATCTAGAAACTAGAGGCGAGGAGAGGGTATGGACAGTCAGTCGTCATCCCCCAGAGGGAAAGAAACCATCAGGGGACTCACCGACCAAAGCGATGACAAGAGCAAAGATGTGCAGCAGCCCATGCAGAATCTTTGTGGTACGCTTGGCCTCATTCCTGAAGACCCGGTAAACTAGTAGAGCTTGTTTGGGACGAGAAAAGGGGCAAAGTATACCAATGAGTTTCCTGCTGCCCACCTTTCCACCACGTGCTGGCAGTTCTTTCCTCTCCCCTTACTCACCCACCTAATGAAACATTTGTGGGGCCTCCTGCCCAACAACTAAGCCCAGAACCTCCCTCAAACAGAAGAAGGGTGTCGGGTGACTTTGAGCACTTGTCATTTTCTCCCAGTAGAGTAGATAAAACCAACAGGTTATGACCAGACCCAAACCAGAAATCATTCAGAAATCTCTTTTGCTTTCAAATACAGGAATCTTCCAGTTGCTTACCTCTCTCATCCTTTCCTGTGCCCCTAATAGAAAAAAAAAAGGGAAAGGGCTGCTCCCCCCTTTCTCTTTCTCTTCAGATGTAGCAATGAGTCCTAACATCTACTTATCCTTTATAGACAACAGCCCCCCAAAAGGGATTAAAATAGCCTCTATTCCCTACATATGTATGTATACACACACACTCACACACACACACACACACCCCTTTAATCCCCAACTTAGCTGAACACTGATCATACCTGTTGATCTCCTTTGCCCACCAATGTGGCTATGAATGAGACAGTCCTTAATTTTATTAAGTTAGCACAGAAAATGATTCCATCCTTGGCCCCAGTCAGATAGTGCCTTTCACTGTTCTCACACATGCACCCCTAGATCCCATATTTTTCTAAATAAATCCTTTTATTTCTAAGTGAATACCCACCTGTGGCCCTGAGGAACTGTATTCAGGATCCATGAAGGAGGAGGGGAAGAAGGGTTAGGAAAAAACATCAATCTATAAGCATTTGTTAAGTGCTCACCACTCTGTTATGTACTACTAAGCTTACAGAGTCAAAAATAAAACAGTCCCCACTCTCAAGGACCTTACCATTCATCAGAGCATCAGGGCACCACACATATAAAGAAGGATATATTTATAAAATGCAAGGTAACTGGCAAGGGGGTGGGGAGGGGGCAGTCTAGCAGCTTAAGGAAGGAAGGCTTCATGTAGAAGAAAGTGGCTGAACTGAGTATTAAGGGAAACAAGGGATTCTAAGAGGCAGAGATAAGGAGGCTCAGGCTTGGAGCAGGGCCAGCAGAAAGGCACCACGATGAAAGATGGAGTGCTACATGTGAGGAACAAAGAGAAGGGCAATTCAGCTGAACCATCGTGTGCAGGAGGTACATAATTAGGCAGGACAGGTAGTTTGGGGCCAGGTTGTAAAGGGCTTTAAATGCCAAACAGAGGAGTTTCTATTTGATGCTATAGGCCACAGGGAACCAATGTAATTTATTGAGTAGAAGAGTAATATAATCAAACTCATGCTTTAGGAAATTCACTCTGACAGCTATGTAGAGAATGGATTGGAAAGGGGAGAGACCCGAGGAAGGGAAATCAATTAGACGTTTATTGCAATAGTCCAAGTGAGAATAGGAAGAGAGGAAAGCACAATCAGAGCAGGCTAAAGGCCTGAAAAAGCACTGAGGGGTGAAGGTAATGGAAGTTCCAGTGAGAGCAAAGAATAGGTTTAGGAGGGATGAGACACAGGGAGACAAAGAATAAGGGGAAGTCATGGCCAGAAAGAGTTTTTTACTAAGGAAGTAGGACACATGTATAATGGTGAGGTCCAGGGTGTGCCTGTCCCTGAGTATAGCTCTGGTGGATTGAAGGAGTAGGACATAGTATTTAAAGAGAGAAAATCAATTAGGAAGAAGACTTTTGAGAGTCCCTGGGTCAGTAAGGAGTTCAAATCAGTCAATACTTAAAAATATTAATTCAGGCTATTCACTAGAAGTCAAATACTGTAGCTGAAGCTTAAGTTCTTTGGCCACATAATGAGAAGATGGGACTCACTGGAAAAGACCCTAATGTTGAGAAAGATTGAAGGCAAAAGGATACAGGACAGCAAAGGATGAGAAGAATACAGAGCATCACGGAAACAACAAACATGAACTTGAACAGACTTGAGAGGCAGTGAAGGACAGAAGGGTGTGGCACGCTATGGCCCATGGGGTCACAAAGAGCTGGACTCCACTGAATCACAACAAAAAAGGATTATCTTGCTGAGGTGAAGGCCCATTTGAGATTAAATTAAATAAATTCTCCCTCCCCAACTTCAACCCTAAAGTAAACCAATTCTGCGCTGTCCTCTACTCGTGAATCCTTTGTCTTACTGCTGCTCACCAGTTGCCAAAGCCTAGTTCTTTCTAAGACTTTTATAATTTACCTCCTCACCAGCAGACCCAATTGGCTCCACTGGGTGATTCCCTACAGCTCAGTTCAGCAGCATTTGAGTAGGAGCGGAGGAGGTGGATGACAGAAATTGCACCGGGCTGGGATCCGTCAGGGAATAAGGATCAATATGGTGGTACAAAGGATTGGAGAGTAGGAATCAGTCTAGATGGGGAAGGGAGGGAAGTGAAGCTAGAGCAAGGCCTGAGAGAGCACTGGGGGATGGAAGAACTGGAAGTCCCGATAAGAACAAGATTTGGAAGGGATAAGGCAGAATAACAGAAGGTTATCATCTGATAAAGGGATTTTGGAGGTACCTAAAGTATTCCAAATTACCTGATCCCTTTAGAATTCAACTTATTATGACTCCTGTAAAATAGTGCCTGTGGCCAGGGGCAACTCTGAATTAATTTCCCAGGCCCCAGTGAAGAAAACTAGCTACTATCAGCTCTCATTTATCAAAGCAAACAGACTACAGCCTCATATGCAAGTGGGAGAGAGAATAAACACTGCAGTTTTCAACCCCACAGGGAAATAATTCTGTTTTGTTTCACCATCTTTTAGCTTTAAATGTCATTTCGAGAACCTACTCTACTTATGGGACCAGTTTCTCCAGAATGGTCCATTCTCCTTTTCTTTACCCCCAAATAAGTAAACTATTGAGGGAGACAGCCTCAATTTACAGCCGTCGTCCTACCAACCTTCCTACCGAACATATACCTTTACTGCTTATCTATGAAGGAGATTAAGGTACTACGGCACTCTTAGAAAGTAATTGTACCAATCCAAGTATAACATGCACACCTCCCCTTCCCACCTGAAGTCTGTACTAAGGGACAAAGCTTCCCCTCCTGATTCTGGTTTCTAATATTCCTAAGTCCCAAGCATCTGGGCTGTCCTAACTCTGACTTGAGCCTCCTACTTCAGCTCCTATAGCATATCTCTCTTGAGGTAATGAGGTCTCCCAGAGCTAACCCCCTTGCCGCTCCCCAAAACAGAAGGTATCTTCCCAAGAAATTCTCAGATATACCCAGAAACTATAGGCAGAAAGAGGATGGGTCCTCCCCAGGCTCACCCCCATGGAAATCAGTGGGTTATGTTACGACACCTCCCACTTCTCTTGACCCTGCCAGGACTCACCATCTCCCTGCAAGAAGACCATGCCTATGACCATGCAGAGTGGATGCACGTTGAACTGAAGGGCACTCTCCCAGGCAAGGCCACCACGGTAGAGGCCAAGCCACGCTCCGGTTATAGCCACCACAGTCAGGCCCAGAATCTGGGACAGAGCCACAAAGTAGGGCAGTGCTTTGGGAGTGGACACCATGCCTCCAGCAGCCTCCATCCCGGGGTTTACACTGCAACCAAAAGGAAAAGGACTCAAAAAGGCAGCCCACCACCTCGAGACAGATCCAATTCCCCAGCTTACCCACTACCACCTCCTCCCAGAGCCTCTATTCTCAAAGAAAGGTTCCCTATTCTTCTCAGCCACTTAAAGGAGTTCCTCAGCTCAAGAGCCAAAAGGGACCATAAAGATCATCTACTCCAACTCCCCTCATCTTACAGGTTGAGGAAACTGAGGCCCAGGGAGGTTAGATGGTTAGCCCAAGGGCATACAACAAATTATTGGCAGAACAAGGTTCAAAAGAAGGTCCTGAGTCTTTCCACTATTATCACATTGCCACTTCTGCCTCTGAGCTATTTCATACCTGGATGAAGGTGACTACCACGAACCCATCGAGAACTCTTATTCCTACAAGTATCATTCCCCCTGAAAGGCCAGTGTAATAGAAAGTACAATGTTTGGAGTGCAGAGACTAGAGTTCAAATTTGACCTCCACCACCTGCCCAGTTGCAACATACTTGCAATAAAAAGTAACACTCTCTCTGAGACTTACTTTTCTCAACTGGAAATGGAAATATGGAAATAAAAATAATCTTTCTCACAAGGCTGAGGTGAGGGAAGATACTTTGCAAACCTTAAAGTGCTACGTAAATGTATATTGTTATTATTACTCAGGTATAGATTGGACTAGATAACTTCTGAGGGTTTCTTCCAACTCTTAAAGATTTTATGACTGTACTGCCCTCATTTTACAGATTAGGAAACTGAGGTTCAGACTCCAAGATCACTAAGATAGTCAGGGGGAGAGGTGAGACATAAATAATAATAGCTAGTACTATATATATAGTACTATATATATATATACATACTTTAAGGTTTGCAGAGTTCTTTATATATATATTATCTCATTTGATCTTCATAATAATCCTGTAAGATAGATGTTATTATTATCCCCATTTTAAAGATGAGAAAACTGAGGAAGACAGGTTAAATGACTGCCAGGATCACACAGCTACAAAGTACCTGGGGCAAGATCTGACCTCAGGTCTTACTGACTCAAGTTCAGCACTATTCATTTCACCACCGAGCTATCTAAGCCTTCTCACTATCAACAAAGCATGAACAAGGACATCAGAGGGCCTTAAATGTCCAGAAAGTTTAGTCATTACATTACAGGTGATGCAGTATGGTAGTGAATGCTTTGGGTTTTGTTTGTATGTCAGTATAAACAGTTTATACTTCAATTCTTGGAAGGGAGAAACCACATTCCTAATTCACTGTTCCTATTTCTAATTCACTGTGCTAACCCATTTGGTTCTCCTCAAGTAAGGACACTGGTTTTTTGAAGCCCTACTGAAAAGGTATGTGTATGGGGTAGAAGTGGAAATGGGGATGTATTTTTACTCTCTGGGGAACTTGGGCACAAGGAAACCTGAAGAAAGCAAGAAACACAAGAAACCCAGTACTAACTCAGTCTGCCAACTTAATTTATGTTAAGCATCTCCTTAAAATTACAAACACTGGGTGTTTTAATTCACCCTGGGTGAATTAAGCTGAATTCACACCTTTATCAAAGCAAAGTCATTCAAACTAAGAGCTTTAGCTGAGGATGGTACATAAGAACTAGAGTAACAGAGAGGAATAAAATAGACCTTTCTACATGTATATGGGACTGAACCCTGCCAGAAGGTAGCTTGAAGGCAGTGGGTGTCTGGAGTGATAGAGAAGCACACAAAGGAAGGTGGATTAAGGCCACAAAAAGAAACTTTGCACTTTTGCCTAGGGTCCTGGCAATGCCACTATACCCTAAAAATTACTGCTATAAACCAGTGCCTGAGCGAAATTCAAAGGATGAGTTTGAAATGTTGCTAAACTTCAGCTTTCTCCAATTCAGCCTAATCCAGGAAAAAAAAACAAAAAACAAAAACAAAACCCTAGGCTGGCCTGGATTTCATATAAGAACCTGATTGGAGTTCACTCTTCCAATCCTAGCTGAGTGATCTTGGGCAAGTCACTGAGCCCAGGCTCCAATATAGCTTGTACTCTCTACCTCAAAGAACCGTTGTGATACTCAAATGAGAAGAGGTATAAGAGAGTGCTTTTGTCATTGCAAAGTTCTTTATAAATGTAAGATAATAGTATTTAAATTATCAGCTTCATCTTAGCCCTAATGACCCACTTAGAGCCTATCCTCCAGTTGGCCTTTTCTTTCTGTCAACTTAATAGGGTTAAAGTGAAGCCTCGGAATGGAACTGGAAAGTATGGAGTACCTGCAGTTTTTGCTTGTTTTGAATTGGATAGCCCGAGCTTTGTCACAAGTCAAAGCAGGCTCTTTACACCTTCTTGCGGTGACAGAGGATCTGAGCTGCATTTTTCTGCTTCATGCAGCATCTCAAACCAATCCTAACTATGAGGATTCTGGAGTAAGAATTGAGCAAGCATGTTTGTTGATGGCATCTGGCACAGAAAACAGCCTGCTTCGGCCGGTAGCAGTGTCTTCTCTAGTCATGACAATAACGAAACTGCATTTACATCAGAAGAGCCAAAAGTAAATAGGAATTAGGGCATGTGGACAAAGTGTCCTCAGAATGTTGATTTCTTGTCACCAAATCTTTGGTGCTCTCATTGCTTTAATTAGAGGTTTTCCAATGAAAGACTTGACCAAGACAAAGCTTTAAGGTTAATGTTATCTTTGAATCATAATCACAGCTAACTTTTTAAAAGTGGGCTTATTTTTTCATATAAACATTTCTCAGATCCTTGAGTCCATAACTTCAAACCTGCATCTTTATTTTTATCCTGTAGACTCCTAGATGTAATGTGCCGTTTTCTCACAAACAAGCTGAAGCGCTCTCTCTCTTCCCCTCCACCTCCAGGGCATTAGTAGTTGTTACATTCACAGATACGCACCTCAGCAGCCATCTACCCCAACCCACAACCAAAAAAGTAGCCCCACTATACCCAACATCATCCAGCCCAAGCTTCATGTCTTCCAATGAGGAGGAACCCACTACCTCTTGAGGCAAACCACTTAAGGATAGTTTGCATTGTTTCACATTTTATTCATTTCAGCTCTCATATGTTCAAGATATCTTCTTCTGTGATTATTTTAAATGTATGAGGTTGCAGCCAAGTTGTAGAGGGCTTTAAAAGACAAACAGCGACATTTACATTTTATCCTAAAAGCAACAGGAAGCCAGTGGGATTTTGAGTAAGGTAGTGAGACAGTCATATTTGCATTAAGAAAATCACTTTAGCAGCAGTAGGGAGTATGGATTGGAGTGGGAAGAAACTTAAAGCAAGAACACCAATTAAGAGGCAATCATTGCAACAGTCTAGTAGCACACATTCTTGCTGACCGGGTTTATTAAGTCAACTAGCACTTATTAAGTGTGTGCCAAGCACTGGGAATATAAAAAAGTTAAAAGACAATTCTTACTCTCAAGAAGTTCCCGCTCTAGTGTAGTAGATAACAGGCAAACAACTATATACAAACAAATTATCTTCAGGATAAACTGGAGATAATCAACAAAAGAAAGGCGCTAGCATTATGGAGGATAAAGAAAAGCTACTTGTAGAAGATGAGATTTTAGCTGGGATTCAGGAAAGCTAGGGCATCTAGGTAGTGTAGTGGGTAGAGCACTGGGCCTGGAGTCAGGAAGACACTTCCTAGCTGTGTTTGTGTGACCCTGGGCAAGTCACTTAACCCTATTTGCCTCAGTTTCCTCATCTGTAAAATGAGCTGGAGAAGGAAATGGAAAACCACTCCAGTATCTTTGCCAAGAAAACCCCAAATGGGGTCACAAAGAGTCATATATGACTGAACAACAACAGGGATACCAGGAGGTAGAGGAGGGAGAGAATTCCAGATATGAGGAAAAGGCAAAGAAAACGAACAGGAGGGTCTTATGTGAGGAATTAATCTGATTTTCTAGTTGGTTTTTTTTTTTAATTTAAAATTTAGTTCATTGATCCTTTTTTTTCTATTCTGTTAATGTAAATGTAGCCCTCTCCCCAAAGTGGGCTTGGCAGTCCCTTAGACAGCCCCATAATGCTGTGTATGGGTAAAGAAACATGACTGCTGATTAGCTAAGAAACTGCTGGGAAAGAAAATCAGGGAGAGAAGGGGGGTCGGGGGAGGAGGGAACATGAACTTCAAGGGTCAAACAAGATAGCTTCCATCGTTTTCCATTAGCTGGCCCGTGGAGTATTGTTTTTCACCAATTAGCAGTTGTCATCTCTCTACCCATACACGGCATTAAAGGGCTATGTCCTTCAAGGGACTTCTCTTTCACATAGTTGACTTTTTTCTCTGATATGTTTTGTGAGCCACTCATTATGCAGGACATCATTATTAAATTTCTGTTTAAGTTTGTATCTTTTGCTTGTATTCCCTGTATCCAATAATGTTTTACTGCATTATGTCCTACTGAGGGTGTATTTAATATTTTTTTCACATTTATTTATAATTTCTCTATGTCCAGGACATGACCCATGTCTGTGAAAGTATAGATGATACTGATAAATATGTATATTTTTAAAGGTTCACATTGAAAAGGTGCCATACATTGTATTTTTCTGTTATTTCCTTTACATTGATTTTTATCCTTTTCCTCTTCTAAGTCACTACTTTGTTCCTGTAATTCATTTTGCTTATAGTATTTTGATGGTATTTTCCACATGTTCTCCATCTCTCCATTCTATTCACCTCTCCTATCTCAAGTTCTTTAAGTTATTTTTTTTCTCTTTATTAGGTATTCCACATTCTTTTGATTCTTTCTTTTCCCTGTCCACCTAAATATATAGTTCAAAATTTATCCTTTCCTCCTCACCAACCTCTTGGCTTAAGTAACATTCTTCTGTAGTACCCTCTTCCAAGATGTATTCATGTATTTTGTCCTCATTCCTATCCCCTAATCTATTCTTTTTCTTTTTTCCCCACTTAACCAATTATATGTAAAAGAATGTTTTCAACATTCACTTTTATAAGATTTTGAGTTCCAAATTATTTTCTCCCTCCCTTCTCCCTCCCCCAAGACGACACGCAATCTGATATAGGTTATACATGTACAATCATATTAAACATAATTCCACATTAGTCATTTTGTGAAAGAAAAATCAGAACAAAAGGCAAAAACCAAAAGAAAAAAAAAAGAGAAAACAGTATGCTTCAATCTGCATTCAGATTCCATAGTTCTTTCTCTGGCTGTGGATAGCATTTTCCATCATGAGTCTTTTGGAATTGTCTTAGATCACTGCATTGCTGAGAAGAGCTAAGTCTATCAAAGTTGGTCATTGTACCATGTTGCTGGGACTATGTACAATGTTCTCCTGGTTCTGCTCACTTCACTCAGCATTAGTTCATATAAGCCCAGGTTTTTCCTGAAATCCTCCTGCTCATCATTTCTTATGGAACAGTATTCCATTACAGTCATATGCCACAACTTGTTCAGCCATTCCCCAACTGATGGACATTCCCTCAATTTCCAATTCTTTTGCACCTCAAAAAGAGCCCCTAGAAATATTTTTGTACATGTGGGTCCTTTTCTGTTCTTTTTATGATCTCTTTCGGATAAAGACATAGTAATGATATTCCTGGATCAAAGGGTATGCACAGTTTTATAGCCCTTTGGGCATAGTTCCAAATTGCTCTTCAGAATGGTTGGATCAGTTCACAATTCCACCAACAAGGCATTAGTGTTCCAATTTTCCCACTTCTCCAACATTTATCATTTTCCTTTTTTGTCATATTAGCCAATCTGATAGGTGGGAGGTGGTACCGCCGAGTTGTTTTAATTTGCGTTTCTCTAATCAAGTGATTTAGAGCATTTTTTTAATATGACTATTGATAGCTTTAATTTCTTCACCTGAAAACTGCCTGTTCATATCCTTTGACCATTTGTCAACTGAGGAATGCCTTGTATTCTTATAAATTTGACTCAGTTCTCTACATATTTTAGAAATGAGGCCTTTATCAGAGACAATGGCTGTAAAAGTTGTTTCCCAGCTTCCTGCTTCCCTTCTAATGTTGGTCTGTGTTGGTTTGCTTGTGCAAAAACTTTTTAATTTAATGTAATCAAAATATCCATTTTGCATTTCACAATGTTCTCTATCTCATTTGTACATAAATTCTTCTCTTCTCCATAGATCTGACAGGTAAATTATTCCCTGCTCTCCTAATTGCTTATGGTATCACCTTTTATGTGTAACCCCTAATCTATTCTTAAATCCCATTCATGGGACATACTGTTACTGTTACTTAAGCAACAAGCAACAAATTAAGCACAATTAATAGAGCACCAGGCCTGGAATCAGGAAGGCCTGAATTCAAATTCAGTCTCAGACACCATGTGACCCTTTAACCTATTTACCTCAGTTTCCTCATCTGTAAAATGGGGATTACTGTAACCATTATTGTGAGGCTCAATTGAGACAATTATATTTAGCACAGTGCCTGGCACATAGTTAAGTGCTATATAAAGGTTAACTATTGTTATTATTAATATTATCCTTTAGTCAATGTCCCTTATGAGGCACAGTTTCTTAGATACAGAATTTATTTTCTGTTTATTTTGGTAATGTCGCTTTTGCTGTGCCTCATTTTGGAAATACCAATTCATCAGAAAAGTTGTAGAAGGAGTTACCCAGCATCCCAAGTCAAAAGACCCACCTTTACCATGATCACTAACCACTTCTAAGGCTAGGTTATCCTCTCTCTGATTCTATGTTCCCTTCTTCCCAGCTGAATGCTGGTTGGCTCCAGTGATCCATAACATCCTCTCTCCTGACCTAGAAGGGCCTGTCTCCTAGCTACTTGCAAAATTTACTTGTTATTGATTCTGAAATTTAATCAACATATGCCTTGGTGTATTTCTCTGACAGTGATCTGTATTCATCCAACAGAATTCTGTTGTATATATTCAAAAATTCTTATAATATTTTCTATAGGATTATATTCAGGTTTCTTTTTGTCATAGTCTTATAAGATACTTGTTATCTTTACATAATTTCTGTACAACTTGCCTTTAAAGCAAGTCACTCTGGCTTCCATAAAATTCATGTGTTCTTTAAAGGTTAATACCTTTTGCTTATCTTTTGTCAAACTTTTCTCCTAATATTGTATTTTGAGGTCTAAATCTGTTGTTTGGTCAGAGCTTGTACCTCTTCTCCACTATGCTCTAAATTCTTAGCTATTGTCTGTCTTCATTATTCTAATTAGAGAGCTCTGATTTCTGACCCAATTGCCCTCCCAATAATTTATTTTAATGTTTATTACACTTTTGAATGATTTTAGAATTTCTGGTTGATATTCTATGATCTTCGAGGCATTTGCAAGATTCTTCCTTTCATTAAAGTAAATTTTCTTTCAAAGTGTTTTGACATCATCATTTCAGTCTCTGGATTTCACAGTTCATTTAATTGCTTGGGAGTGAGACATATCCTCTCTCTTAGCATTTTTACATCTCTGCCTTTTATTTTTCCAATCTCACCTCTCTTTTTTTGGGCAATTATTATGTCATACCCTTTGACAAAAAAAAAACCCCACAAACAGTCCATTTAGAAGCATTTGTGGTGGACAATGGAGGGCCCAGATTCACCATACTCCTGCTTGCTGATCCACATCTGCTGGAAGGTGGAAAGAGACGCCAGGATGGAGCCTCCAGTTTAGACACAGTATTTGTGCTCAGGAAGGCAATGATCTTGATTTTCATTGTGCTGGGAGCTAGAGTTATAATCCCCTTCTGCATCCTGTCAGCAATGCCTGGGTACATGGTAGTATCACCAAACAATACAGTATTGGCATATAAGTCTTTACGGATGTCAACATCACACTTCATGATTAAGTTGAAGGGAGTTTCATGAATTTCACAGGATTCCATACCTAAGAAAGATGGTTGGAAGAGAGCTTCTGAGCATCAGAACCTCTCGCTGCCAATGGTGATAACCTGACCATCGGATCACAGCTCTTTTCTATAGAGGAGCTCATAGCTCTTTTCTATAGAGGAGCTAGATGCAGCAGTAGCATTCTCCTGATCAAAGTCTCGGGCGACATAACACAGCTTCTCCTTGACGTCACACATGATTTCCCTCTCAGCTGTGGTAGTGAAATCGTACCCTCTCTCAGTCATGATCTTCATGAGTAGTTTGCCAGATCCAGACAGAGGATAGCATGGGGAAGGGCGCGACCTTCAGAGATGGGCACAGTGTGGGTCATCATCACTGGAGTTCATCAAAATACCAGTGGTACGACCAGAGGCACACAGGGACAGCACAGCCTGGATGGCAACATACATGGCTGGGGTGTTGAAGGTCTCAAACATAATCTGAGTCATCTTTTCTCTGTTGGCTTTGGGATTCAGGGGGTCTTCTGTAAGTAGCATAGGGTACTCTGCAGGGGCCACACGGAGCTCACTGTATAAAGTATGATGCCAGATCTTCTCCATGTCATCCCAGGTGGTGACAATACCATGTTCAATGGGGTACTTCAGGGTCTGAATACCTCTCTTGCTCTGGGCCTCATTCCCCACGTAGCTGTCTTTCTGGCCCATACCCACCATCACACCCTGATGTCTGGGGCACCCAATAATGGAAGGGAAGACAGCCCAAGGGGCATCATCTCCTGCAAAGCCAGCTTGGCACATTCCAGAGCCATTGTCAACAACGAGAGCAGCAATATCATCACCCACGGAGAACTTTGAAGGGGCAAGTTTAAATTCTTAAGAGAGAGAGGAGGTGGTGCTGCACCTGAAGGCTGGGGGGAGGCAAGGACACGCTGGGTGGAAGAGCCCCTGCCTTTTTCTTGTATTCTCAGTAACTTGATTCTGATTTCCCTCTTCATTTAACCTTCCCCTTGCAATACTGCATAGACCCCTGAAGCTGGCATACCTCAACCTCCTGAGGTTACTGCCCTTAACAAATCCTATAAGGAAAGACAGACCTCATCAGGATCCTTCTCTCTCTGGCATGAATGTGGCTTCTTCTCTAGCAAGCTCAGTAATGCCTGATCTTCCACTACATACATACACTCCTTCCAAGAAAAGGGCTTAGAAGACCAAGAGTGGAATTGCTGGGAGGTGTTTTATTTTCTGATGTCACAGAGGAGGTGGAACTGTCTTTGCTTAATCATAGTGAATGCAAATATAGCTGGAAAAAAGATAATCCCTTTGCTAACTTAGAGGCAATCCTTGGTCCTTAGATGAAGAGAAGGAAGAGTCTTTAGCCATGGAAGAAGGAAGTAGCCTCTGAGCAGAGACCTCTAAAAGGGCAAGGCTTTGGTATCACCCTTCCTATAGGACTTGGGAAAAGTTCTGGCTATTGAAACAGGGAACACGGAATGAGTGGTGGCATGGGCTGCTTCTCAATGTCCACTCAGGCCCTAAGAAATGAGGGTTATGACCTCATTTCTATGTTATTATCAACCAATTAATAAACATTTATTAAGTACCTATCATGTGCCAGGCACTATGCTAAGTGCTAGGGATATAAAAAGGACCAAAACAGACTCTGCCCTTTCAGAGCTTATAGTCTAATGGGGAAGACAACAAATAAATATATAAAGCAAGTTATATACAGGATAAACAGGAAATAATTAACAGAGAGAAGGTACCAAAATTAAGAAGGGTTAGGAATGCTTCCAGTAAAGGATTGGATTTTAGTTGGGACTTAAAAGGAAGCCAGGGAAATCAGCAGTCATAGTGGAGATCATACCAGGCATGCAGGATAGCCAGAGAGAATGTCTGGAGCATCTTATTTGTGGAACAGCCAGGAGGCCTGTGTCACTGGATTAAAGACTACATGTCAAGGAATAAGGTATAGAAAGACTAGGTAGGTAAGAAGCGGCTAGATTATGAAGGGCTTCGAATGCCAGAGCATTTTGTATTTGATCTTGGAGCCAACAGGAAGTCACTGGAGTTTACTGGGTAGGGAAGTGACATGATCAGACTTGTGCTTTAAGAAAATCACTGTAATAGCTGACTGGAGGATAGATTGGAGTAGGAGAGACTTGAGGGAGGCAGACCCACCAGCAGGCTATTGCAACAATCCAGGTTTTAGATAATGATGGCCCGTACCAGGGTATGGCAGTGTCAAAGGAGAGGGACATATTTGAGAGATGTTAAAAGGTGAAATTGATAGGTCTTAGCAACAGATTAGACATGGGGGTTGAGAGATAGTGAGAAGTCAAGGATGATTAGGTTGTGAGCCAAGGGACTTGGAGGATGATGTTGTCTTCTATAACAATAGGGAAGATGGTGGGGTAGGGTTTAGGGAGGAAAGATAATGAGTTCCGTTTTGGAAATATTGAATCTAAGATATCTACTGGATATCCATGTCAAGATGTCTGAAAGGGCTAAGCCAAGATGATGGAATAAGCAGTAAATCACTATCACTCTCCCTTACTGACCTCTTAAAAAATCAGAAAACAGTGCCCCCAGGAAAACAGTGGAACCAGAGGAAAGACAGGGTAGAGCAGTCCCAGGAAACTTGGAGGATCAGCAAGAAAGATCCATTTCAAGTAAAAGGGGAGCACATTCCAGGGCAGGAAACATCCCAAGAAGCCAGCAACAAGCTCCACTGCAGCAAACCAGCAGGAAATCATGAGCCCCAGGGTGGTGGAGCAGGCAAATGCCAACACCAGGCTCCCCCACTGCCTTAGCACAGCCAGGGGAAGCGGCAGACTCCACCTCTGAGAACAACCACATGCACTGGTGTAGCCCTGGTTTCCAGCAGTGCACTTCCCCATGCTTCAGAGCAGCCCTAGGTGGGCAGGTGTCCTCCTGCAGCCAGACCTCCACATTCTTTAGAACATCCCAGGGCAGGCAGATGCTCTCCAATGGCCAGACTCCACATACTTCAGTAGCCCCAGCGAAATGCAGAAAAACCCCACCTGGCCTCAGCACATGCCAGACACTACCACTAGGACCCCAGCTCAGCACCAGGTAAACTGCTAGGTACAAAAGCTATCTGAAGAAAATAATTCCTTAAAAATTAGAATTAGGCAAATGGAAGCTAATGATTCTATCAAGAATCAGTCAAAGAAAATCAAAAGAATGAAAAAATAGAAGAAAATTTAAATACCTCATTGAAAAAACAATTGACCTGGAAAACAGATCCAGGACAGATAATTTAAGAAGTATTGGTCTACCTGAAAGCCATGATTAAAAAAAAAAAAAAAAGAGCCTGGACAGCATCTTTCAAGGAATTATCAAGGTAAACTGACCTGAGGTCCTAGAACCAGAGGCTAAAATAGTCATTGAAAGAATCCACCAATAACCTCCTGAAAAAGATCCCAAAATGAAAACTCCAAGAAATATCATTGCCAAATTCCAGAATTATCAGGTCAAGGAGAAAATACTGCAAGCAGCCAGAAAGAAATAATTTCAATATGATGGAAACACACTCAGGATTACGCAGGATCTAGCAGCTTCCACATTAAACGACTGGAGGGCTTGAAATATGATATTCCGGAAGGCAAAGGAACCAAGGATCTACTACCCAGCAAAATAGAGCATAATCTTTCAGGGGAGAAGATGGACATTCAATGAAATTGGGGACTTCCAAACTTTCCTCATGAAAAAAACCCAGAGCTCAACAGATAATTTGATCTTCAAATACAAGACTCAAGAGCAACGTAAAAAGGTAAACAGGAAAAAAAATGTTATTTAATAAGGGTAAATTGTTTACATCTTTACATGGGAAGATGATATGTATAACTCTTGAGAACTGTATCTTTATTACGACACTTAGAAGAGGTATACATACACAGAAGGTATGGGTATAAGTTAACTTTGATGTGATTAAAAAAAGTAATTAAGGGGTAAAAAAAGGATTGTACTGGGAGAAGAGGAAAGGAAGAGACAGAAAAGGGTAAATTACATCACATGAAGAAGCACAAAGATCTATTACAGTAGACGGAAAGAAGGGAGACAAACATTGTTTGAACCTTACTCTCATCCGATTTGGCTCAAAGAGGGAATAACATACACATTCACTTGGGTGTAGAAATCTATCTTACCCTATAGGAAGTAGGAGGGGAAAGGGGAAAGAAAAGTGAGGGGGGCTGATAGAAGGGAGGGCAGACTGACGGAGGTGGTGGTCAGAAGATGTCTGAAAGGTAGTTAGAAATGTGAGAATGAAGATCAGCAGAGAGTTTGGGGCAGGATAGGTAAATTTGAGAAACATCAACATAGAGATGGTAACTAAATCCATGGGAGCTGATGAGATCACCAAGTGAAGTAGTATAGAGGGAAAAGAGAAGGCAGCACAGGACAAAACCCTGAGGGGTACCTACAGTTAGAAGGAATGATCTAGAAGAGGATCCAGCAAAGGAAACAGAGGAGAACTGATCAGAGAGGTAAGCCAAGAACCAGGAGAAAGTGGTATCCTGAAACCCTAGAGAGAAGAGAGTATCAAGGAAGAGTGATTAGCAGCATCAAAGGCTACAGAGAAGGTCAAGGAGAAAGAGGATAAAGAAAAAAACCATTGTATTTGTTAACTACAATGACAGTTAGTGACTACTCTATCATCACCTGTGCTATGGTCCTGGCATTGCTCCTATTCATCACCATTGCTATATATTAGGAAACTCATAGTGAACTCTAAAGATTTAACAACCTCCTGGATCAAAAATGTCAAACACATGCCCCACAACACTCCTGCATTAGGACTAGATTTAACTGTAATTGGGAAATACATAATAAAGTAAAAATACAATAAAACACAGATAATATTACATTTTAAAACTAATTCAATATGCAGCCCACAGAGTCTTTATGTATGGATTAGTAGCCTCTGTTTCTATTTGAGTTTTGACACTACTGCCCTGGATAGGGCTCTTATATTCTGGCCAGGCAGAACCAACTGGACACTCACCAAAAGAGACTTGTCCTAGGTTTCCTGTTAGCAAAGAAAGAAAGGATTTGTGTCATGAGATGGGAGGCAAGTACTAAATTTGCATCTATAATTTTTTTTCCTGATTGTTACCCACCAAATGGGTTAAATCATTAAAATCCAGGAAACAAATAACAATACTACCTAAATTCATTTACTTATTGGTGCCATACCAATCAAAATACCAACAGGTTGCTTTATAGAATAATGAAATAATAATGAAAGCACCTGTAAGAACAAAAGATAAAGAATCTAAAGGGAAACAATGAAAAAGAAGTGTTATGAATGGGAGCCTATCAAGATCAGACCTAAAACTATGCTACAAAATAGTAATCCACAAAATTATTTGGCACTGGTTAAAAAGTAGAGAGGTTAATCAATGAACCAGTTTAGGCATACAACATACAGAAGCAATTACAGTAGCCTAATATTTAGTAAACCTAAAGACCTCAGCTATGGGGGTTTGTTGTAGTGCAGTTATTTTTTCAGTCATGTCCAACTCTTTGTGAACCCATATGGGTGGGGGTAAGGACTTGCTATTGGATGAAACCTGAAAAGCAGTCTGGCAGAAATTAGGTTTGGACCAACATCTCATACCATATAGACCAAGATAAGCTCCACATGAATTCATGGCTTAAAATATAAAAAGGTCACTCCATCAACAAATTAGAGAAGCAAGAAAGAAAATACCTTTCACAACTATGAAGAGGTAAAGCATTCACGACCAAATAAAGAATAGAGAGGATCACAGAAGATAAAATGGACAATGTGTATTAACATCAAATTTAAAAGCTTTTGCACAAAAACCAATGAGGTTATAACTAGAAACAGGTAACTGAGAAAAAAAATCTTTGTAGCAAGTTTCTCTGATAGAAGTCTCACATCCAAGACACAAAGAACTGATTCAAACTTTTAAGACTAACAGCCATTCCCCCCAAAATGGTCAAAAGATATGAATTATCAACAGCTATATAAAAAAAGCTCCAAAATCACTACTGAGTAGAGAAATTCAAATTAACACAACTCTGAGACTCCACCTCATATCCATCAGATTAGCAAAGATGCCAAAAAAAAGAAAATGACAATTTTTGAAGGAGATATAAGAAAACAGGCATACTAATGCACTGGTAGAGCTCAGAAGCAGTCTGAATTCTGCATTCTGGAATGCAGCACAGAATATGCACCAAAAGGTACTAAACTAAGCAGACCCTTTGTTCTATGATACAAACATCAGGGCTATACATCAAAGAAGGAAAGGACATATATGTAAAAAATAGTCACAGTGGTGCTTTTGTTACAAGGAACTAAAAACTATGGAGGTGTCCATTAATTGACAATGGCTAAACAAATTATGGTATATGAATGTAATGGAATATTATTGCACCATAAGAAATGACAAAAGGAACAGTTTCAAAGTGAACTACTGTATAAGGAAGTAATCAGAACCAGAAAAATAATTTATACAACATCATAATACAACTTTTTTTTAGTAAATTTTTTTATTTTAAACTTAAATACAAAATAAGAGAAAAAAGAAACAAACTTAAATACTAAAATTAAAATAATACAAAATAGGAAAAGAAAAAAAGCATTGCCTTGTACACAGCAGAACATGAGAGGATTCAAAATGTACAGCAATAAATTTTCATTTCAAGACAGCCTGTATAATAAGTACTACATGTTGTGTTGAGAGCTGTTTGTCTTTTCTCTGCTTCCTTGTAAGTTTTCTTTTGTTCTCTGCTGTGAACTTTTTACTTTGTTCTTTTTGCCCCCTTCCCCCTCCCCACAAAGGTCACAATTAAGTGCGAAGATATGTGTGTGTATACACACACACATACAAATATGCACATATATGCACATGCATACATAGACACATACACACAAAGATATATATACATAAACACCCACACATACATATACTTATACATACATATACTTAGATGTCAATAATCAGTCATATATAGATACATACATTCATATGCATCTATATAAGACCATACTATACTTATTTATCCTCTGTTTCTCTGAGGGTGGATAACCTCTGTCTTCATAAGTCCAAGTCTTTCCATATTTTTCCAAGTCCACCAATTCATCATTTCCTACACCACAGCAATATTCCCACCTTATACTGTCTAGTTGTTTTAAACAGTCCAAAATAACATTGATAAATATAGCTGACATAATGTGTAGTTTCCTTAGTTTTCTCTTTTGATTAAATCTATTTTAGCCCTAACTTTGTCTGAGATCATGATTACCACCCCTGCTCTTTTCCCTAACAAATTCTACTCCTGAGCTTTATGTCTGTGCATTTCTCTTATTTCCTATCCCTCCTGACTCCTCTGCCTATTAACCTCTCCCCGCCTTCCAAAGATCCCTCCCCTATCCTACCATTGCCCATTAATCAAAACACCTTTCTATACCCTCCCCTTAACTTATCCCCTTATCCTCCTCTCTAAAGATCCCTCCCTTATCCTCTTTCCTCTCCTTATCCCCTTAATGTTCTATTTCTTTCTGAATTTAGAAGACTTGTACAATTTTCTGAATATAAATGTATTGTTCCCTCTTGAACCCATTTTCAATGAAAGTAGGTTTCTACCAGAACTACCAGCCCTTGTCCCCCATTTAATTCCTCTGTGTTGGTTCTTCCTCTCATACCTCATTTACATAATTACTCTTTTTCAGCTGTTCCTAAATGATTTTACTTTTTAAAATCACATCACATTCAGGTCTACCCAATTACTAATAACAATCTTAGACATACATTTTACATACATAAAAAGTAAACAGTCTGTCCTTATTGAGTCCCTTGTAATTAGTCTTTGATTTGTAACTTATTTTTCTCTTGGCTGTTGTATGTCAAACATTCTATTAAGTTCAGGGTTTCAGTGGTTTTGTTTTTGTTTTTTGGTTTGGTTTTGTTTTGTTTTTTAACAAAATCCTGAAAGTCTGACAACTCATTAAATATCCTTTTTTTTCATTCAGGATTATGCTTAGCTTTGCTGGGTATATTTTCAGCTGGCACCCCAGTTCTTTTGCTCTTCAATATATAGTGTTCCAAGACCTTTGGTCTTTTAGTGTCACTGCTGCTAGGTCTTGCGTGATTCTAATTGTGGAACCACCACATTCAAATTTTTTTTCTTGATGCTCGTAATATTTTGCCTTTGAGCTGAGGGTTTTGGAATTTCACTATGATATTCCTGTGGATTTTCCTCATAAGATCTCTTTCAGGTGGTGATCAGTGCATTTTTTCTATTTCTACTTTCCCCTCTTGTTCTAATGCTTCAGGATAATTTTCTTTAATTATTTCTTATATTATTGTATCAAGATTCTTTTTTTGATCATAGCTTTCAGGTAGTCTGATTATTCTTATGTTTTCTCTTCTTATCTATTCTCCAGATCATCTGTTGGTTTTTTTTTTTCTTTTTGGTGAGGCAATCAGGGTTACATGACTTACCCAGAGTCATAGAGTTAGTAAGTGTCAAGTGTTTCAGGCCACATTTGAACTCAGGTCCTCCTGACTTCAAAGTCGAAGCTCTATCTACTGTGCCACCTAGCAGCCCCGATCACCTGTTTTTCTTATGAGATGTTTCACATTCTCTTCTATTTTTTCATTCTTTATATTTTATTATTTCTTGAACACTTATAACTGTGCTAGCTTCCCCTTGCCCAATTCTAATTTTCAAGGAGTTGTTTTCTTCCTTAAGATTCCGGATTTCCTTTTCTAACTGGTTTACTTTCTTTTCATAATCTTCTTGTTTTTCTTGGATTGTTCTCTCTTTTTTAAACTTTTTCCTCAATCTCTCTCATTTGATTTTTAAAGTCTTTTTAAAGTTGTCCTACAAATTCTTTTTGGGCAGGTGACTATTTGACATTACTCCTTAGGATAAAAAAGAGTTTCTCTGCTTCAGTATCCTCCTCTGAAGATGAACTCTGGTCTTCTCTATTCCCATAGTAATTCTCTATAGCTGGATACTTTCTACTTTGCCTGTTCCTTTTTCTATTTGTAGCAGCTTAGTTTTTGTAATCACCTCTAGCCCTAAGGTATAGGGGATGGTGCTTCTGGCCTCAGATCCTCCTTCAGTTCTCCTCTCTGGCCTGGAACCAAAACCAAGACTTCCAGCTTGTGTGCTGGTTCCTTCTTCCCTGGCTCAGACACTCAACTTCCCTCACTGTCCTGGGGGTAAAAGTTCCTGTGGCTGGGGCTGAGGCTGCCTCCCTACCCAGCTAACCCCAGAGCTTGTCTCTTCTTGTTGTCAGGTCCTAGCCTGGAGGTGTTTCCCCTTCACAAGGACCAAAACTCTTCCTGGGATTTTTCTGCAGATTTTCTCTGATTGTCCCAGGAGGACCACTGTTCTGCCCCTACTCTTATTTTTTACGCTCTATGTTTGCCCTGTGGTGCTATTTATTATCTCATTTGTGGGGGAAATCTGGAGAGCCTGGAATTTTCTGATCTACTCCACCATCTTCCCAGCATCCTCTTAACATAATACAACTTTGAAAGAACTTGAGAACATTGAATTAATTCAATGACAAATCATGATTCCAAATCATGATACCTCCTGACAGAGCTCTGATGGAATCAAGCTACAGAATGAGACAAGTTTTAGATAAAGCTAATGTGGGAATTTGTTTTGCTTAACTCTTTGTATTTGTTACAAGTGCTTTGTTTTTTCTTTTTTTTTTTCCCCAATTCAGGGGTAGATGAGAGTGAGAAGCTAGTAACAGGGTGACCAAAAAAACTTTTAAAAGAAAGAAAAAGATGAGTAATTGAAGCATTTTTTTTTAATGCACAAAAAAGAACAGGCCAGAAAGAATCAAAGAGGGCTGCTTTGAAAGTTACATGTTGAAATGATTATATATATATTTTTAAAAAGCCAGCTAGACATAATAGAGATCTGCAGTTTAATGTACAATCCTTTTTCTGTTCTACTATATATAGAAATGCTTGTTTTATTTGGTGCTAAACTCAGAATTTAAAATTAAAAAAAAAACAAAACCCAGGGAGCTATTACATCTCTTACTGTCTTTCCTCTTTTTACCTACACAAAGCTCTTCTTCCAGTGCTTCCTATACCAGGCTTCTTGCATTTTCAAGATCAGGGTTATCCAGTAACAGCCTTAACGTCATTAAAGTATGTAAAGTCCCCTACAAAATCTTCAGGACCTTGTCACTGAGAAATCCAATACAGTGGGAGTGGCATTTACTATCAATCTGGTCAGGAATCATGACAGCAGGCCCTGTTGTATACCTGAAAATTCACTATATGTGACTTAAGCTTTTTTTAATCTAACACTAGAGTTTTGAGAATTGACCAATCTCATTTGTAGGCCTTCTCTCTAATTGATCTTTGACTTGTTAATACATTTATTCTCAACATTCAAAATTCTCCAGTAATATTGGCATGTTTGGATATTTCCTTATTAACTACTAACATATTAATTAGTAACATATTTCTCCTTACTAACTACTAAGTGGCAATATGTCTATCATTAATCAAATTTGCTCAGAGCCCCCACCCCAGTTTATTTGTATTTTTACTTTTAAAGTTTATTAAAATAAATTAAAATTATTCAACTAAAGTTAAGTTTATTAAAACAACTAATAAAACTAAGTTTATTATCACTTTTAAAACTGGTGAAATTTCTTACCATAGGAAGTTGTTATATCTTTACATATAAAAAGCCCTGATCTACTAGGACTGAATAAATATTAAATTTACTGGCTATAAAAATGGCAAAACATATTGACATTATTGACAAAAATATAAATAAATATTTATAGGGTTTTAGCTGTGAAAACCATCACAGAGTGACTTCCAACCATAACTGTAACTACAGATGACCTCACCTAATTTCTGAAAACATAATTTTAACATTCATTTCAATCAAGGTGCCAAGCAAAGTAAATTCATCTTACGAATTCTCTTCATCCTCTTCATAAGATGATTAAAACATTTCCATCAGGAAAGAAGGCTCCTTCATCTCCTTTCTCTGTCATCTATAGTTGCTCTCAAGCCATAATTCCTCACTATCTTTCTCCAGATTCATTTCATATAAAATTCTCTATGATGTTTCTTCATAAAATAAGTTGACAGTTTCCCCATAAAAGAAGTTTTTCATCTTTTTTTTCTTGTCTTCTCCAGTTTTATTCAAACCACCAGGTAGATAGGTGGCACAGTGGATAGAGTTCTGGCCTTGGAGTCAGGAGGACCTGAGTTCAAATTCAGCCACAAACACATGACACCAGCTGTGTGACCCTGGGCAAGTCACTTAATCCCGTTTGTCTCACCAAAAAGCAAAAAAAAAAGGGGGGGCGAGGGGAAGCCACCTCTGTTGACTCTTTGTTTTCAGTTTCTCAAAAACTTCCAAATCCTAAATAGTCCATTTGGCTTTTAAAGTTACAGTAACAGTAACTATAAAATCCATAGGAAAGGCCATTGAAATAGATATCACGTTTAAAAGTCAATGAAAACATGTTAAGCATTTACCCAATTTCCCAGTCACCATAAGATATTAAAAACCCAGCACACAAGTACTTAGGGCTCCTCAACTTCTCCCCTGCTGTGTAAGTCAATGATCCCTTCTAACCAGGCATGCCCCCTTGGGGAGCTGCACCAACTCTATATGCTCGCTGAGGAACCTTTCCATGCTACTGAGTAAAATTCTTCTGTTAAACTTTGTGTGCTCTGTAACTGCCTCACTTTTATTCTAATCTGGAGCCTAAACCATGAGGCCAGACTGAGTCAGACCTGACCCCAAACAGATGGCCTATGTACTGAGGGGAGGCAGTTGGAAAAGAGATGAGAGGGCCTCAAGATTTTCTGCAATAAAGCTGACCTTTCCTTCTATAAATCTTTTGTTCAATTGTTTCATTCGTGTTAGACTTTTCATGACCCCATTCGGGGTTTTCTTGGCAAAGATACTGGAATGGTTTGCCGAAAATTTCCTTCTCCAGATCATTTTACAGATGAAGAAACTGAGGCAAACAGGGTAAAGCGACTTGCCCAGGTTCACACAGCTACTAAATGTCTCAGGTTGGATTTGAACTCAGGAAGATGAGTCTTCCTGACTCAAGGCCCAGCACTCTATCCACTGTACCACCTACCTGCCCCTATATATCTTACCTTCCACAATTACTTTTTACACTAATAACTATCCCTCATTTTCAACCCTGTCCTACACTTTACTTTTTCCTATTTTCAGACAGTAGGGTCTAGGCCAGAATGTGATAATTTCTAAAAGAAGGAAACTAAATGGAAATATCTATTATCTCTTTCCTTCTCAACTTCTTTTCCCCTCTGGAAAAGGAATAGCCTGGGTGATAAGGAACCATCTCTCAGAATAACTCCATTAGAGGTTTTGTTCTTTCAAGCTAAACAATTTAGCCAGGCCCAGCTTTATTCTTTCAAGCCAATATACAAAGACGACAGAATAAAAACTTAAATGGGAATTTTTTTAATCCAGATAAATAAATTAATAACTTTCAAATTTGTCCCCTAAAAATTAATATCCTGAAAACCCAGAGATAGCCTAATTTCCTGTACACAAGTATAACCTATATGCATACAAAGATAGAAATAAAGAATTCAGTCTCACATAGTTCAACCTTTATTAGAACAGTCTGAATCTATTCAAAGTGCCAAGTCTCTCTAAAATTTACTATCCCATATGAACTATTTCCTTGTCAGCAATACTAACATCACTGTAATTGGCTCTCATTTAATGTTGGGGACCTCAGAGCTTGTCTGATCCAAATTCCCCATTTTTCAGATGACAAACTGAAGCCCCGAAAAGGAAACCAAAAGTCATGGTTTTCATCTAAGCCCTCCACCAGGGCTGTCAAACTCCTTCCAGTAACTGCAATACTAAGTCAAGGATCTGGTCAGGATGGCTTCTTTGACTGGGTTCTATTCCAGACCTGGAGAATATCCATGGGTAAGTCAAAACCTCTCCAAACTTCACTGTCTTTATCTCTAAAATGGGCATGATGCTTTTACTACCTTCTTAACAGGGTGAAGGGTAAGCCGCTTTACTCAAATTTATAGACTGCTTTATTTTACATTTCCATTTTTTAGCACCTACCACTGTGCCTTGTAAAGAGTAGGCATGTAATAAATGTCTCTCAAAATGAAAATTGAATTATCTAATCCAGTCTTATAGTTTCTGTCCAAGCTTTATCTACTGCCTACCCTAACTCCCTGCCACCTTTCTTCTATGTCCATTCTTTCTTTACTCTATTTGTGAAGTAGTTTAATCCCTGCTCATCTCCAAGCCTCGCTGGAGGACAGGAGAACAGGAGAAGGTAGGAAATAATTATGGAACAGCAAAGTCTCAAATTCAAATTGATTTCAGCAAGGTTGTGCCAGTCCTTACTAACAGACAGGTTAACTAAAATTAATGTGGCACCTCAGAGAGGAGCCACAGATAGGCAGCACTAGTGTTGGGTCTAATAGAAAGCAGCTGTGGTACACGAGATTTGAAGTCAGAACGCTGAGCTTCTACTCCCGGTGCTTCTATTTACCTGCTACATAACCAACCTCTGAAACTCAGCTCCTTCATCCACAAAATGGGGATAACAGTCCTTTCCTTATGAAATGGGGTGTGTGAGGAAAATGCCTTCTCTCCCATAAAGGGCTATACAAATGTGAACGGTGATAATGGGAAGATTAGAGCTGTTATTTCAGTGGTAGAAACTCCCACTTTGAAAACTACCTGCACTAATCAATACAAATCAGCAACTCATCTATAATTTGGTCTTAAAAATTTGGACTCTGGGGGCAGCTAGGTGGCACAGTGGATAGAGCACCGGCCCTGGAGTCAGGGGGACCTGAGTTCAAATCTGGCCTCAGACACATAACACTCACTAGCTATGTGACTCTGGGCAAGTCACTTAACCTTAATTGCGCCACACACACACACACACAATTTGGACTCTGACAGTACCTCCCCTCTGAGATAATTTACAACGTATATGTCTTGTATATGTCTCCCTCATTAGAATGTGAGCACCTGGAGGGCAAGGACCATGTTTTTTTCATTTTTCTGTATCCCCAGAACTTAGCACAGTGCCTGGAAAATCGAAACTTAATAAATGCTTGTTGACAAATAGCTAGTATAATAATTTAAGGTTTTCAAAGCACTTTGAATATATCAAATCATTTGATCCTCACCACAGCCCTATGAGGTAGGTGCTTTTATTATTTGCATTTTACATATAAGGAGACTGTGGCTACAAGAGATTAGATGACCATAGTCACAGAACTTATTATGTCAAGAGGCAGAAATTTAACTATGAGCTTCCTAATACTGAGACTGCCATTGAAGAAAATCAACAGGAGGCCGAAATGAGGAAGGAGTACATGCCAGACATGGAGGGACAGTGAAAATTCATGGAATCAAGAGAAGAGTTTTTGTTCAAGAAACAACAAGGAGGTCAATGTCACTATGCTGTCTCTCAAGAGACTCCAGGGGCTCACTCTCACTTTCATCTAACTCCTCTATTTGTCTTTTAAAGCCCTTTACAATCTAACTCCCGTTTATCTTTTAAGGCTTACTGCACATTTCTCTCCTTCACATATTCTGTCTTCCTATCAAATTGGCTTGCTTGCTATTCCTTTACAGCCCATTTCCTGGGCTCATGCTTCTGCACAGGCTGTCCCCCACCTCTGGAATGCCCTGCCTCCTCACCTCGCTCAGCCTTGTAGAATTCCTACCTCCCCTGGGGAGCTAAGTGGCAAAGTAGACAGACTTTTGGTCTTAGAGTCGTGAAGACCTAAATTCAAACCCAACCTCAGACACTTAGTTGTGTGTGACAAGTAAATCGATTAATCTCTTTCCACCTCAATTTCATCTGTAAAATGAGGATAATACCACCTACTTCCCATTGTTTCAAGGGTCAAATGAGATAACATATATAAAGTGCTTCACAAACCTAAAAGTACTATGTAAGTGCTAGCTATGAGTTCTCTTTAAAGCTCAGCTCAAGTGCCCTCTCCTACAAAAAGCCTAGAAATTACTCTGTATAAATTTTTTATCTAATTTTCCATGTATACTTTGGTGTCCCCCCCCCACATTTTCCTCCCATCTCATCCCTGAAGGCACTGAATTTGTTTTTATATCCCCAGAGACTAGTACAGTCCTAGCACATAGTAGGTACATCATCATTGCTAGCATTTATACATTGATTTAAAATCTGCAAAGCACTTTACAATTATCTTATTTGATCCTCACAACAACCCCAGAAGGTAGGTGCTATTATTATCCCCATTTACAGATAAGGAAACTGAGGCAAAGAGCATTGTCCAGTCACACAAATAAGTATATGTCTGAGGCCAGATGTAAATTGAACTGAATCAGGTTTATTATGTAAAGGGCTTTGTAAACCATAAAGAGATATATAAATGTGAGCTATTATTTTTTATAAGCAACATATAATATATTAAAAGATATAAAAACCCTTCAGGTTAGAAGAAGCTTTTGCTTCCAATAATCATTGTTGGTGCTTCTGAAAAGATCAATATAATCTAATAATTCTTTTTATACCAAATCAAATAAAGGATGTTTTGTGGCTCTGCTAAAGGTGATCTCACTTGAAAGCAAAACTAATGTATGAAAATTTGGACTTTTTTTGTTTTGTAAAGTTCAAAATCAAAACTTAAGATGGTTTCACTTGTTGCATCCTTTCAGCAAACCTTGTAATGCATTAAAATGGCTGTATGTAGAAATCTGACCTACTCAAGGCCTTTCAGGAATATCTATTTTCTATAGTAGTAGTAACAGTAATAATGTCTGTATTTGCTAAGCATAAAACCATAAAAGATTGATTTGCAAATCAGGCCAGTTCTGTTGGGCCAGAATTTCTTAATCTGAAGTCCATGATTTTGCTTCTTAATATTTTGATAGCTTTATTTTAATATAATTGGTTTCCTTGGTAATCCTAAATATTTTATTGTATATGTTTAAAAACATTATTCTGAGGAAGGGTCTCTAGACTTCCCTAGACTGCCCAGGGAGTCCAGGCCACAAAAAAGGTGACACCACCCCCCCACCTCCCCACTGCCTTAGGCTACCAAGCTCCAGTATCCTCTCTGGACAATGGGCAAAGCATCATCTTCCACAACCTTCTGGGCTAGGGTAAGCCATGGTTGTGGCTCCAGCATCTAGAGTCCCTAACTCATACAATTCCAGATGCAGCTAGATGACTCAGTGGACAGAGTGCCTGACCTGGAATCAGGAAGACCAGAGTGCAAATTCCACCTCTAACAATGACTAGTTCCGTGTCCCTGAGCAAGCTTTTAATCCCACTCAGCCTCAGTTTCTTCATCTGTAAAATGGAGTGGTGGCAATAACAGCACCTACCTCGGACAGCTGTTGAGAAGGTCAAATGAGATAACATATTGTAAAGCATTTTGCAAACTTTAAAGTGTTATGTAAATGCCAACTATTGGTATTATTATTATTATCATCATTATAGGAACAGGGCAGAAGTGTCACAGGCCCAAGAAAGCAGCTCTTCCCCATTTTCCCTCCCCCATCAAGTTTTCACATCCACTAAAGAGAGATGTAAAAGTAACAGGTCTGACCACATTCACCTGCAGGTCACCCAAACTCTCAGGGTTAGAGTAAAAAATAAGCCAACAAGAGCCTTTCAGGAACTCTCACAGCCAACTTTCCTACCAGTCATGAACTCTGTCTGAAACAGCAGGATGATGGAGGATGTACAAAGCAACTCTGGCAACTTCAAGTCTTATTGAGCCACGTCAATCTTCTCCCCATTCCCTGACCAGACTCCATCTAATGCAATTGAACAGGAACACTGGCCACCTCCAGGGCTGGAAAATAAGCTAAAAACAGCCTCCTTCTGCTTTCCCCAGTTCAACCTTACTGCGCTTAATTAAAAAGCAACCAAACTTAATCTTATTTTGTGAGATGAGACAAAGCATATGCTACACCTGCAGGCAGCAGGTGGAGGGAAATTGAAGGCAGGGAAGCAAGTGGCCAGGCTTAGTAAAAAGCCCTCAAGGATGTATTCTTCCCTCGGCAGAAGGCTCTTCTCATTAATGGCAAGGATTAAATTGGATTGAAACAGATATGATAGAGATACAATCAGCTCTTCTGAAAAAGAGCAAGCCTAATGCAGCAGAATGGACACTAAATTCTGAGTCAGGAAAAATTAGGGCTGATAATGGCTGAATTGAGTTAGGAAGTTCAATGACAACCTCAGTTTCTTCATCTGTAAAATAGAAATCTATAAAGCAGGATAATAACACTTGCACTATGTGCCTCGAGATGTGAAGAAGATGCTACATAACATATTATATATGCATATATATAATATTAATATATTATAAATATATTATATAATATATTATATTATACTAATATTATATGTTATATATTATATTATACATAATATACATAATATATTATAAAATATGATGTAAGCCATTACAATTATTCTCATGAGAGAAAAGGAGGCTCCTTGGAAACATGTCAGCAGAAAATCATAGATAAAGGTCCCTAGACTGCTATGGAAAAGAAGGCACAGCAGAGGATTTGGCTCTCAGACACTGAGCTCCTGGGAAGGAATAGGCTCAGTGCACCATTTCTTAAGATGTTAAGGACATCTAAAATTGAAAATACGGACTCAAACCAATAAAACAGAAATTCTCTGAGGCAGATTTTGCTTCTTTGTCTTTGTATCACAAGCACTTAGCATACACACAGCATTGAAGAGATGTCTGAATTGATCTGGACAGCACAGTTAGCATACTGAAGTCTGCCCATCACCTCTCATCCAAGACACCCACTGACAAAAAGTGGAATGAGGCAATGTGATATAACGGAAAGAAACCTGGGACTTGAAATCTAGAGACTGGATTAGAGCCTCATAACCCATCTCTGGCACTTATTCTAATTGTGCTGACTGAAAAGAAAAGAGATATAGGGCTGGAAGGAACCTCAGGGGCCATCCAACCCAACCTCCTTATTGTGCACTTGAAGAAGTCAAGAAAGGTTAAGTGATTTGGCCAAGGTTACAAAGATAATTGTCAGAGGCAGAAATCAAACCTATGTCCTCAGACTCTAGGTTACTCAGTAGTATTCCACTTTACCTCTCTGCCTTATAGTGTGACCATGGACAAGTCATTTAACTATTCTGTGCCTCAGTTTCTCTATCTAGAAAATGAAGATGAGAAAAACCTAAGCAACTTACCTCACAGATTTTTTGGGAGTAGAAAAGAGGACAGGCACGCAAAACGCTTTGCACTGACCCCATTGCTGTCCCCTGAATTATTTTATTCCATCTTTTAGACACTCCATCTTTGAAATCCAATTATTTTCACTGGTTGGCCCCTACACCTGGAATGCTCTCCTTCAACTGACTTCCCTGGCTTCCTTCAAGTCCCAGTTTAAACCTCACCTTCTAATGAAGCCTTTCCCAATCCTTCTTAATGCTCTTGCCCTCTTTCTACTGATTATTTCCAATTTATTCAATATATAGTCTGTAGGTAGCTGTTTGTAGGTTGTCTCCTCCATTAGACTGTGAGCTCATGGAGGGCAAGGACTGTCTTTTACCTTTTTATCCTCAGCACTCACACTGTGACTGACACATAGTAAGTGCGTAACTAATGCTAACTGACTGACTGACTCCATAAATACCAGCTGTTTTTATCGGAGGATCTGACTTCTGCAACCTGTTGACTTTCAGAACTTCCAAAATGCAGTATGTTCTTCTGGAAAGCATGTTCCCAGAGAAGTGGTGCGGCCGAAAATAACAAGGCGGCTCCACCTTCCAGCAGCAGGTGTCTTTTCCTCAACATAATCCCAGGTGATGGGGAGGGGAAGCAATTTAAAGAAGAGGAAACTGAGGCACTCGCCGCCCAGGACTGCACGGGGGCTCCAGTGAGCGTGGGAAGCCACTCACTCCTCGGACCCCGTGTGACATATTCACTTGGGGCTGTGGAGCCCGAGTCACCCCCGCCCGGGCTGGGCCGACCAGGGCTCCGGAGTGGGAAGGGCGCGCCGGCCACGTCAGGGCCGCTCCCCTCCACCCCCCGCCACCGCCCCCGGGCACCTGGGCACTGCCCGCTCCGCGCCCTGGCCCGGGCTCACCACCTACCTGAGCCCGCGCAGCCCCGGCGAGGAACGGTGGGACGCGGACACTGAGCCCGGACGTACAGGGGGCCGGGAGCGCCCGCGGGACACCCGGCGGTACAGCCAACTGCGCACGCTGCCGCCTCACGAGCCTCTCTCCTCCGCCCCGCTTCCTAGTCGGCGCCGAAGCCGCTCTGCCGGCTGCGCGAGCCGCCCAGCCTCTTATAGGAGTGCGCGCGCGCTGGCGGCGCCCTGGCGTTGCCCCGGCAACTGGAGCCCGAGCAACGCCGCCCTGGGAAGGTGGCTGGGAGAGGCCGGAAGGGAAGGTGGAAGAGGGGCGGAGTTCTCCTCCCCCTTCTCACAGCCCCATCCCCCTCCCTCTCTGCCCTTTGGTCATTTCTGAAGATAAGGCAGCGCCACTTAGGCACTGCCAGGGACTGAGGACCCGACCATCCATCTCCGAGGCCCCAAGAGCCTTTATTATCATTATTATTATTATTGTATTATTACTATCGTCATCATCATAGATAATAATATAAGAATTTATATGCTGTTTTACAAATATTGTATCTTCTCCACAACCCTGAGAAGTGAGACCACATTATTATCCCTATTTTACAGATGAGGAAACTGAGGCAGGCAGTGGTTAAGTGACTGGTCTAGGGTCACACAACTAGTGAGTGTCTGAGACCAGGTTTGTACTCTGGGCTTCCTGGCTTTAGCCATTTAACACAAACTGCTTTCTTTTAACACCTGTCTACCACGTGCAAACTTAGAGACATGCAAAGATGTATTAGAACAATATCTGTGGCCTCAAGCAGCCTTACAATCTAGTTGGAGGGGAGTCCCTGTTCTCCTTCTCCCCTACCCCCCAAGCCTCACCATTTATCTTCCTCTGCCTCTCACTCCCTTCCCCTTTGGGTCCTTGGAGCCTCAACTCACTGAACAAGGGCTGTGGCACAGGATGCATTTTAGGGACTATAGTCACAGCAGCTGTGACAGCCACCAGTCACTCTTGATCTAGGAGTTTCAGAAACCTAATTTCTTAGACCTGTGTTTCCTGGTTTGGCATCCGCTTCTGTGCTCTTATCCAGTCTGTGTCCCTGTGACCCTGGGCAGTATCTGCTGAGGCTTTCCTTCAACTGTTATTATTAATAATTTAAGACTGGTCCTGTGTGTATGGACCCATAGTCATGTGTACACCAAAAAGATGGGAGCCCTGAATGGCTCACCAATTCCATTCTTTTGTGGGGAGAAAGGAGTGGTAGAGACAAATAGCTAGGGCAGCAGGGGAAAGGAGGACAGAAACAGAGCCATCTGTTTATTTAGCAGTGCTAAATAAAAGGATGGAAGTGAAGGTGATGTTGAGAAGGATGAAGCTGTTGGAAGTCTTAGTTTAGATTTGAGAGGAGACCAGTAAACAGAGTTGGGTGTGTAGAATGGTTGAAGGGAATGAGCTGAGAGTAAGCACAGGTACAAACAATTCTCACCTCACCTAGTTCTCTTCTATTCCTTTTCTTCCCATTTCTCTATTTCCTCTTTGTACTTAGAGATTATCTTGCCTTTCCCTCTATATATATGTTCCCTCTCCCCTACATTCCCTTTCTGTCTTCTCCCACCTCCCTTTTCCTTCCATTACTTTTTCTCTTCCTGGTCCTCTTCTTTCCCACTCTCAGATAGCTACTCAGGGACAGCCAGGAGAATACTAATAAATGTTTAACAACCAGCTGTGTAGAGGGAGGGAGAAGTACATAGAACACACCTTTAAGTTTAATCTGCATTATTCATATTTTCTGTCTGACTTCCTTAAGTCTAAAAAATTGACAAAACAATAAATCAAACCTTGATTTGTGGCATTTTCTGATTTCCAAACTATCACACAGAAGATTTAACAATGAGCTCTCCAAAAACTGGGTTGAACTAGCTTCAACACACCCCTCTGGTACAATTCTTTTTTTTTTTAAGTTATTATTTATTTATTTTTTGCAATTTTTTTTTTAATTTTTAAATTTTGAGTTCCAAATTCTCTCCCTCCCTTCTACCTCCTCCCCTACCCACTGAGAAGGCAAGCAATGTGATATCAATTACACGTATGAAATCATGCAAAATATATTTCCATATTAGTCATATTGCAAAAAAAAAAGCAAGAAAACTAAAGTGAGAAAATTATACTTCAATTTGTACTCAGAGTTCATCAGTTCTCTCTCTGGAGATGGATAGCCATGTTTCATCATGAGTTCTTTGAAACTGTCTTGGATCAGTGTAATGCTCAGAATAGCCAAGGCTTTCACAGTTGATCATCATTTCAACATTACTGTTACTGTGCACGATGGTCTCCCAGTTCTTCTCACTTCACTTCGCATCAGTTCATATAAGTCTTGCAATGTTTTTTCTGAAATCACCCCCTTGTCATTTTTTATAGCACAACAGTATTCTATCACAATCACAGGCCACAGCTTATTCAGCCATTCCCCAATTGATAAGTATCCCTCAATTTCCAATTCTTTACCAACACAAAAAAAGCTGCTGTAAATATGTCTATGTGTATGTGTGTGTTTGTGTGCATGTGTGTGTGTGTGTTGTATGTGTGTCCTTTTTCTTTGATCTCTTTGGGACACTGACCTAGTAGTGGGTATAAGAGTATGCATAGTTTTATAACCCTTTGGTCATAGTTCCAAATTGTTCTCCAGAATAGTTGGACCAATTCACTACTCCACCAGCAATGCATTAGTTTTCCCTCATCTCCTCTAGCATTTGTCATTTCTGATAGGTATGAGGTAATACATCAGAGCTGTTTTGATTTGCATTTCTGTAATCAATAATGAGTTAAAGCATTTTTATATGACTTTAGATAACTTTGATTTCTTCTTCTGAAAACTGCCTGTTCATATCCTTTGTCATTTGCCATTTGTCAATTGGGGAATGGCTCTTATTTTTATAAATTTGACTCGATTCTACATATATATTTGAGAAATGAGGCCTTTATCGGAGAAACTTGCTATGTAATTTTTTATATTACTTCATTTTCTACGGTACCTTTAGCAAAATGTATTATCTCTTTTTAGCAAAAAGATTATCTCTTTTAATTAGGTCTATTTTTGCTTTTGCTTTGTCTGAGATCATGATTGCTACCCTTCTTTTTTTTAATTTAGCTGAAGTATATTAGATTCTCCTCTAGCCCTTTATTTTTTAACTCTGTGTATGTTTTTCTGTGTATATTTTTAACTCATGTATGTTTCAAATGAGTCTCCCAAAAACATATTGCTGGATTCTGGTTCCTAGCCCATTCTGTTATCTGCTTCCTTTTTATGGAAGAGTTCATCCCATTCACAATCACAGTCATGATTACTAATTGTATTTCCATCCATTCCTTTTTCTTCTCTTTATGCTTCTCTCTCTCTTTGTCCTGTCCCTCCTCAAAAGTCTATTTTGTCTCTACACACTGCCTCCATTAACCCATCCTCCCTTTTATCATCCCCATTTTTTTTGCCCCTTTCCCCTCCTGTTTCCCTATTAAGTATGCTAGATTTCTATATACAACTGAGTGTGTATGTCTACGTGTGTGTGTATTCTTCCCTCTTTGAACCAATTTAGATGGAAGTGAAGTTCAAGTATTGCCTGCCACTCCTCCATTTTCCCCTCCACTGTAAGAGCTCTCACTTTTTTATGTGAGAAAATTTTCCCCATTCTACCTCTCCCTTCCCCCTTCTCCCAGTACATCCCTCTTTATCACCTCTTCATTTTTTTGGAAATCATTCCAATATAATCAACTCACACCTGTGCCCTCTGTCTATGTAAACTTCTTTTAACTGCCCTAATAATGATAAAGATCTTAGGAGTCACATGTACCATCTTCCCATATAGGAATATAAAGAGTTTAACTTTATTGAGTCTCTTCTGATTACTCATTCATGTTTACCGTTTTATATTTTTCTTGTGTCTTGTGTTTGAATGTCAGATGTTCTATTCAGCTCTAGTCTTTTCATCAGGAATGCTTGAAAGTTTTCTATTTCATTAATTATCCATCTCCCCCCCCCACACACACACACACCAAGGATTACACTCAGCTTTGCTGGCTATGTTATTACTGGTTGTACTCCTAGTTCCTTTGCCTTCTGGAATATCATATTCCAAGTTCTGCTCCTTAATCTTGTGTGATTCTGACTGAGGCTCCACAGTATTTGAATTACTTATTTCTAACTGCTTTCAATATTTTCTCCTTGACCTGGAAGCTCTGGAATTTGGCTATACTATTCCAGGGAGTTTTCATTTTGGGATCTCTTTCAGGAGATGATCAGTGGATTCTTTCAATTTCTATTATGCCCTCTAAATCTAACATATCAGGGCAGTTTTTCTGGATAATTTCTTGAAACAACATGTTTAGGATTTTTTTTTTTATCATGACTTTCAAGTAGTCTAATAATTCTTAAATTATCTCTCCTGGATCTATTTTCCAGGGCAGCTGTTTTTCCAATGAGATATTTCACATTTTCTTCATTTTTTTCATTCTTTTGACTTTGTTTTATTGTTTCTTGATGTCTTATGGCTTCCATTTGCCCAACTCTAATTTTTAAGGAATTATTTTCTTCAGTGAGCTTTTGTACCTCTTCTTCTATTTGACCAACTCTGCTTTTTAAGGAGTTCTTTTCTTCAGCGAATTTTTGTGCCTCTTTTACCAAACTGCTAATCCTCTTTTCATAATTTTCTTGCATCACTCATTTCTTTTCCCAGTTTTTCCTCTACCAGCCTTATCTCCTTCTTTAACTCTTCCAGGAATTCTTGTTGTGCTTGGGTTCAATTAGCATTGTTCTTTGAGGCTTTACTTGTATCTCTTTTCACATTATCTTCTGAGTTATGTCTTGGTCTTCCCTGCCACCATAGTAGCTTTTTATTTTTGTTGTTATTGCTGTTTTCTCATTTTTCTAGCCTATTTCTTAACTTTGAACTTAATGTTAAAATTAGATTCTGATCATTGTAGGGTGGAAAGGCACTGTCCCAAGCTTCAGGCTTTTTCATGATGGTGTTTTCAGAGCCAGTTCTAGGGGTCTGTAAGTTGTAGGTGCTTCCAAGGCAGAGTGATTCAGGTAGTGGTGTGGTCACTACTCTCCTGGTCTGTGCTCTGGCCTTTACCCAGGAAGGCCCCTTGCTCCTCTGCGGCCACAAGCACTAACATTTCTCTTGGCCTAACCAGATCCCTGCTCCCTTGTGACCAATCACAAGCCCTCCTCTCCACCCTGGAACTGTGACCTAGAACTGCATAGGGGTAATAGAGTTGGAAATCACTACCCATTGTACCCAGTGCCAGCCAGCAAAGGGTCCCCTCTTTCTGACCAGTTGTCTGCCCTTACCATTTCTGGGTTGAGAGCTCCCAAAACTGCTGCTGCTGTTGCTGTCATCACATGGGTCCTCTGGTACAGCTCAAGTCCAGTTCAGGCCTCTGTCCACAGGCAATCCTGGTGTGGGACAAGGCAAGGGGACCTCAGGAACCCCAGTTGAGGCCTTGGCTGTGGTGTCACTTTAGGAGGCTTCTTCAAACTCTAAACTTCCTCTTTCCTATACTTTTCTATACTTACTCTTTCCCCCCCCCCCCCCCCCCCCTCACTCTGTTCCTTGATCTCCTTCCCAAGTTTTGGGACTCCTAGATGTTGGTCTCAGTATAATGGAAAGAGCACTAGGTTTTGAAGAAAGAAGACCTAGGTTTGAGTCCTGCCTGTGCTAATTATCAGCCAAGTGAGGCAGATGCCATCATACTGCAGCCTCTCCTATGTCATCTCCCTCATTAGATTATAAGCTCCTTGAGGGCAGAGACTGTCTTTTGCTTCTTTTTGTATCCCCCAACATTTACACATAGTAGGTGCTCATATATGCTTATTGACTGACTAAGATAAGCATGCCTGAGAAGGAGATAAGAGAAGACGCCTCCCCTCTCAGCTCCTTTTGCAGGGGTGGGAGGTCCACAGGTGTGGAACATTGCTTCTGTTTTTAGACTTTTTCAAGGTAATGATATCTCACTGATTATTTTTTTTCTCTTCATTCACATTTTATTTTTTCTTTTAAAAAAAATATTCTTTGGAGGCTTCTGGGGACTGAATCACCAGCAGCAGTGGCAGGTTCTAGTCTTCTCAGCCCACAGACACCACAGACAACTTAGAAGGTCAGCTGGGGTGGGGTCTGTCAGAACTGGGTGAGAGAGAAGTGCAGTCCAGAGCAGGGCTTCAGGGTGTGCCGATATAGCCCCTGCACCAGTGGACCAGGATCAGGCCTTGAGAGTGACTGAATCAGTAGCAGTTGCAGCAGCAGTGGTGGCAGCAATGGTAGCACTGCTCCTGGAGCTATTAGCCCCCAGACAATGTTTAAAAGTCACCTGTTTAGATTTCCAGGAGCCAAGATGGTGGAGTAAGCAGTAAGTCTCTCTCACCCTCCCTTATTGACCTTTAAAAACCCAGAGAATATTGACCCAGGAAAAATCCTGAAATAGTAGAGTCAGCAGAAAGACTAGGTACAGCAGTCTTTTAGTTCGTGAGGCTAGGAGGATCAACGGGAAAGGTTGCTGTGGCTGAAGGGGACCAGTACAGGAAGGGAGGCATCCCAGCAAGCCAGTGGCAAGCACCTTAGCAAACCATTAACCAGGCCCCTTGCCCCCAGCACTGGGACAGTGCTCCCTGTGCCCCAGAAGCAGAGATCAACTTTAAAAACCTGAAAAAAGGCAAAAACACGAGCAAGAAGCAACATAGAAAAACAATGACCATAGAAAAGTATCTTGGTGACAGGGAAAATCATAACACAAATTCAGGAGAGGACAACATTGTGAATATACCCACATCTAAAACCTCAGAAGGGAATGTGAACTGGTCTCAAGTCCAAAAAGCCTTCTTGGAAGAGCTCAAAAAGGATTTTAAAAATCAAATGAGAGAGGTAGAAGAAAAACTGGAAAAAGAAATGAGAGGTATGCAAGAGAGAGTCAATGTCTTAGAAAAGGAAGGACAAAACAATTCATTAAAAATTAGAATTAGGGGACAGCTAGGTGGCACAGTGGATAGAGCACCAGCCTGGAAGTCAGGAGGACCTGAGTTCAAATCTGACCTCAGACCAAACATTTGATACTAGCTGTGTGACCCTGGGCAAGTCACTTAACCCCAACTGCCTAAAAAAAAAAAATTAGAATTGGGCAATTGGAAGCTAATGACTCTATGAGACGTCAAGATCAGTAAGACAAAATCAAAAGAATGAAAAAATAAAAGAAAATGTAAAACTCCTCATTGAAAAAAATAGTCTTTATTATAAGGAATGACTTTCTGGGGAGGAGGAAAGGATTCTTGGAGGAATTTAGATGACATAAAAATTTTAAAAAGAAACATCCAGGGGTAGCTAGGTGGCACAGTGGATAGCATTCTGGCCCTGGAGTCAGGAGGGCTTGAGTTCAAATCTGGTCTCAGACACCTGACGCTTACTAACTGTGTGATCCTGGGCAAGTCACTTAACCCCAATTGCCTCACCAAAAAAAGCAAAAAAACAAACAAAAAAAAAAACCACATCCATTCACTGCCTCCTCATCTCCATATCTTAGAATTTATGGGGATGGGATCTGGACCCCCTAAGAAGCCCCTGAAACTTTCCCACACAATCCAGCCCCTGAACCCAGATCTCTGGCATTTGCCTGAGGCACCTGGCCCTTCCCAGTCAGTAATCCTTTTAACTGCCCTTTCACTGTGGCCCTTGTTTTCTGTACTTGACCCACCCTAGGCTACTTGCCACTCCTCAATCCCATCTAGACCCTTGTCTCTGTTACCTCCAGACCACCCCATGCTTCTTGCCACCCCTAGATCCCATCCAGGTCTTCCCACAGTCTTTCTGTATAAAAGTGTCCATCTTGATCCCATTAAGTTGCTCAGATTCTTAAAATCTGGCCTGCTTCTATTGACAACACGTTAAACCTTGTCTCTGACTGAAAGAAGGCTTGAGTGGTCAAATTCTTTTGAAGTAGACCCTCACCCTTTGCCCTTGCATTTCAACTTTCCCAGCACCCTTAGACCAAAACATATGGTTACCTGACCAAGAAGCTGCCTAACCTCAAGCTCTTCTCCAGCCAAGATTGTAAGGTATATAAGCCTCCCCCCTCTCTCCCTATCTCTTTCTCACTCTGCAGTTGGGGTTGCTGTCCAAGTATGTAGGAAGGCTTGGAGGTACTTTTCAGGCCTGAGCTCTCAGGTTCCACTTGAGTCAGACAGTTATTAGGCTGCTCAGAACCAGACACTGCTTCCAAAGTTCCTGTTTAGAAGTGTGTGTCCAATTCTCTCAATTATCTAGGACGCTAGAGAATTGGGAAAACTGCAAGTGCTTTTTTTGTTTGTTTGTTTCCTGAGGTTTACTATGGGATCCTCCTTTACAGAGGGGCTCCCAGCCCCTGCACATGTGATGGGTCAATCTTTTTCAATTCCCAAAAATTTGTCTTTGGGTTTCTTTTACAAAATTGGAAAAAGTTTAGTTTCTCTAAAGAACTTAAAAAGAAAAAGCTTGTGCTCTTTGCAACACATCTTGGCCTCAATATTACCTGGAAGAACAAGAAACATGGGCCCATTTTGGGGTCTTTACAGTACAATACTCTCATACAGCTAGATTTATACTGTTGCTGAGAAGGGAAATGGATGGAAATATCCTACATAATGTCATTTATGGAGCTCTCTCAGGACCCTATTCTCAGAAAAGATTGTAAGATGCTCATAGCTCAAGCCACTCCACAAAAGGGGAATGGGGGCCAACTCGATATTTTAGACTACCCCCTTCTTGTGGCCCCCAGGGCTTCAGCCCCCCCCTTCCCTGCTTCCATTCCCACCACCTCCCCTGCTCCCATCCCCTCCCTTTCTCCCCTACCCCTTTCTGTTGCTCCCCTGCCCCCTCCTGCTGTTCCCCTTCTCCCCCACCCCCTCCTGCTGCTCCCCCTTTCCCCCCACCCCCTCATGATGTTCTCCTTTTTCCCCTGCCTCCTCCTGCTGCTCCCCTTTCTCTCCTGTCCCCTTCTGCTGCTCCCACTTTCCCTAACCCTTCCCCTGTTTCCCACATACCCCCTTCTTTGGCCACCCTCTCTTTTCCCTCATTTTCCTTCCCTTCTCCTCTAGCCCTTCCCTTCTCATTACCTGCCTCTTTCTCCCTCCTTTCTCCTCTCATGCTCCCTTCTCTTTCCTGTCTCCTACCCTGCATCTCCTCTTCTGAGCCCTCCCCCTCCTTCAGTGCCAGCTGATCTTTCCTCTTGCCCACCAGATCCCCCAGCCTTGCAGTCCAATTCAATTCAGCCAGCACTCCCTAGCCGCTCCCTCACAAGAAATGGGACTTCCTATCTCCCTTCCTCCCAAGCCCCTAATTCCACAGCATCTTCAGGACTTTTTCCTCTAAGAGAAGTAGCTGCTCACACAGTAGGACAATTAGAGTGCATGCACTATTCTCTACCTCAGACCTCATTCAGGTTAAAGAGAAACTGGGTTGATATTCTGAAGATCCCACAAAGTTTACTGAGGGCTTTAGGGATGTGTCTCTTCAGCTTGAGCTCTCTTGGAAAGATTTGCATATCCTCTTCTCCACCTATTGTACCACTGAGGAGAAGAGGAAAATCTGGCAACAGACCCAGAAGTTTGGGGACCATTTGACTAGTTCTGACCCCACAAAAATAACCTCCTCCCCCACCCCAGGAATGGCTGCTGTTCCTGCTACTGACTCGGGATGGGACTATGGGAAGAGTGAGGATAGGAGAAAGAGAGACCATATGGTGATTTGCCTGTTAGAAGGCCTAAGAACAGGCTTTTAGAAGCAAATAAATTTCAAAAAATTAAGGAAATTCAAGGAGAAAAGGAAAACCCTGCCCTTTTCCAGGACTGGCTGGTAAAAGCTATTAAGAAATACACAAGTTTAGATCCTGACTCTACAGAAGGAGCAGCAATCCTTGGCATGTATTTCATTAATCAGTCCGCCCCAGATATTAGGAGGAAACTGCAGGAACTGGCAATGGGATCCCAAACACCTCATGCCCAATTGCTGTAGACAGCCTTCGGAGCCTTTAAGAACAGAGACCTAGTTGCAGCAGAGGAGAAAGAACGCAGGGATAGGGCTAGAGACAGGGAACAGGCTCAATTCTTGGCTGCTGTTATGTCTAGGAAAAGACTCAGTGGTGTTCCTGGTGACTCGGGCGGTGGGGAAACCTGCTTTTGATGCTGCAAGGCAGGCCACTGGTCCAACAAGTGCTCTTCCAGGGTGCCCCCCCAGGAAACCCCCAAGACTGATGCCTCCAAGACCCTAATCACTGTCAATATCTAATTAAGCCCAAGGCCTGGAAGGGGCTGCAACCATTGATTGAAAAATTCCTTAAGTATAAAATCCATGTCCCTTGCCAGTCCGCATGTAACACCCCTATCCTTCTTGTAAAAAAAAGCCTAATGGAGAATACGGAATGGTTCAAGATCTCAGGGCTATTAATGAAGCTGTTATTTCAATACACCCATAGCCCTTAACCCATATATTATACTCACTCAGATCCCTGGGGTCACCCAATGGTTTTCCACCCTGGATTTCAAAGACACCTTTTTCTGCATACCTCATCACACAAACTCATAATTTGTTTTTGGCTTTGGATGGACACCCCTGAGAAATCAAGTCCATGTCAGCTAACATGGACATTCTTGCCCCAAGACTTTTGAGATAGCTCTCATTTATTTGGCGGGGCTTTGGGAAGAGATTTGAGAGACTTGGAACTAACAGATAGTAGTTTAATTCGGTACGTGGACAATATTCTCATTTGTAGCCCTACTGGGGATGCTTCTTTGGCTGCTGCTACAGGAGCTCTTAATTTCTTGGGCACTTGAGGCTATGGGGCTCTTTGAACAAAGTCCAAATAGCAAGCCAAACTGTAAAGTATTTGGGCCATGAATTAATGCCCATTTCTTGCTCCTTAACCTCAGAGAGGAAAAGGGCAATCCTATTTATCTCTGTTCCAGCCACTAAGAAACAACTTTGCACTTTTCTAGGCATGACTGGATTTTATAGACTCTTGATCCCTAATTTTGGTCTTATTGCTAAGCCCCTTTATGACTCTACTCAAGGCCTTGACTAACTCCCTCTAGAGTGGGGTCCCAACCAGGCTAAAGTTTTTGAGGCTTTGAAAACTAAATTGACCACCACACCAGCATTAGCTCTACCCAATCTAGAAAAACCTTTCACTCTGTATGTGGATGAAAGGACAGGACAGGCTTTGGGAGTCCTAACCCAGTCCTTAGGATCTGACCCCAGGTTGGTTGTCTATTTCTCAAAACAATTAGATTCTGTGGTTGCTAAATGGCCTTTATGCCTCCAGACAGTGGCTACTACAGCCATTCTAAATGAGGAAGCCTCTAAACTTACGCTTGGCCAGCCCCTGGAAGTTCTGACTCCCCACCGAATTCAGAGCATCCTGGAAGCAAAGGGCCATCAGCGGCTGGCTAACAGCAAGCTCAACAAATATCAAGCCTTGCTCTTAGATGCCCCTGACTTAATTCTTCGGGTGTGCCACACACTCAACCTGGAAACCCTCCTACTAGAGAGTGCCCGCTCAGATGCCTTGGTTCATGATGGTAAGGAGATCTTGGACAGCGTTTATGCCAGTTGATCTGATTTAAAAGATTCTCCTCTCCTGAACCCCAAAGCAGTATGGTACACAGATGGGTCAAGCTTTATTGAACAGGGGGTTAGGAGAGCTGGGTAGGCAGTAGTCAGCCTCCACCATACCATAGAGGCCAAATTCCTGCCCCATGGGACCTTTGCCCAGAAGGCAGAATTAATAGCACTCACCAGAGCCCTAGAGCTAAGGAAAAATAAAAGAGTAAATGTTTTTACTGACTCAAAATATGCTTTCCATGTTCTACATGCCTATGGAGCAATTTGTAAAGAAAGGGGATATCTGACAGCAAAAAACTCCCTTATCACCACATGCCCAGGGGATTTCACATCTCCTTCAAGCTGTTCAAAAGCCATCTGTTCAAAAGCCGTTGTCTTTTGCAAAGGCCACCAGAAAGGGGAAAGGGATCAGGCTGTGGGAAATCACCTGGCAGACATTGCAGCAAAGAATGCCTGCCAGTTAACTGCACTGGCCTCCTTACTTCCACAGCTCCCTGGTCCCTTCACATCTTCCTACAGCTTTCAAAAACAGGCCCTTGCTAAAGAAAAGGCTCTCTCCCCATCTTGGTGGTTTCAGACACCCTCAGACCAACTTCTTATCCCAGAAGAAAGCCGGTGGAAGCTTCTTTTTGGTTTACACCAGGCCACACATCCAACAAGTCTGTAGGGTTGCCAAACTTGTGCCTAAGTAAATCCTGAAGGGGCAAGTTTTCTGTTAAAACCTGTTCAGTGGAGAGGTACCTACCCAGGTGAAGACCGGCAGACGGACTTTACCCATATGCCCCTGTGCAGGGGTTTCAAATTGCTTTTGGTTTTTATTGACACCTTCACTAACTGAGTAGAAGCTTCTTCTTACATAACTGAAAAGGTTCAGGAGATATAAAAGTTCCTATTAAAGGAAATTATACCTCATTTTGGCTTAACTAGCTCCTTACAGAGTGACAATTTCTGGCTTTTATTTCATAGATAATCTTGGCTATGGCAAAGACACTTGAAATCACTTACCACCTCCACTCAGCCTGGAATCCAAAATTTTCTGATGAAGTAGAGAAAATGAATCATACCCTTAAGTGTGCCCTTACTAAGCTGTGCGTAGAAACCCAAGAAGATGGATTAACAATTTCCCAATTGGCCTACCCAGAGTCCATATCACACCTCAGGAAAATATCAAGCTTAGCCCCTTTGAACTCCAATATGGGAGGCCCTTTCTAATATCTGACATCCTTGTAGACCCAGAACAGCATTTGATCACCCTATTAGCAACTCAATTAGGAGCAGTCAGGAATTCATTAACAGAATATGCCAATAAACATTTTCCAAAACCCCTTGGTAGTGAAAAGGAGTGTCCTGCTGCAGTACAACCTGAAAGATAGAGTCTATTTAAGGTCATGGAAAACCCAAAAGGGAGCAGAGTATCTCATTCCCTCGTATGGTCACCAACAACATGAATTCATTCTCTCTAACCTTACAGAGACCATTCACTAGCTGTCAAACAAGACAAGATTTCCTGTCTCCAGGAAATCCAGCAATCTTTGGATTGTCTAGCAAAGTTTGCGCTCTAGCAAATACCTCTTGTTGTATGTACATCAACAACTCTGGGCTGGTAGAGATCCATATTGAACATATTTTGGAAAAGGCTAGTTGGATGCAAGAAATCCATAACAACCTCAGTTCCCCCAAATCATATTCTTCATGGAAATCCTGGCTCCTTTCTATACTTGCCTCCATTCTTATTCCCCTCCTGATTATATTCCTCTTGTGCCTGTTCGGTCCTTGTTTACTTAACCTCCTTGCCAGCTTTGTCTCCTCCAGGGTCTGAGCCGTCAGCTGCCAGATGACTGCTTAGGCTATATGCCAACCTCCAACCAAGTCCAAGGTCTCTAGCCCACTGGACCTGGCATCAGCCAAGTTCCAAAGTCTGACCCCTTGAACGGGACCCAGTAAGGCAGGGACAGCTCTACGCCTCCTGCCAGCAGGAAGTAGTTTCAGAAGCCTAGACCTTTGCCCCTGACCCCAAAAGATTTTGGGTCCCATTTGTGTGGGGGGGAATGATGGGGATGAAACCTGGGCCCCTAAAAGCCCCTGAAACTTTCCCACACAATCCAGCCCCTGAACCCAGATCTCTGGCATGTGCCTGAGTCACCTGGCCTTCCCAGTCAATCCTTTTAACTGCCCTTTCATTGGGGCCCTCATTGTCTGCACTTTGCCCACCTCAGGCTACTTGCCACCCCTAGATCCCATCCAGATCTTCCCACAGTCTTTCTGTATAAAAGTGTCCATCCTTCCCTTATTAAATTGCTCAGATTCTTGAAATCTGGCCCACTAATATTGGCATCACAAATAGTGCAGATTCTTAAAATCTGGCCCTCTTCTATTGGCAACACATTTAACCTTGTCTCTGACTGAAAGAAGGCTTGAGTGAATGAATTCTTTTGAGGCAGGCCCTTACCCTTTACCCTTGCATTTTGGGTTTCCCAGCACCCATAGACCACAACATATCAATTCCCAGTCAGGGAACCATGTGTTTTGGTCTAGGGGTTCTGGAAAACCTGAAATGCAAGGGTAAAGGGTGAAGGTCTGCCTTGAAAGAATTTGACCACTCAAGCCTTCTTTCAGTCAGAGATAAGGTTTAGTGTTGTCAATAGAAGCAGGCCAGATTTTAAGAATCTGAGCAATTTAATGAGGGAAAGATGGACATTTTTATACAGAAAGACTGTGGGAAGATCTGGATGGAATCTAGAGGTGGCAAGTAGCCTGGGGTGGGCCAGGTACAGACAACAAGGGCCACAATGAAAGGGCAGTTAAAAGGATTACTGACTGGGAAGGGCCAGGTGCCTCAGGCAAATGCCAGAGATCTAGGTTCAGGGGCTGGGTTGTGTGGGAAAGTTTCAGGGGTTTTTTAGGGGTCCAGGTCCCATTCCCATCATAATCTATTCTTTGCTTCATGACACAGCTCAAGTACCATCTATAGCTTAACTACAGGAAGCCTTTCTGAAGAGGTGGTAACATAGTACAATAGAAAGAGCACTAGATGGAGTTGGAGGACCTGGCTTCAGATCCTGCTTCTGGTGCTTACTAACTATGTGATTCTAGGCAAGACATTTAACTTCTGTCTGCCTCAGTTTCCTCATCTGTTAAATTAGAGGATTAGACTAGATGGCCTCTAAGGTTCCTTCTACCTCTTGATCTGTGATTCTCCCCAGCTTTCCAAATTATTTCGTGTTTATGTGCATGTTATCCCCCAGATAGGCCATAGACTCCCTGTGGGCAGGAACTATTTTATCTTTCTTTTTTCAACCCCAATGCCTAGTATAGTGTCTGGGACATGGGAGGCACTTATATGCTTGTTTCTTTGTTGAGCTGGACTGGTGAGTGTGGTTGCCTTTTACCCCAACTCTAATATGACCCAAGGTACTTTTTCCCAGATGCAACCTGGACTCTTCCCCCCAAAGGAGGATTTTTCCTTTTAAACCAACCCAGTAATAACAGTAAGACAGGAAATAACTAAGTTCCCTGCCTCCTAATGCTCATCACAGCCTCCTATACACACACAAACACACACACACACACACACCAGCCCCAAAAAAACAAACAAAAAAACTGTTATCACATTTGCCTACAAAATCCCACATTATTTTTTTTTCTTTCTCTGCTTTGGGAAATTACCAAAAAAAAAAAAAAATGAATCAACAATTCTCTTTTGTTTATTCCAAATACCCAGTCACCAAATAATTAGCGAAATGTATTGCAGTTCTAAAGTCCATTTCTCTCCCTACCATGTCTCCTTTTTGTCTTTCTCTTTGGCATGTTAGTAATGAAACTCATTAATCAGTATGGCAATAGTCAACCATGTTTATCATACTTAAAAGACAAAATTAAACAGAAAAGGCAAACAAATTCTTAAGAAATAGACATTCAGGGAATAGACGAAAGCCCTCTTAGGATAGATGGAGGGAAAGGGAACAGAAGTTCACACCAGCTCTACTCTGGTATCAACAGTCTGAAAGTTTCCATCAACCCAGCATCTTCTTCAGGTCTATGCTCATTCATGTTGCTCTTTTCTTGGGGTTTGGTGCTGAGGAACTCATGGCTAACACTCTCCTGCCAAGATTCTCTGGGATGCTCTTCTGGGTTCCCAGGACAGCTGTCAGTCTCTGCAGCTGCCCCTCCATTTATTCACTGGTGCCGGCACCCTCATTCCTATGCTGGTATGTTCATCTTTCTCTTAGGGTGTCTGGGCCTTAGCTGTCAGCACCACCCTTTAGGATTAGAAGAAAAAGCTTGGCAAAGTCTAGGTTCATCTATGTAGGGTCCAGGCAAATTCCCTGAAGGTTAAAGAGGGAAATGACCAATCATTTCCAATTTTACCAGCAGGTGTCTCTCTACCTATGGTATTCATAATCTCCATGGAATCTCTAAGAGGTGCTACATTTAGCAGCTGTATAAACAGAAGCTAGCTGTATCTGTTTCTTTGATATCTCACCATTGTGCTTGAGATAAGACTCTAGAAAGAATAAAGTAGGGAGGGAAGGGAATAAGCATTTATTAGGTGCCTACTGTACCACAGACACCTTGCTAAGTTATCCCTTCCATATTATGGGAGGTTAGGGGCATAGTATGGCACCCCCATGATCTGGAAAATCTGCATAAAATTTTTGGCCCTCCCTTCATACCGGAGAAGTCTGAATTATTATAGCATTAAAAGATAAAATATGTTGATATTATGCAATGCTACTTATATTTTGCGCATTTCTGAGTTTCTAGTTTTTTCTTGTGTCATCTGCTGGTCTTCATGTGTCATCTATGACTTCTACAAAACTCCTCAAAAATTCCCATTTCTTATGCCAACCCATGATATATCAAAACCGTGATGGAGAAAGTTGCAATGTGGAAGGGATAATGGTACTATCTAATGGAATACTGTTGAGCTATAAGAAATGAACTAGATACTTTCAGGAAAACCTTAGACTTGCATGAACAGATGCAAAATGAAATGAGCAGAAAGAGAACATTGTATACAGTATGATGACTAACTGTGAATGACTTAGCTATTCCCAGTAATACAATGATCCAAGACAATTCTGAAGGACTTTTAATGAAAAATGCTATCCACCTCCAGGAAAAGAACTGATAAAGTCTGAATGCTGATTGAAGTCCATTTTTTTAAACTTTATTTTTCTTGGGAGAGGAGATTGATCTGTGTTCTCTTTTGCAACATGGCTAATATGGAAATATGTTTTGCATGACTACATATGTAAACCTATATCAAATTGCTTGCCTTCTCAACGAGAGGAGATGGAGAGAATTTGGAACTCAAATTTTTTTTTAAAAAATGCTCTACATTAATGCCATTCTATAACTGTCTGTAACTTAAGAGTCTCAGAGAATTGGAGGAATGGGCAACGAGAGATTAAGTGATTTACACATGGCCTTACAGCTAGCATAAGTAAGAGGTAGGGTTTGAACTCAAGTCTTCTTGACCCCAAAGTGAGTCACCTACCAGACCAGACTACCTTTCAGAGAGAGAAAGAGAGAGAGAAAGAGAATAGAGAGATATTTACAACTATACACACGTTGTTATTGTTGAGTTGTTTTAGTCATGTCTGACTCTTTGTGATCCCATTTGAGGTTTTTTGGCAAAAATACTTTGCCAGCTATCTGCTCCTATACACACATATATACACATATGTATGTATGTATGTATGTATGTATGTATATGTATATATATATATCTCCACATAAACACACATACATATTTGCGAAAATACACATGAAATAGGAAAAGTATACACCAAATAGCATAAGGAACATGTAAGAGTGTTCAACATATTTATAAATATAAAACTACTTAGTATACTGTGAGTACTGGAATACAGTACACGGTTGAGAAGAGTATCTGAATCAGATGGAGTTAATCCATTTGTTACAACCCATAATCACCCAGGGAAAAACTTTAATTAACTCCTATTCAGGATCTTGGTTTCTTTGTCACTTATCTTTTTGTTGGATTTGTCTAGTACTGAAAGCAATGCAATGATCTCCCTACCTCTTAGGGTTTTTCTCTCTAGTTGCCCCTGTAATTTAATTTTCTCCTTTGAGTATTTAGAGCCTATGCCATTTGTCACATATATAATATTTATATTGTTTCATTATCTATGGCATTTTATACATGATGTGGTTTCCCTATTTGTCTCTTTTAACTGTGTCTATTTTGACCGTTGCTTTGTCTGAGGTCATGATTACTACCTTTCAGTTTTTTAGTTCACTTGTGGCTTAATAAATTTTGTTCTAGGTCTTTGTTTCAACTCTATGTGAATCTTTACGTTCATGTGTGTTTTTTTGTAAGCAACATATTGTTAGAATTCTGCTTTTTCATTCATTCAGATACCCTCCTCAGTTTTATTGGTGAGTTCACAGTTATGACTGTTAATTGTGTATTTCCCTCCATCATGTCCTCATACTTTTCCTTTCTTTGTCCTCCATTTCCTTCCTCACAAAGAAGGTAGAGAAAGAGAAGAAACATAATTAATATTAATAATCTATTACTGATGCACTCCAATCTGTGTAACTTATTCAGATCCTGATCACTGATTCTTACACTTTTTTTCTTTCCTTTAATCCAAAGGTTACTTTGATCATACTTTCTCAGCTCACAGCACTCTTAATATCTCAGTAATTTTTCACAGCACCCCTAAGCCAAAAGAAATACCTACTAGTTCCATTTACTTAATAGTTAGGTCCAAACAACATAATAAGTATTTGTGTCCTAACAACTTTCTGGTAGTTTGAAAAAAATATGCGTAATTTAGAAGAAAAAACAATATTTTATTTTGTTCTTAAATAATCACAATTATTTACTAGTGTGCGCTCCTGTTGGGTTCTGCACAGTTTCTCAAACCTTGAAATCAGATTGGACACTGCCGGTCTCATTTCCCGTTCCACATTGATTTTGGCATGGTACTTACTTTTTATCACAGGAACCACCAAAAACTCACTTTCACAAAAATATGATGTCACAAAAAAAAGAACATTCAAGAAGTTACTGGCATAGTCAAAAATACAAATAAACAAAAATATATTTTAAACATTCAAGAATGCCTTTAAAAGGAATAGGTCAATCTTATATTGCATGATGTCTAACAGATGTTGAGTATCAACGTTTCCCTTGAAAATTTAAAATATCCTTTAGCACTCTTGAATTTGCTACAGCACCCTGGAGCATCCCACTATGCAGTTTGGGAACCACAGTTTAAATCCCTCCAAAGGCAGTTTGATATGCTTCTATCTATTCTCTCTTCAACTCTATCTTCCCTTTAAACTTTCCTTCTTGTCCCCACCTGCTTCCCAGTTGAGGTTGGTACATTAACTAAACTCTAAGCCATAGGTTCCCAAACTGACAACATCACCCCCTCGGGGGGCACTGGAACAATCCAGGGAGGGCAGTAGTAGCCTCGGGTGCAATTGGGGGGTTGAATAAAAATAAAGGGGGGGGTGGAAGCATAAGGAAAGAAGAGAACAGAAGAAAATTTTGAAAAACCATTCCTACATGTTTCATCTGTTGTGTAACAGAGTTAAAGTTGTAGTGATTACATTATTTTCCAAATAAATGCACACAATGCAAGTTATAAGAGATCAGTGGCCAAGTCCCCCGACAGGTCTTAACAAGCAAGTGTTGGCAGGCAAATATGTCATGCATTGCCAGAAAGTCTAGCATGTATCAGCAGGAATATGTGTATGTAATGACTTGTTTACAGTATGATACTATAGGGTTACATGAAGCAATATTGTGTCATCAAAATTTCAATGCAGGAATAAAAACCTACAAATTTACAATAAATTATTAAATTTAAGATGTTTCATTTAAAAATATTTATTTTATATTTTTTGAAATGATACAAATTTGGGGGGAAAAACATTAAAGGGTTAAAGGAAGTAAATTTCCAGGGGTGTGCTGAGAAATTTTTTTTTAAAGGGGGCAATAGGCCAAATAAGCTTGGGAGCCTCTGCTCTGAGCTAAACTCCTCTCTGGTGTGTGTGTGTGTGTGTGTGTGTGTGTGTGTGTGTGTGTGTGTGTG